>NC_072738.1:121280085-121418924 GCF_026930045.1 Uloborus diversus
CCCAGAATTTTTTTTAAATTGAAGTCTAAAAAACGCTATGGTAGGCCATTTTGGTAAAGTTCTGGGAAAGGAGGGGTTCATGGACTCTTACATCAATTATTTCAAACGATAGTCCCAAAATCATAATATTGGGCGACCTTCAAAAATATTAGAGAAAGAGGGAGGGACGCTCTGGGCTCTCCCCGAAATTGAAGCTTCAAAAACGAAATTGTACTCCATCTTTCACAACGTTTATACGCTTTTTGAATGCACTATTGAAGGGATGGAGTTCATGAACCCTCCTTCGGCAATATTTCGAAATGGAAGTTCCAAAAACGCAATTAGGATGTTGGATAATGTTAGGGATAAAAGCGTTTGCAGCGCCCCACCATTAGTTTTTTTACCGATCGTAAACATTTTCATTGTAGCAATAAAATCGCTTAGGACATAAGATTTTCACTTTTGCAACATAAATCAGTTCTGATCGGAAAGTCTACCCAAGGTAGCGCCAACAAACCAGAAAAGGGTGACCGGGAAAGGTGAGGGAAGGGTATGGCCGACTAATGATAATGAACGGGCACCATTCCCCCACACAGTCTTCATTTGAAAAAGAATTCTTTCATAAGATAGCAGGTGGTGAAATTAGCAATAAAAAATCGCTTCAGGAAGTAGATATATTTTTTAAACAAGGTGCCCTTTCCAATATTCATTAATTAAAAAAAGAAATAGGGGAACTGAATCCTAACCCCAAGCAGGGTTCCCAAATCACATCCCTCTTAAGGCATTCAAATATAGCCTAAAGTGGCGCTTTAAATATTTCAGCATCAAAACATTTTTGGAAGAGAACTCCCGAAACCCTTCCTCTGAGTTCACCACAAATGTCCTAAATTTCAATTTTTAAGGCTTCAGTTTCTAAATTGTTTTGTAGGAATTGTACCCCTCTTACCTATAAACATGACTTTTGACCGCCTAAAAGTTTTCATACTTTAATTTTGGAAACTTTTTTAAAGAATCTTCCTATACCCCTCCCCCTTAAGTCATCCAAAGATAACCCAAAACAAAGCTCTTAAAATTTCAGAAACGAAAATATTTCGGTCTGGGGTGCGGATTACCCCCCCCCCCCCTCTCATTGTGTTTACTAAAAGCAATGTAAGTTTTTGTTTAAGATTTATTTTTCTATTCAGAGAGAAACTCCTCTCCACACATCGCCAAAGACAACCCAAAGTTTTAAAACTTCAACTTCGAAAATGTTTTGAGAAAGACCCGCGATTCCCAAAGTCTTTACTCACTCAAAAACAGCCGAAATAGCATTTCAATACTTCAACATGGAGAAATTTTCGGGGAGAGTCCCCCCCCCCCCCCGAACTCCTTTCCCTAAGTTCACTAAATTTGCGGTTTCCCCTTTTCATCACCGAAGATTTAAGAATTTAAATTCTAAAACTTATTGAGAGAAAGCCTTTGAAGTCCTCCAAAGATTACCTAAAACTGAGTTCTGAATACTTCAGCTTTGAATATTTTTTGAGAAAGGGGAACCCTGAACCCCAAGACGGTCAAAAATTGCACTTTTAAGACTCCAGTTTCGGAATTTCGCCCCCTAAAGAGAGCCCCTCCCTCCCTCTTGACATTGCGAAAGACAGCCTAAAAGTTTTGAGATTTCAATTACAAACACTTTTCGGGAGAGGGTCCCAAATGCCCTTTCACTCAAGTCATTTAAGTAAAGCCTCAAATAGTTTTTAATACATCAGCTACAAAACATAATGTTGGAATACCAAAACCATCTCTCATAAATTCACAAAAGATTGCCTAAATTAGTGTTTTTAAGACTCCAGTTTTCGATTTTTTTTAAAACCTCCCCCTCCCCACTTTTACATCATTAAAGACAGCCTAAAACTTTTTGACTTTTAAATTTTTAAGAGTTTGCAAAGGAGAAATATTGAACCACTCCTAGCTTCAAAAATGGTTTTCAATTCAATTTTTCGATATTTTATACTGGAACCCTTGCGTAATCCTCCCCCCCCCTCTCTTAGATTGCCCAAGATATAACGTTTTAAGACCTCAGTATCGTGGGTTAATTTGCGAACTGATTACCCTCTTTGCAAGAGCAGCGTTTTTTCGCAAACTCGTGCTGCCGTTATTTTTCTCCTTTCCTTTCTCTCCCCCCCTCTCCCATATTTCCATTCTAGTGAGTTTTAGATTCAATGACATTGGAATTTAGTGATTCTTCAAGTCTTTGTCAAAAATGCAGTAACGGTTGCCCATCGGTGTTTCCAACCAGCTTGAAATTTCCCCTCGATTATTTCCAAAATTGCCATTTTCATTAATATCTTCAAAATGCCTGATAGTTTCCGTTTTACCTGTACGTGGACACCCTTGCTGTGGCGAAAACATTTCATCGTGTCCGCAATCACTCTCAATCGGTGATTCAGATTCAACTCTTAAGAGCGTACATAATTTTCATTTATGCGTGTAAAGTTTGCAAAAAAAAACCCGCAAATGAAAAAAACGAATGGGATGATAGAAAATATCACGAGAAAAGGCTAAAATTTTCAATTAGAGCCGATTATTTCGAAAAATCAGGGAGAATAGCAAGCAACTCCTCGGTCGACAATGCAGTGAGTTGGAAAGAACAGAGAAACCTAGAAAAAGTCAATCGGCGAGAGTCGGCGAAAAACCACTCCTCCAAAAGCACGTTGCAAACAAAATAAGCCCATGACGGAAAACAGAGAGAATGTCGATGTAAATTCGTGGTTATGGAACGGTCCAGTAATATATTCAAGCATGTTTTTCAAACTCAATTTTTCTTTTTTAAGTAAAAACTGAAAGAAAGTCATGGAATTTCTTTCCGTCCCGACCTCCGTCTCGGAAATTTTGTCCAAGACGGAAATCCGTCCTGAGACGGAAGGTCTTGCACCCATGGTCACAAACTGTCAGTTTTACAATTTTCCTCTCCCTTAAAGCGTGACATCATTTGTGGACAGCCCCACAGTTGGTATTGGTGAAACAAAATTTCGCATAACTCAGAAAAAAAAGCAAACCAATAAAATGCTTTTGAAATATGAGATATCCCGAGTTCATTTATATTATTTTTTCAGTATAACACGTCACAATGCAGCAGTTAGAGCAGATGTGGATTTGGAGCCATTTCCAATGTCCATCTGTTATTGTTATTATTTCCTTTCCTATCGATAAATTTACTTGGCTTTGCAAACATCTACATGAGAGTACATTCAAAATGAAAAGATGAAATAATTATATTTTATGAAACTTAAAAATGTATCCCTTTGGAGTCGAGCGACTCGCTTTCCCGGAAATTTGACTCCCTGAAAGCGCCAATGTTCCAAAATTGGAACATGTTATTTTGAAGGGGCATACCTTTTGCAGATATCATTGTACATTTCTGCAAACATTTAAAAATCATACATTGAAGTCTTTTTTACAAATAAATTAAATATCATCCCATTTTCTGAAAAAGCCTATTTTTGGTAAATTTTATGCAAAAAAAAAAACTGCAGAAAACTAGAAAAACACACATTTTTTAAAAAATTGCAATAAAAAGTCGAAAAAAATAAACAACTACAAATAGCACCTCACATCAACTTACACACAACTCACTTCACAACTCAAAAATACTTCAAAGTAAGACGTAAATGTGTTGATAAAAACTTGTTTATTTAAACATTATTTCTAAGGAAAATTTTTAGCTAAATATCATGTTCCATTTTTGGAACATTGGCGGGTCAACGGTTATGATTGATTTACTCCAAGCATGAATACCATAATTTAGAATTTTTTATGTAATATTTTTGCATGCTATCTTGGTAACAAGGCTAAACAAGCAGCAAATAGCCGGATTTAAAACTAGGAAATAAAAAGATATGGGAAGGTAAAGCACAGTACGTGCAAAAATGAGAGTTTGAGATATTTAAAGAAATGCATTTTGAATTTCATACTAACAACTGGGAAATGTTGGAATTTGATGTTTTCTTCATGCTTTACTTTCAGCAGAAACCAAATGAATAAGCTTGTACAGTCATAGAAAAAAAAAACGAAACACTTTTAATTATTCGGCCATTTTTCATGCTAGAAAGGAAAGAAAGATGTCACCCGACTTAGTTTAAAGTCTTCTTTAAAACTACGTAGGTAAAATTTTGATAAGGGACCATATACAAAGCAAAATGAGCACCAACTCTTGATTTTCAAATGGGAACCCCTAATTTTTGCTACATAATTATGTTTAGACCGCGAAATACAGCCAGGATACGAAATTTCACTGCATTCCGTGCAGTAGAACCGGAGTTATTAACGAAAAACGTTTTAGGGACCATCGCCACATTGAAAACGCTTCTTTCAAGGTCACGGTTTATCAAGTAACGGAAGGTGAACAATGAAAAGATCGAGATTATCCAGCTCAACTCATGCTTTTTTGAAGTTCTCTTTTCTTCCGTAATCCGATACTTTTTAGCCGATTATGTTGCGGCAAAAAGCGATTTACGGTCGTTTTTTTTTTTTGAAAAAAAAAGTAAAAATATTTACTGATTTTTGTCTATCTGCATTAACCTAAGAAAGACGGATGAGGTTTGGCTGGTCCATCGTATAGATCGTTCTTTAGTAAACCGAATAATGACAAATTAAAAGTAATGGAACTTTTTGACTTTTCCTAATATAAACTTATTGGATTGCTCATATAATCATTCAAGCCTCATAGAAATGTAAATATTCAACCTTATACCTAGAAACATGATGTGAATATGTTTGATAAATGTTGCACCTATGCAACATAGGTGCAACAGGTTATTTTGGAACACATGTTGTTACAGGTGTTACAGGTTTATTTTGGAATGAATTAAAAGTCTTTGATTGTAAAATGGAATTGCGCGTTTTTTAATTTCGCAGAACATCGGCAGAAGTTTTTGCCATCGCACACAAAAATATAAAAAAAAAAACCGCACAACGTGGGAAGACGCAGCATTAAATAGATTGGAGACTCGAGCGAAGCAAGGCCCATTTATTCCGTGAAAACTTGCTCTAAATACATAAAATGAACGAAGTATCAATCTAAAAAATAAAGCAGAAACAGGAGAATATAAATACCCGTTAATGAGCAAACCCTTTATACTCGAACTTTATTTGGGAAAAATTTGGTTATTTGAATTAACCCAGTGGACAAACACAGTAATTGTTCTAGAGGCTTTTTTGTAATCAAAAAAAGAGAATTTGTTTCAAATCCTAATTTATGCGAAAGATCATAATGCGTGGTATTATTAAAAAGACATAACACAATCGGCGGTTTTAGTTAAACATGTAACATCTCTTAAAACCAATTTAGGAAAGTGATTTCCCAATGCTGTTTCTAGCAACGAGATTCGAGATGGTTCAACCCGTAATTTAAAAAAAAAATCACTTTAATTTTAACCAAGGTGAACGGAAATCTGACTTCTTGTCATTTCTCCGATTTTGTAACATTACAAACAAAACTTAGCTTTATTTGATATTGTTTCGCGCACTATATACTTGCACACTAGCATTGTCTACAGCATCAGGCTGGCGCACCTATAGCAATACTATAGGCAGCATACCCGACAGGCGGGTTGAACTATCCAGAAGCTACGATTTCGTCCTCGCTGCATATTTCGCAGACTGGAATCGGAACTAAGCGTGTGGGATGCGGAAGTCATCTTATTGAAGCTGAGAATGCGAATAAACTGGTAGGCAAAGTAAATTTATCTGCTGTATGTTTACGGCATCTCACTGGTGAGATAAATTTTCTTCATCCACCAGTTTTTAGGCACTCTCGGCTTCAATGACATGACACTTGCTACATTGTTCGGTTAAATCTAGTTCAGGGCTGTTGTGTTCAATATTAGAACTCACAGCAGCCATGGAATGGGAAAACCAATTCACAGTGAAGACGCGGGCCGCATTCAGCCCGCGACGTTGGTCCATGTGGCCCGTTGTGTGTTCAAAGAATAAGAACAGGAAGTAGAAATAGTTCCAGTGTCACAAAGTTGGAGCCGAATATCCAGATATTGGATTCTGAAAAAGATACATTTAATAAAATAGGCACCCATTAGTTGATAACAATATTTTTTTTCACTTTCTTTCTTTGACGATATTTTTCCATGTTGTTCAAAAGAGAAGAAAATATTTTGAAATTTTATCATTGTCTTGCGAGAATTATTTTAATGTGAAATGCACGCCAATGACCGAGAAAGTAAATAGAAAAATAGTATTTAAATTATAATTAAGAATAGACAAAAACTCAACTTAATCTAACACGCAAATTAATGTTTTGTTAAATCTTTGACGAAGTCAAAAAAAAAAAAAAAAAAAAAAAAGAAGAAGTTCACAATTAGCCACAACTACTACTTTTGTGCTGAATACAGCTCAAAGCACGCGGCCCACTAATGCGATTGAGATTTCCTCTCCTAGATCCTAACACATTGAAAATTATTCAAACTCTATACAAAAAAAATTAATTCCTAAAAACCAGTAAACTTATCTAAGAGCAATTATTACTTTTTGACCCATTTGGATGCTGTTAAAGGAGAAACTTCACACTGTCGGCTATTTTTCGAGTACTTTTTCCCGAATTAGACAAGGCAATAATTTTTCCTTTTAGCAAATTATCACCGGGAAGAGCCACTAATTCTACACTCTATTGCAACATGACTGGCAAGACACTGGGGTTTTGTTGTACGTTTCTGTGAAAAAGTTGTGCATATTAATTTTTTTGAGCAATCACGATTGCTTATTGCTTTCATTTGACTGTTTTAATGTGATATCATTTATTTTCCCACCAGCACCCTCCGCAGCACCATCGTCGGCCGGCCGCCTCACGATGCTGCTCCTCTGGCGAAAACCGTCTCCAGGTCGCGTCAATATCCTACACACACACATACACGCACTCCTACACACACACACATACACGCACTCCTACACACACACATACACACACTCATGCCTGCACAGACACAAACACTCATGCCTACATACACACACACACGAACGCCTACACACACGCGCGTACTCACACATACGAACGCCTACACGCACACGCGCGTACACACACACACGAACGCCTACACGCACGCACATGCATACATACACACACACGAACCCACACGCATGCGCTTACACAAACACACACACACGAAAGCCTACAATTACGCGCGTACACACACAAACGAACGCCTACACGCACACGCGTGTACACACACATACACGAACATCTACACGCACCCGCGCGTACACACACATACTCGAACGCCTACACGCACACGCGCGTACACACACAGCACTGCATACACAACACGCACACACATGCGCTTACACAAACACACACGCGCATACATACACATACACGGCTCGTGATTGCGAAAAACATTATTTGAATTCAAGATGCCAAAAATTCAAATTAATATATATATATATATATATATATATATATTATTTGAGTTATTGTTTTACAAAAGGCAATGGCTAAACGCAGAAAAAATAAAAAATAAAAATAAATAAATAAAAAATAAAAATAAAAGAAATAAAAAAAAAACAGAAGTATTTAAAGTATAGCTTTTGATTTAAAAAGTTCTATAAAATATTCTTTTATTAGACAATGAAGTAGTGTTTCGCATTATTTACACATTGACGTCTGAACGATATCTACAAAAAACTGACGGTTGCAATATTGTGTTGTTCTTCTGCAGAGACAGCGAATAAATTTATGCATTTAAAAAATTCATAGGCGTAACTCTAATGTAGAAAAACCACGTTATAATTGGTTAGCTTAGTTTGTTGAACAATTTTTTTCTTTTTTTACGAAGAAACCAACTTTCATAATTTCTGTTTTAAAAAAGTATACGGTCCCCTAAAGTAGGAAAAAATGAATTTTTAAGCATAGCGCAAAAACTACTGAATATTTTGAGCTCAAATTTTGGATTCCCTCATAAAAGCTCTTCTAGATTGTTTTTCTGTTAAAATTTAATATGGTTTCAGATCATATTTTTTTCAAAAAATATTAAAATAATTCATAAAAAAACAAAAATTACATTTTGGGCGTTATAAATGATGCTTTTATTATTGGGTCGATTCATATTTTGATACAAAAAAACAATCTTTGCCGTGCCTAATCTAGTTTTTGTGTTATGAGTAAAAATATCAAAATACGTTTTAACATTACGAGAGGAATTTTTCAAAACTCGATTCTGAAGTAACGGCTGGATCGAATTAAACAAAACTTTGTATACAAAGTTAAAAAAAGATGCTGATTACAAATATGTGATAAAAAAAGGGGGTTCTCATTGAAAATTTTGAAGTTGATGCTCGTTTTAATATGAAGACGACCCCTTAACAACAATTTTTTACCATAATTATGTAGAACTTTTTATTCCTGAAACAATGACACCTTACACGTGTCTCTAGTATCAATAGTCTTTGAATACGATCGACTGTTTCGTTTTTTTTTCTATGACTGTACCATTAAGCTAAAGATGACAAAAATGCAAAAAAGAAAAAAAAATTAATTTGAATTTTGTCATCTTGAATTCAAATTATGTTTTTCGCAATCATCAGTGTGTGTCTGCATGTAGGCGTGTGTGAGGGGTATGTGTGTTTGTGTGTGGGGATATGTGTGTGTGTTTGTGTCTGGCGTCTTTCTTCATTGGCATCAATTTTTGGCTCCAGTGCCTGCGCGAGAGGTGTTTTTCTTTGCAAATCAAAGTAAAGAAATCTGAAACATCTATTCGCATAGGGTTACTATAAATCAGCAGGGTTACCATAATAAAATTATTTACGCAAAAAAATGAGACGACCGCCTAAGATTCCCAATTATCAAAATATCCCATATTTTTGTGGATTTTCACTTTTTTTCTTCATGTAACATCACTTTTCTCCTGTTAGCGCTAAAAAGCATCACATAAAACATGTATTCCATTATGGAGGTAATATCAAAACTTTGAATTGCCAAATGAGCGAAAATTTGTCCCACTGCCAAAATGACTGTTGTCATTTTAACCACTTTTTCCGCAGTTTTTCATTTAAACAAAATTGTTATTAAATGAATCAACTAAACAACGTTTTAAAGCACAACTTGTGCTACAAGACGTTTGTTAATTGATTCATATAATTTTCAGCACAAAGGTATTTATTTGTTAAAAACTTTTATTGTTCTTCATTGGCGATATATGTTTTGCAGGTTATTCTACCTTTTAATGACATGGTTATAATTATTTCTTAGATTTTTTTCAATGTAATGGAACTTTTAGTCTTATTCAATTTTTTGCTCTGTCTACAAATTATGCATTTTCTTTCTAAATTTCAGTGATATTGTTTTTAGCAGCATTTGCTAAGAAGATAAGTTTAGACTTTGATGACTTTCCAAGTGTTTCATGTTATTATAATTCTCGGCAAAAAACACCGTTGAAATTGCTAATAAAGCTTTAAGACTCCCTACATAGCATTTGAAGATACCAATTCTCTTAGGCGCAGGACACACCTGCTTTTTCTCTTCAGCAACTGATGAACAAAATATGAAACTCGGGTTGAATGTCAACAATTCAAAATCAGGATCTTATAACTGTTTAGGATTGAAGTAGTGAACATGTAAAATCGATTAATGGTCTTAAAACATTCATTGCCAGATCTATACTGCTGTGAGAAGGTAAACTGCAGTATCTGCAAATTGTTCTTTTTTTTTTTTGAACAATCACGATTGCTTATTGTTCTTACTTGACCGTTTTTGGCGTGCTATCATTTTATTTTCCTGCTAGCACCCTCTTCAGCATCACTGTCGACAGGCTTCTCACGATGCTGCTCCTATAGTGAAAGCAGTCTCCAGGTTGAGTCAATATCCTATACACACACGCATACATACACGCACATGCACACACACGCAAACATATATATACACACAAACACATACACACACGCATACATTCAGACACCTACACACACACACATACACACACACAAACACTCATACACACAACTACCCACACACTCATGCCTGCACACAGACACAAGCACACATGCCTACATAGACGCACGAGTAATGGCGGATGATGTCGACGAGCGATTTCTGGCAGCTGCGGAAAAGCTTCAAAAAGTGTGTGAGATCAGTGGAAACTTACGTAAGGATTTGCGGCAGAGTATTCTAGACGCGATCATTGATCTACACGGCATCAAAAACGATTTACAGTCGACTATATCGACTTTAAAAGAGCAAGTCAAATCTGCAAATGCCAATGAGGCTTGTTCACTCAGGCCTACTACGGCGAGAACTTTTGCGGATATCGCCTCGAAGCCTGTGCCGCACTTAGCCGGCGATCTCTTCCGCAAGCCACTAATGTTTACTGCGGTGGTTAAGCCTCTGAAAAATCAAAAACCGGAAGAGTTGAAGAATCAGCTTAAAAGAAGTATCGATCCTGAATTGCTCCAGATCGGCGTGGAAAGATTAAAAGTAATTAATGGAGGTAAGATTCTGATAAGCTGTAAAGACAAATCTGATCTTGATAAACTTTGTGATATAGTCGATGAACAATTGGGCGGGGAAATGAGTATTTCTAAAAATAAAAAGTTTCTTCCCCAGATTATTATATTTGATATACCTGAGGAAATAGAAATTGATAATGCTGAAACTATTATTAAAAACCAAAATCGAGATGTACTGCAGGGAGAAATTTTTAATGTCAAATTTATTAGACTGATGAAAGGAAAAAACACACGCTATATGACTGCTGAGGTGTCTCCAGGGGTTCGAGAATTTTTTCTTGAAAACAGAGTTAAAATTAAATGGTCAAACTGTAATTGTTCTGATTATATATACGTTAAGAGATGCTTTCAGTGTAATAAGTTCAATCATGATTCTATCGTGTGTAGATCTCAAATTACATGCCCAATCTGTTCCGGATCCCACTCTATGAAAGATTGTTCTGAAAGGAATACGTTAAAATGTTCTAACTGCATTAACTATAATAAATATGCTAGAGGTGGGGACAGACTCAATGTAAACCATGCTGCCTTGGATAGAAAGTGCCCTTCTTATATTATTCAGCGGGAGAAAAAGAAGCATAATATTGATTATGGGTCATAACGCCTTATTTTTGGGTTACCGGTGTTTGCAGATTAATCTTCAGAAATCTCGTAAGGCTGTCTCTTTTTTAACTGCTTTTATTCGGGAAAGCACAACGGATATTATTCTTGTTCAGGAGCTTTATTGTATAAACAACAAAGTTGCTGGTTTTCCTAAATCTTATAGAATTTTTGAATCTGGGAATGGTTTAAAGAGAGCTGCAATAATTGTTGTAAATAAAAATATTGATGCTGTTCTTATTAGCCAGCATTCAGGTGAGGATGTGATTTTAGTGGAGTTTGTGGTTAATGATAATCATTTTTATGCTGTTAGTGTTTATATGGATTTTAATAGAGATATAAATTTTGATATTTTAAACATTGAGCTTGTCACTGATTTCTGTAGGAAGAATTATCTGCTGCTAGCAATGGATACTAATGCTCGTTCTCAGCTTTGGTTTGATTCCTTGACTAACGCTCGGGGTAGAATCTTGGAGTCTTTTTTGGCTTCTAGGGGTCTATGGATTGTCAACGAAAATTTGTGTACCCCATCCTTCTGTTCACCGAATGGGCAGAGTTTTATTGATTTGACTGTTACCTCATTGAATTTTCAGCATTGCATTTATTCTTGGACGATCATGGAGGAAGAAAGTTGTTCTGATCATAGAATAATTGGTTTCATTATTGCTTTTAATAATCTACATTCCTCTTGCTCTATTTTTAGGCCGCTTAAATTTATTTATGACAAAGCAAATTGGCCCATCTTTAATGAATCACTTCAATCTGAGTTTAAATATCTGTTGTACAGCTCTTGTTTAAATTTTAATCATACTGATTCTCAGAATCTTGACATGGAGTTAAGGAAAGCTGTCAAGGGGGTTCTCGATTTTAATGATTTCGTCTCTAAGTACATCAACTGTATCAAGAATGCTTGCAGTCACTTTATGCCAATAATTAAAACTAACTCACAACATAAAAAAACGAAAATAGTTCCGTAGTGAAATAATGAATTAACGGATTTAAGGAATCAGGTTAACACAAAAAGAAGACTTTATCAAAGAACTTATAATAACTTGATGTTAAGAGATTTTAGAAAGACCGAATATTTTAATTGTAAAAAGCTTTATTGCCAAAAAATCAAGAAGGCAAAGACCCAATCGTGGAAAGACTATTGTACTGACATCGGTTCACAACCCTGGACTGTTTTATATAAGACTGCTCGTGGCAAACATAAAAATCAAACAGCTCTAACAACTATTCAAACTAGTAGTGGTGGTTATACTACGGATTTGGACGAAACTCTGAATACATTAGCAAACCATTTTGTTCCATTTGATGACAGGAAATTGGATAAACCACATCATACTAGACTGAGGAAACTCGTTGATAATCCTATGGACACTCGAGACGACTTAAATTTTTCCGAGGAAGAGATAAAATCTGTTATCAGTAATATGAACTCTAAGAAATCACCCGGTGAAGATGGAATCTCTAGCAAAATCATTTCGGAAGTGTTGGAGAGATTTCCAAAATTTGTTGCTGCAATTTATAATGAATGTTTATCAAGAGGAATCTTTCCACGGGTTTGGAAGCACTCTTGTATTCGATTTTTTACAAAACCTGGAAAGGAGTCATCTCTCGAGCCTTCAAAATTTAGACCAATAAGTTTGCTCTCTGTCAGTGGAAAGGTTCTTGAAAAATTACTTATAGAAAGAATTATGCATTATTTATACTCAAATGACAAATTAAGCCTTAATCAGTATGGTTTTACTCCCGGTAAATGCACCACTGATGCCATCTTTAAGGTTACTAATTTTGTGAAAGAAAGTTTAACTAACAATTTACAGGTTCTTGGCATTGCTTTGGATGTCAAGGGGGCGTTTGATGCTGCTTGGTGGCCCGCTATTTTAAATCAACTTAGAGAGTTTAACTGCCTCAAAAATTTGTATCTTCTTACAAAAAGTTATTTTTCAGATAGTTCAGCTTGCCTTCGCACCTTTATAAGTTGTATAAGAAAAATTGTCACTATGGGCTGCCCGCAAGGCTCTTGCGGTGGTCCGGGTTACTGGACAATTTTCTATGATTCGTTGTTTAGATTGGACTTTCCGAGGTGTGCTGAAGTTGTGGCATTTGCAGATGACCTTTTCTTGTTGATTAGCGCCAAAACTGAAACAGAACTGGAGGCGTATGGTAATATATGTGTGTCAAAAGTTGTGGACTGGTCAAACAAAAATAAGGTTACATTTAATTCTGAAAAATCAAGTATTATTATTTTCTCTAAGAAAAGAAGAATAAATAACATAAATATTTACATGGACGGCAACTTCTTAAAAAGTGTTAGTGAAATGCGTTACCTTGGTGTGATTATCGATAGGAAACTTCGTTGGAAAGCACATACAGTGAAACCCCTCCTAACGGACATCCCTCTTATGCGGACAGTTTTTAATTCCCCGGCAGAGAGACATTAAACCTAATGTATAAGAAACCTCTCTCGTACGGACACCCTCAAATACGGACACGGACACCCTTTTCGAAGTCATTTACATTGATATATCCTTTTTTGCGGATAGTATTTAAAACTTGAGAATTAAATAGCTACTCCATTGAAAGGCTTCATTTAATGCAAAGTCGACCAGCTTATACGGAGATAAAAAAAATATTTCTTTGCAATTTTACTTTGCATCTACTGCGTAGCAAAAAATTTTCAGCTTGACACCGAAATGCATTTTTCATTCCAAAAAACATCATCAAATCGTCAAAAATAAAAGAAAAGAAAAGAGAAAATGATTATTCTGCAAGTTTCTGTCTGTATACCCCCACCCTCCCCGTTGCCTTGTTCCTTTTCAGATGACTAACAAGCAGGCGTGTTGTGTCTAAGTGGAGCCGAGTTGACGCGCCATCTAACAAAAATATTTTATAGAGAGTAAAAGTAAAGCAAATGCAATATCATAAAGTAAACTTAAGGGTAAAAGCATTCAGTTGTTTCATCGTTCTCATTGAAATGGCTCTGAATACTCATCGTCAGCGTCGTACTCTTTCTCTTAAAGAAAAAATTGAAGTTATAGATTTCGCAGAAAAAAATAAAATTGGAATACGGAACATTGCTGAAAAGTTTGGTGTGGGACGCACACAAATTTGCTGAATATTAAAAGGAAAAGAGAATTTTAAGAAAGAATGGTTCATAAATGGAAACCAAGAGAAGAAAAAAGATTTTCCTAAAAGTAATGCCCTTGCAGTGGATGAAATTGTGTTTAAATGGTTTGTTTCCGCAAGAAGCAAAAATATTCCAATTTCTGGCCCTATTTTACAAGAAAAGCGAAAGAAGCAGCTACTGAAATGGGTATAGAAAATTTCAAAGCTTCCAATGGATGGTTAGATCGTTTTCGAACGAGACATGATATCGTTTTTAAAAAAATATGTGGTGAATCCATGGATGTGGATGCTGACGTTTGCGAGAAATGGTTTGAGAAAGTGCCTAGTTTGATTGAAAATTACGAGCCATGTGACATTTATAACATTGATGAGACCGGTTTGTTTTATAGAGCTCTGCCAGATAAAACCTTAACTTTACGGAAAGAAAACTGCTCTGGTGGCAAAATCTCCAAAGAACGCTTAACAGTTTTATTGGGTGCCAGCATGGATGGTACAAAATTAAAACCAGTTGTCATCGGAAAAGCAGCCAGACCTCGGTGTTTTAAAGGACTGGATATAAAAAAAATTACCTGTAGACTGGTATTCAAATAGAAGAGCGTGGATGACAACCAGTGTCATATCTGATTGGCTTGTAACTTTTGATAAGAAGTTGGGGAGAGAAAAAAGGCATATTGTTATTTTTATGGACAACGCGCCCTCCCATCCCAAAGACTTTCACTTGAAAAATATAGAAATAGTCTTCTTGCCAGCAAACACAACATCGAAATGCCAACCTATGGATGCTGGGATAATTCAAGCATTTAAAATTCAATACAGACAACTAGTTATGAAGCATTTAATCAATAAAATGGAAGAAACTAAAACAAGTAGCGAATTGTCCAAAACAATTGATGTGTTAGATGCAATCAGCTGGGTTAAGCACGCATGGAAGGAAGTTAAAAAAGAAACAATAGTAAGTTGCTTTAATCGCGTTGGATTCAAAAAAGGATCTGCCACAGAGGAAATTGACAACGAAGTTGATTGTGACAATGATGGATCCGATTTGCAGTCGTTAATGCAACAAGCAGGGTTCACAAATGTGACCGCTGAAGACTATGCTCCCATCGACGACCAAGTTTTCACTGAAGAAAGCGAAACAGAAATTGCAAGCATAGTGCGCGAAATTAACGAAGATCATACAGTTGAGGATGACGATGAAGATGAACTGTCCGTAAAAGAAGACTTTAAAACAATTAAAAATGTTAACGAAGCTTTAAGCGTATTAGATGGACTCAGGGAATTTTCAATTAAACACAACGATCCTAAAGGACTAGAGACTTGGTACAAGAACTTAAGATACATTTCGAAAATGAAAGACTTTCATCGATCAAAACATATCAACAGACATCAATCGAACAATTTTTTAAAAGTACAAATTAGGTATGTAATTTTTATGCGAACCTGTTATTTAAATCTCTTTGAGTGTGCAAAACTTTAATATTTGAATTTAACCTGATAAAATAATTGTTTATTATGTATATGTTGGTAAAAACTAGTAAATTAAAAAAAATCTATGAATATGAAAGAGTAGAATTCACACATATTTCATTTAAGATTTCAAAAAACATAAACAAATAACTAAAGTTAATTAAATTAAAAAAACCTCTGTAAAGCGGACACCCCTCTCTTACGGACAAAAAAGTTTGTCCCATTAGTGTCCGTAATAGAGGGGTTTCACTGTATCACTGACTTGTTTAAAAAAGTTAGTGTTGTTATGAATTTGCTATCAAGAATGGCTAGGGTAACCTGGGGTATTGGTTCAAAGGCTCTGAAAATCATTTACGAAGGAGCAATAATACCTTTGATGACCTACGCATCGCCGGTTTGGGTCGATGCCTTGTCCTTCGATTACAACAAACGAAGGTTAAAGACGGCACAAAGATTAATTGCCTTGAGAATAATCAAGGGCTTTCGTACAATTTCTTATGAAGCTTCTTGCGTAATCGCGGGCATTATACCAATTTGTTTGAGGATTCAGGAGAACACTGAAATTTACTATAGCATTAAACTGAGTCCTCAGAATGCAATTGAACCAGAACTCACCCCTGATCACTGGACTCACCCTGCTAAATTTAGTACTCTCAACCAAGTTGTTAATGGGGAGCATTGCATTAATATTTTTACTGATGGTAGCAAAATAAATAACAGCACAGGCTGTGCTTTTGTGATCTACCATTGTAATACCGAAATTAAAAACAAGCAATTCAAATTACATTCTAATTGTTCTAATAATCAAGCTGAGGTTTTTGCTATCCTACAGGCTTTAAATTGGATTTCTTTTTCTGATAACTCTTTATATAGGAATTTTAATATTTATACTGACAGTCAAATTCTAATTTTTAACTTCCATAATAAAAAATGCCATTCGGAAATAATTGAAAAAATTCGTCATGTTCTTTTAAGTTCATACGAGAAAAATTTTACTATAGACATTCAGTGGATCAGGGGTCATGCAGGAAATCGTGGAAATGAAAAAGCAGACGAGCTTGCCAAGTTAGCGGCTCAATCAGAACTTCCAATTAGTTATAAAAAGGCTCCAAAGAGTTTCCTTTCAAGACAGATACACGAAAAAATTGTCGACTTGTGGCAAAAAGACTGGCTTATTACTCAACATGGGAAAATAACTAAAAGATTTTTTCCATCTGTTCATGAGAGATTGGACCAAAATCTTAATCCCTCATTTATACTCACCCAAATTTTATCTGGACACTGCAGAACAAGAGAATATTTATTTAGATTCAATCACGCGACCTCCCCTCTGTGCTCTTGCGACCTGAATGAACTTCAGACTGTGGATCATGTTTTATTCTTTTGTCCTCAGTATGACTTTCTTCGATATGAACTTTATAAACAAGTTATAACAAGTGGACTAACGTGGCCTCCAAAACTGAAAAATTTGCTTGCACCTGAGTACATTGTGCAATTCCTTGAATTTATTCACAGTATTCCTTTTCTTTGTCTTTGAATTTGTTGGGCTAAATGCCTTTATTTTTGGTTCTTGAAGGATTTCACCAATATTGTTTAAAAAAATATTTTGTGACTTACCTTTTGCCATTCCGGGAGAAAACCTTGCGCGGGAAATCCCATCCACCTGCCACCGACACTCAAATGTCCGAGTTTGAATCGGAAGTGTTCGGAAAAACATGTGGCACGCTATGATTGCTTGCCGTCATTCGGCAGACGTCGGTAAACTTCCGACAAAGCACATGTCGATCACATGAGGAAACCATGTTGAGGTGTTTGGTGCTGAATGCCAAATTAAATAAGAGTTGTGCAGCCTGCAAGCTGTGTGTTTACCGGGTTGTGTTGTTCTGGCAATATGCAAATAATGTAACGTCACATTGTTTCGAGAAAGGCCGAATCTGGCTATAAATACGCAGACCGGCCGTAGCTCGATCGCTCGGCACTACTACTTTTCTTTTACTCGTCTCCTCGTCTTGTGTTGTTGGTGTGCTGTGAATGTGTTTGTCAATGTCATCATAAATTTTTCGCTACTGGCCTCTCAGGTGAGGTCTGGTCTTTCCTGAATAATGCACTGTTGATGTCTCCAGTCTGGAAAGCGCGTGTTGTGATGACGTCTATCAAAGTGAAAAGTTATAATTTTCCCTGATGTGGGTCGTTTGTTTTCCGGGGAAAGAGGATCGTGTCCATCTTCGATATGTTTTTTTTTCTGATGTGGTGAACTGTTGCTCACGTGGTACGAACTGACCAGCCTGCAATTCTGGTGGAAATTGCTATGCCGTCCATCTACCGGTGAGGTGTCACCATGGAACATCGACAGGACTTTTGATCCATGCATGGACTTATTGTAAGATCTCTTTTTTTAATTTTTCTTCGGAGAACAAATCATTGTGTTGTAATCATTTTCTCAATATATGTTAAATAAATGTTTTTCAGTGTAAAGAATGATTCATGTTTTATTTTCTTCGGGCAGACCACTACCTCAAATTTTTAGTTGGAAATGAGTTGCCTAATTTTCAGCTTAGCTGTAGGCCATTAACCTCAAATTATATCCAACAGAATTTGCAATCTGTTTTTCATCTTTGTCTGTCGATGTGAGGACATCTGATTTACGTTTTGTTTTCTATGCATCTTTAGCTGAATGTAATAGATTGTGGATGCATGTGGTATGACTTGCGTCATGGAGCATGCTGTAAATAAATTATTTAATTTAAAAAAAACACACAAACACATACACACACGTATACATATAGACACCTACACACATACATGCAACTACCCACGCATTCATGCCTGCACACAGACAAACACACATATACCCCCACACACAAACACAATATACAGTGGCGTGTTGGGCCGCCGGGATACCGGGAAAATTCCCGGTGCGCCGGTGCCTTAGTGCGCCGGCGCCTCAGTCATTTTTTTTAAAATTATTATTATTTATGAATTTTGTACCGGATATTGCGGCGCTTGTTACCATAATATTTATCGTATGAGCTGAACAAATGAGACGACTTAACATCATAAAACTACGTACCATCCTTTTTTAAAATCAAAGTTACTTCCATCCATCGGTTTAATCAAAATCGTTAATGTAAAATGCTTTTTTCATTCCCATCCAAATCCACCTCTTTCACCCAAGGAATAAAATGGCTGCGGAGCTTTCCCCTCCTTTTTTAAAATAAAAATGACCTCAGAGGATTTTTTTTTTAATTTGAAGTATCAATTCGCGAATCTAACAATAAGTAGCCATTCAGCGCCGACTTGAACTCAGTTGAAACTATAAACTTTTCCCCTAAAATTTTTGAATAATGCCGTGGCTTCCAGATTTTTTTGAACTAAGGCGTCTATCTCGGACATCTAACTTTCGTACGGCGTCCATCTCTCTATAACTCGGTGACATAGCCAGGGTTTTTAGTCCTGATGGGGCAAGGGAAGGGGCTAAGGTCAAAAATTTTTATGTTGTCTTGATGACGCTTCCAACGAAGCAAAAGAAGGGCAAAAACTTCGGTTTCACTAAGTGCGGACGGGGATTGAGGCTGCAGCCTCATACACATACACACGCACATAGCTCATTTGGATACCAGAGATATAACTCAACGCCTTACCCCAGCATTATTAAAGATTGCCAAAATTTCCATTTAAAGTACTTCAATTTTGAAAATTTTCAGGGGATAGCACCTAGATGACCCACATCATAAAAGATTGTTTGAAATTAAGCATATTGGACTTCAATTTCAGAAACTTACTAGAGGAGCCACCCTACCTTCAGCGAAATTATAATTCCCGAAATTATAATTAATTGTCTACAATTTCGTTTTAGCTGTTCAATTTCGAAAACTTTCCAGAAGAGAGTCCCCGAACACCATCCCGTCCTCTAAAGTTATCAAAGACAGCATACAGTTATGTCATTTAAGATTTCAAATGCGAAAAATTTCCACAGAAAAGTTTTGAAACGCATGCCTTTCTCTAGAGTCAGTAAAAATGGCCTACAAATACGATGTTTGAACTTTAAATTTCGAAAGCTTTCCGGGGATGAACCACCGTATTCACTTTATTAAAGATGATCTAATGTTTTGTAAAGACCTCAATTTCGAAACTTTTTTGCAGAAGCGCTTAGGGTCGTCGCCAACATCCACCAGTTTTTCAGGAATGGAGCCGTCAATCTCTGAAAGTGATTAAAAACAGCAAAAGAAAAAAGAAGAAAATCTTTGCAATCTTTAAGAATTGAAATTGTAATACTAATAATCAATGAACTAAAGGAATAAAAGTGACAAAAAGTATTTTTTCTGCCAAATTTAAAAAGAAAATGAAATATTCGCATATTATTGAGAAACATCCAAGTTCCTGCATAATAATTTACCTAACTGAAGTCCGCTGAAATTACACGTTTCAAACACTTTTGATTGAAAAAAAAAAATGCGTATCGTTACAAACCTATTACGAGATTTAGTTAAATAAAAAAATGAATAGATAAATAACATAATAGCATTATGTAGGTCGCTGTAATATGTTTTAAAAAGAAAACAAGTTAAAATAAAATAACAAAACAAGCATAAAAAAAGTAGTGAACGAGATTTAATAAATTAAGAGAGAAATTAATAATGAGTTCTCAGTGTTTAAATGTTTTAACGTGAAGGTAAATCTAAACTTTATCCCGAATTTTAGGAGGCATGATGTTTGAATTAAAATAAAGTGGAGGGGAGAAAAAACTCTACGAGACATCACTCCAAAATGTGAAAAGTTTTCTCTTTGGAGTCGCAAAATCTTGTATTTCAAATAAATGAAAATATCAGGCTGGAAATTTAAAATTTCATTTTCGAAAAACTAAAGCACTCAAATGGGTTTAAAAAAGAAAGCTGGGGGAGCGTTTTCCACTACATTTTTACCAACAATAAAAACAAATACGTAAAAGGAGAGGAGAAAGCGAAAAAGTGAGAAGGTCTCCGAACCTTATCTCCCTTCGTTTTTGGTCGCCAAAGGTAGCCGAGAAGCGTGTTTTTTAAATTTTGATTTTGAAAGAATTCCGAGGAAGAGTTCCCTAACCAACACGCATACAGTCACCAAAGACGGCCTAAAATTACTTATTTAGGTCTTCAATTTCAAAAAGCTTCCAGAAGAGCGCTCCACTCAAATATTCAAAAAACGCAACCATCTTCCAAAATCGTTTAAAATTTCGGTTTTAGGACTTAAATTTCTAAAAATTCTAGAAGTCCCTGAACCTCCCTTCCCCCTAATATCACCAAAGATAGTCGTTTTTAGGGCTTAAATTTCTAAAAATTCCAGAGGTTCCCGAACTTCCTTTCCTTAATATCATCAAAGATGGTCCAAAAATATGGTCGTTTTTAGGGCTTCAATTCTGAAAAGATTTCCGAGAGGAGCTCCCGAACTGCCTAATACATGGTCGAAGATAGTCTGCAATTTTTTCCTGGAATTTCAATTTTAGAAAATTTCTGAAGGAAAGCCTCCGAACCTCTCTGCCCACTAGTATTACCAATGCTCGTCTAAAAATTGTGTTTTAGGAGCTAACCTTAAAACCTTTCTTGGGGAACGATCCTATCACTCGCTCTAAAATCATTAAAGATCGTCTTAAAATTTGTTTAAGGGTTTGAATTTAGAAAGGGTTCGGGGGAGGGCTCTCGGAAACTCCTCTCCCTTACATCATTGAAAGTCAACCGAAATAAAGTTTTTAGAGCCTCAAATTTGGAAAAAAGGCCTGTCCACTTAGCATTACCAAAGATGGCCTACAATCGTGGTTTTAAGATTTCACTTGCGAAAAATTGCCATTTTTTACGTTGAAAAACCCGTTACGTTCGAAAAATTCCCGAGAGTGGGTGCCCGAAACTATCCTCCCCTAATATCGCCGCAAATAGTCTAATTGCCTTTTTATCGCTTCAACTTCGGGGAAGATCCAACCACCCTTTCTAAAATAATTGGATATAATCCACAATTCGTTTTTAAAGTTTCAATTTCGAAATAGGTCTGGGAGCATCATCGAACCTTTTCAGCCCGTAACATTACCAAAGATAATCTAGAGATAATCTTTAGATATCGCAGTTTTAGAATAATATTTAGAGATCGTCTAAAACTGCGTTTTAGGGGCTACAATCTCAAAAAATTTCCCGGGGAGAGCCCCAGAGCCCCCCCCCCCCCTCTTTATTAGGATGATTGTAGATAACAATTGAACTTTAAGTTTTCAATCCCGAAAAATGGACGAGGGAGCGCTCTCTATCCTCTTCCCCTTCAAACTCCTCTTTTTACTCATTTCTTATTTATAAAAAAACTCGTCCAAAGTTTAATTTTTAGAAGTTCTAACTTCGAAACCACCCATCCCCCTAAAACATGCCTCTTTCTTCCATCACCGAAGGAAGTAAAAAACTTTCTCTCATTTCGACAAAAAAGGGGGGGGGGCGCAAAAGTTTCAGTTGTCTTGGGACGTTGAACATTATCTACTCCTCGGATAGGAAGTTCATCAAGTTTAATTTTTTAGTTGAACTTGGTGAATCGGAGGGGGGGGGGGTGCGAAAATAGAACAAGGCGCCGGTCAAATGTTTTTCCCGGTACACATTTTTGACCCAGTATGCCACTGACAATATAGATGTTTCAGATCTCTTTATTTTGATTTGCAAAGAAAAACACCTCTCGCGCAGGCGCTGAAGACAAAAATTGATGCCAATGAAGAAAACGCCAGATTCCCAACGATCGAAAGATCACTTAAAAACACAGCAATTATGCATTTAAACAATAAAAGCATTGCAAAACAAAATAGAAAAAATATCGCTAATGGCAGGTCATTTAGTGACAATAAACAAACAAATTTTGATTTTAAAAGTTTGAAGAGCTAAAATTACAATGAATTTCGAACACTCAAAACTTACGTGGTATCGATAACAGCAAGTGGTGGTTCGTCTGACATATTCGAATGAAGTTATAGGAAGTTAGGAGAGTGAAAGAAAAGGTTCGAGCAGAAAATGCTGAAATAAAACAAAAGGCAGTTACTACATGCCATAACAAAATATTAAAACATACAATTTGATAACATAAAAATATGAAGAAAATATCAAAAAAAATATAACTTTCAACCACTATACTTTGAACAGAAGCAAAATTCAATTTCAAAAACAAACAAGGTTTGAATACGGAATCACAGTTACGACCACGGAGTAGAAAGAAGGCGAGAAATGTCCTACTGGTCGAGGCCGGCATCCAACTAACAAATGACGTCATCGTTCGTCGATCCACAATGATATTGGGAAGTGAGCGCTTCGCTTTGTATTTTGGTTTAATTAAAGTATTTGGTTTATTTATTGTTGTCTTCCATTATTTAAGTAGCATTAAAAATTCTACTCTTTCATTTGAAAACATTAAAAGGAACCGATAATAATACTATGGTTGCGTTCGACGAACCTCACCGTTCGACCGGTGAGTAACCGGTACTAACCGCAGGTCATGTGATCATTAGCTGTCACGTGATCGGCTAACCGGTAGCTACCTGTTGAGCTCGTCGAATGCAAGCAATAAAAAATACACTGAGCTAATTCATAGTATTTTACATAAAAACAATTATTCGCAACTCCAATAAACTATAGGGGGCGCTGCAGCCGCTGTCAAATGGCGGATGAAAAAGGTAAAACAAACAAATGCCGTAACTTGAAACTTGCTTTGAAACTTAGTAAATGACAGTAATTTTTCATCGTGTATGTGGGAAACTTTCTTTTCTATTCTTCTGAAATTACATTACACCATAAACTATCTGAAGCCTGATGTAATTCACCCCAAAGAAAACACGTGGAATGGAATGTTTTATCTTTTTCTTTAGTGTTATTAATCACCGCAAGGTAGCGTATTCTAGCTCTGGAATTGCGAATTAAAACGAAATAATTTTTTGCTTTCACGACTTTTAACAGATAAAAATAAATGTAAATATTTTATTTAGTACTTAACTTCAAGCTGACTGATTATAATAGTTTTATTCATAGACTCACTGCTTTGACCAAATTGTTATCAGTTTTTATCACTATTGCATTTTGCCCTTCTACCTCCCTGGTTACGACTTGTGATTATTACTTCAAATAGAGTTGCAAAAATCGGAGAAATGTCGAAAATTAGTTGGAAACATGGATTGGAACCATAGTCCATTCATTACCCTTGTAGCCCGTCTTTGAACCCTTTCCAATACATTAATATCTTTCTTAAGATAAGGAGATCAAAACTGAACAGCATACTCCAAATGAGGTCTTACCAAACTTCTATATAAGGGCAGAAGAACTTCTTTAGATTTGTTTGAAATAGATCTATTGATAAACCCAAGCATCTTTGGCTTTGTTACTAGCTATGCTGCACTGTTAACTTAATCCTGACTTATTAAGACTCCCAGATCAGTAACTTTTTCTGCCTAACTAATGACAGAACCTTGCAAATAATAACTTGTACACTTATTTCCATGCCCTAAATGTAGCACTTGACATTTCCCAACATTAACAGTCATATCCCATTTATCAGCACACTCCGTAAATTGATCTAGATCCTCTTGCAGCTGATTTGCTTGTTCTTCATTTTCTGCAATCCCCATTGTTTTTATGAACATGTATTTTATGTATTTTATGAAAAAAACGAGCCCTAACACTGTTCCCTGAGGAACGCCGCTTAAAACCGCACTCCATTTAGAATAATTTCCCTTTAAAATTACCCTTTTTTTCCTTCCAGTTTCCGGTCAGCCAATTTTTTACCCAAATGAAAATTTTCCCTCCTATTCCTATATCAGCTAATTTGTTAAGTAGAGCAACATATGCGGTACCTTATCGAAAGCTTTTTGAAAATCAATGTAAGCAACATCTACAGGCTTCTTATTGTCTAAAGCCATGGTAACTTTGTCATAGACATGTAGTAAATTAGTTGCACAAGATTTACTTTTCCTGAAACCGTACTGAAAACTAGTCAATAGATTATTAGTCTCTAAAAAGTTTACTATTCTAATTTTTATCAATGTTTCAAAAATTTTGCAAACCACCGAAGTTAGACTCACAGGCCTATAATTTCCCACCCTCCCTTTAGACACTTTCTTGAAGAGCGGTGTAATGTTAGCCAGCTTCCAATCCTCTGGCACTGTTCCCGAGTTAAAAGAAGCATTGAAAATATTTACAATTACATCTGCTAATTCCTCTGCACATTCAATTAAAATTTACAACGCAAAGTAACTACATTCTGTTTATCAAATACCCCTTCTTTTCAGCAACCATATTTCCATCTCTCACCCGAGCCCCTGACAAACAATATCTAGCCACCTTACGTCTAACTCTGCCAATTGAGTTTCCCACCTCACGCACCATTGAATCTCCTAAAATACACTGGTGTGCAAAAATTAAGGATGAGACGGTTTTTTCAATATAACTTTGTACAAAAGCTTTACAAATCAACACATTTATTACCGTAAGATCCCCAATAAGGACATGTGTAATGTAAGCAACACTTACTAAAAGAGAAATCAAAGGGATAAAAAGAAGCTTTATTGAAAAAGTAGCATGGAGAGCAATGCGACTGAAAGCCGAAACATTCCTGTGATGGGTGTCCAGCAAGAAACATCCGGTCTTTAGTAGGGGATATGATCTCCCCCGATTGCTAGGCAGGTTTCACAGCGTCTGCCCATGCTGAGAATGAGGGTGTCAATGAGTTGTTGAGGCATTGTTGCCCATTCGTCTTGCAGCGCCAATCGAAGCTCCCGAATCGTTACTGGTGGTAAGGTACGAGCTGCCAAGCGTCTGCCTAGAAAATCCCATACATGCTCGATGGGATTGAGATCCGGAGATCGTGCCGGCCAATCCATACGTTCAATATCCTCACTCTCTAAGAGCTGTTCGGCAGCTACTGTGCGATGACATGGTGCATTGTCGTCCATGAAAAGGAACTGCGGACCCATAGCGCCTCTAAAAAGACGCACATATGGAAGAAGAATCTCGTTACAATAATGGGTCCCGTTGACTGAACCTGCGTCGAAGATGTGAAGGTCTGTACGACTACCAAGCATGATGCCTCCCCAAACGAGAGCACCGCGACTTCTATACCTGTCCCTTTCAATGATGTTCGAGGGAAGATTGCGGCTTCCCCGCTCTCTCCAGATGAGTATGCAATGAGAATCGCTACTCAGACTGAATCTGCTCTCATCTGTAAAGAGTACTCGTCAACATTCATTGTCTCTCCAATTCCGGTGTTCCCGGCACCACAGAGAACGCCTTCTCCGATGGGCAGGCGTTAGAGGTACACACCGTATAGGGCGTCGTGCAAACAGACCACCACCGTGCAGTCTTCTGGCCACGGTAAAACGCGATATCGGTCGTCCAGTCGCCTGTGTCGTGTGTCTAGCGATTTCTCCCGCTGTCTGCCGCCTGTTTCTTCTGGCCTGTAAGACAATTTACCGGTTATCTGCGGGTGTGGTTCCTCGTGGACGACCACTACTGAACCCCCGGATAGCTGTTCCTGTAGTTTGAAAGTATCTCCAAAGTCGTGAAACGATGCTGTGAGCAATTCCGAACTCTGCAGCCACACTTGTCACACTGCGACCTGAATCCAACTTCCCAATGATTCGACCTCAGGTAAAAGCATCCAAATTGATTACAGCAGCTCGGTGTGATTTTAACTGCTATACGGTGTGCAATCTCTTTGCCAGAAAGACTGATCTTACACCAACAACATGCTTTATACTACTCAGACACTCCCCCATTACGTCTGCCTGCATATCTGCGCATGTGCTATCGTACATCACCTTACTTAATCTCCTGATTGGTCTTTCTGTCCGCTCTGCCTCATCGTTCAGCTGATATGCTAATTTTTCGACTTCGTCCTAAATTTTTGCACACCAGTGTAATATCATTTGTTTCCCAGTCTGTTTCCTCAGCAATAGCTTCCCCCTTTACCTCTAGAATATTCGCACTATCTAACGCACAGCTAATGCCCACCTCTTTTTACTAATTTCCCCCTTTCCCTCTGGAGTGCTTACTCAATCTACAATCCTACAACCTAATGCTAACTCAGCCTCCAAAGTAATCATCCTAATTCTGATTTCTGAGAGTTCAACACGCTTGGTGCAAATGAAATCCTTCTCAGACTCATCCTTCCCCTTAAACAAGCAGAGCATCTGACATACGTCACAAAGTTGCGTTTTACCTTTCAGGGGAATATTCTCGAACTCTTCCTTTCTAAAGACTGCCTAATGCTGGGAAAAATTCTGAATTGCCTTTGAAAAGATCCTAAAAATAAAAATTTTCTAAAGTTACTGACTATTGATAAGGTAATTACGTCCAACACCTCCTATTTCTTTTACCCTCCCTCCGTCCCATTTTTTTTCCTTTTTCCCAGTCGACCTAAAAATAAGAATATATTCCAAATGCTTAAACTTAGCTAGTCCCCACCACACACTAAACCGTTAAAGAGCTTCTCAAACCTCGCTTTCTGGGCTTCAATGTCAAAAAATTTCCTGGGGACAGTTACCAAATTTTTGCTTTCTGAAAGCATCGAAATTCGTTTAAGATTGCTTTTATGAAGCTTCAAATTTGAAAGATGGCCAAACCCCTAACGTTACCAAATGTGGTCCACAGTCGCGCTTTTAAAACTTCAATAACAAAAAAATTTTGGACGAGGGTCCGACTGCTCCCGTATGAAATCTGAAAATGAAAAAACTACAATTTCGTAAAATTTAAGGAGGAGAGCGTTTAAATCCCCACACCTCTTTTTTTTAGAACTTCAAACTTTCAAAGTAGTTTTTTGGGGAGAGCCCCACAATCGCCCTACCGGTAACATCATCTAAGTTAATCTGAAACTGCATTTTTAGAACTTCAATTTCTAAAAATTGGGCGGTGGGATGATGGATTTCACCCTATTTTTAAAAAACAATCAATCGTGGGCAACTTCAAAAAGTCCTATTCCTTTCATCACGCTAAAGTCAACAAATATAGCTCATAATGACGTTTCTACGATTTCAATTTCTAAAAATTTCCGCAGAAAGTTCCCCGAATTTTTCCTCTAAGTAGCACCACCAGAGACCGTCTAAAACTGCGTTCTTAAGACTACAATTCCAAAAAATTTCCGGGGAAGAGTTTTAAGAGTGTCTTGCTAAAACTATTTTTTTTGCTGCGCCACAGGGCGACAATATGAAGTACTTGTCCCACTTCTAAATAAATGAGAAGATCAGGGCACTGTTTTGACACCTCTCCCTTCAAAAAAATAATTTATACAGTGAAACTTGTGTAAGTTGACCACCTGCGGTGCACTACTTTAGTGGTCAACTTAAACAGGTGGTCAACTTACAGAGGTTGATTTAAAAAATAAGGGCTAATCCCGTGCCTGAAAAAAACTGTCAACTTAGACAGGTGGTCAACTTACAAGGGTGGTCAACTTCACATGTTTTACTGTATTACAAAGAAAAAGGGGGGGGGAATTTTAAAATAAAAAAGTTAGTTATGTGCTTGCTTACACTGCGTGTTTGGGGTCAGGTGTCCAAACACAAATATATATAAAGAAATGATCTAATGATGAAGTTCCCCGAAGGATTTTCTCCGAAAAGGAACCGATGTTTTTCTTCAATGAGTGAAGTTCTCCGAAGGATATTTTTTTCGGAAAGAAACTGATTTTTGTCTTCAAATTCATGAGATAATAAGGCAACGTAATAAAATAACAATAATGATACTCATTTGCAAAACGGATCTGTACTGAAGACATCTACACCCAGGGGCGCCCGTATAGAGGAGCAAGAGGGGGGGGGGGCTCAAGCCCCTCCCCTCAGAAATAAGAACTTCCTTGCTTTTAGTGCTTTTTTCCTTTGCAAAATGTATAAAAATTTGTTTTCCAGCCATTAATGAATAAGATATTAAAAAGGTCAAACTTTAATATCTCTAATCTGTACTGAAATCGGTTTCTATGGGGAAAATATTCTACTAAACCATGGGAAATTTTTTTAGCCCCCCTTAAAATTTTGCACATGGGCACCCTTGCTAGAAAGTAGATATGGGTATACGGGAAAGTACGCTCATTTAATTCTAGACGGAACTTCTCGTTAAAAGGGTAATTATTCTTTAGACCTCATGCCCCAGCTTAGGAAAATGATTCCAGAAAATAAATAAGAAAACATTTTGCGGTTTTACTTCTTCATGTCTTGAGGGGGGAATGAATAATTGTGTTTATTTGTTCGGGAAATACCGGGGCAACGTTCTTAGAAGAATTTCGGGTTTCGAAGTCAACAATCTGCAACATCGTCATGCTCGTTAAACTGAAATTTATCGCAGCCCCATAATGGGCTTTATTTATAACTATTTATTTCGAAGTTGAATTGTTTGGTTAAAAAAAAACGGTTCACGCTCTGTCCCACTCCATTTTTCCCAAAGATTTTTTTTTCTACGAAAAACGTTTGGTGTGCGACTTAAGTTTTGTTTTCATTTTTGAATTAGCAGTATTGCCTAATTAGTTACATGTAAAGATAAGGATTTTGAAGTAAATATGCCTTGTTTTTTATTTATTTTATAACTAGCAACAACATTTTTCGACCACTACGAAAAAAAAAAGAAAAAAAAAAAAAAAGAAAACGCAGGACCCCCCGTAACCGCTCAATGGAATTGCTCTCCCTCTCCCTCCAAAACAGGATTTTTTAAATTGTTTTTAAATGAGAGCTTTTTTGATTGTAACTGTTTCAATATTTAAACCGAAATTTTTAATTTAATTGTCTAAATGTTTCCATTTAATTATTATGTTTTTTTTAATAAGTTTTTAACTTACTTGTCTAAGCATATTTCTGTGTAATTTTGGGTTTTTTTAAATCCTGGTTTTAAGAAAGAAATTATTAATCATTTATGTCAAGCTTCGCATAGTTTTGTATTATTCAAATTTTACGCAATCTTTTAATTTCAATAGAAGTCTAAAAAATTTACAACACTGTTCTCTCCCGTAGATCTTGGTTTTAAAAGAGTTTTAACAATGTATACGGAATAGGCAAAATTTATTTAATGATTCAGTTTTCGCTTTGTACTTCTTACAAGTTTGGTATATGTTATTACGATTTACTTGTTTTCTTTTTAATATTTTCTGGAATCTTGCCTGCTTTTTAGCCTACTTTCTGTTAAAATTAATTAAAAAAAAAAAAAAAAAAAGAAGGAGAAAACAACTTATAAGAAAGCTTATTTTATCTTTAAAATATTGCTGAAAAAAAAGGGTCAAAAATAAATAAAATAGTTAAATAAATATCGAAAAATAAAACAATTGAGTTGCCTAATATTTCATGAAACTGATTGGCAGTAAAATTAGTAACTGACAGTGTCAAATGCTTTTTATAACGTCCACTCTTCTAAGCCTAAACAACTAAAGATCGATATTTATTTCGTTATCGTGCGTCTCTTTTTTTAGTTCAACTCCTCTTTTTCATGAAAGTTATAGTAATTTCTAATTTAAAACGTATTGATTCGAAAAGTAATATTCGAAATGGACTTTAATACATATCTTATCAGCAGATGTATGATTTCAACAGAGATTGAATTGCAAATCATTTGAAATGTATATTTTACGGATGCTCAATAATATAATTTTTTTAAAGGCTATACCTGATCAGTGTTGCCAGATGGTCAAATCTAGATTTTCCCAATTCCTTTCCAACTTTTCCCCAGAAAACGATGTTTTCTATCAAAATTCCTCAAATTCAAAAATTATTTTTCCACTAATATTTTCATAAAATGAATCGACTTCCTCTGATATTTTTGTCTCTTGAAATTTTTTTTCCCCCCAAATAGCCAAATTTTCTTATAAAATTCCCCAACTTTTTTTTTCTTCCCATTTTCGCTTTCTTTTTTTTTTGTCTTCTTTATCTTTACTAATAATAAAGTTGAAAGTCTCTCTGTCCGGATCTCTCTCTCTCTGTCAGGATCTCTATGACGCACATAGAACCTAGACCCTTCAACCGATTTTCATGGAATTTGGCAAAGAATTAGTTTGTAGCATGGGTGTGTGCACCTTTAAGCGATTTTTCGAAAATTCGATTTTGTTCTTTTTCTATTCCAATTTTAAGAACATTTTCCCCAGCAGAATTATCATAAGATGGATGACTAAATTACCAAGGTGTCATAATGTGGAACCGTAACGTGGGCAAGCCAATTGGCGAGAAATTCATCATGCATTATTTGTAAATATACAGGGGAACCAAAATACCTTTTAATTTTCTACTACGGGCAAAGCCGTGCGGGTGCCACTAGTCATAAATATAAGCGCCTGACCGAGAAATAAGAAATAACCAAATAATTTTTTTCTACTTGCATTTACTACTCTGCTTCTATATGTACATTTAAACTATGATTTTTGTATATATTTATCCAAGAACATTCTTCATCACACTCCCTTAATTTTACCCGTTTCACGTATCAACTAGTCACTCACGCAGAACTATTAATGCGAATTCTGTAGCATAATGTTCCACATAATGCGAAATGCGAATTCCATAATGTGAGCAAAGCTAAACCAACGCTGTTTGATACAAAACTATACCAGATGACAAGACGTGAATTTAAATACAAATTTTTCCCCCCAAGGTTTTTTCCCCCAGGTTTTCCCCAAGAAAAAAATTTTTCCCTAAAGAATTCCCTCAAAACCCATTTCCCAAAATTTCCCCAGAGAGCACCAGATTTCCCCAAAATGGGGAAATTTCCCCCAATCTGGCAACACTGTACCTGATGCAGTGTTTTTATTGGAAATATGCATGTATCAATGTTCGAAATGTTAAATAATGCTCGAAAAAGTGTTGCTGATGTCTACTAAGTTCGATTTTTTTTTTTTTTTTTATCACGCAAGATAATGTTGAACATTCCGTGTATTTAACTAAAATTCGTTCGTTTCGTTGTTGTAGTTTTCTTACAAAGTGTATTTTTTACTTTTTACTTGATATTCAGTTCTTTTTAGCCTACTTTTCCAATAAAAGTCAGAAAAAGAAGAAAAAAGCATGAAAGAAGGCTTAATGCTTCTTAAAAATATCGCGAAAAACAAAAAAAAGTCAAAAATAAATAAGATAATTAAATAAATATCGAAAAATTAAAAATTGGAAAGTAGGGTATTGAGATGGGGGAAAATGTCTGTCGGTCTGTCTGTCGGTCCGTCGGTCTGTCGATCTGTCGGTCTGTCTGTCTGTCCTCCCCTAATAATTTTTGAATGAATAATCCGATTCGAAAAAACTTTTTTTTGTTCGAAAGATCTCGGCGGGGGCATCTCAATCCCATCTTTCACTTTTTGATTTGAACTATTTTTTGTTCAATTTTGAACAGTTCAAAAAAAACTTAACATTAGCGCCTACGGGGAAACTGAAAGTCAATGTAGATTCCGTACTTGAAGGCGAATTTACTTCAAACAAACTTTGTTGGAAATAGCTCTTGACGACCTACTCCCGACTCCGACTCCGAGAATTTAGGGGGACCTGACACCGACTCTGACTCCTGTTCCCGACAATTAATCGGACTCCGACTCCCCGACTTCGTAGCTTTGACAAACATTTATACACGGAGGACAAATGACTAACTCCGATTCTTGGATATTCGACTCCGACTCTTTTATCCCAAAATGAGATTGACTCCGACTCCGACTCCGCTGCTGTGGTTTTAACTGTGAAATAATTATTGTTGATATGATTTGTTTTTATTTTCACGCTAAAGTTTTAATTTAGGTATTTAGTTTTCGGTGAATAAACTCGAAAAATATGCGCAGACGATTTTTTTTTTTTGACAATGAAAATTATTTCTTTAAGTTGGCATTTTATTGTTTTTTTTTATTTTGGTAAGTGCATTAATTCGTTTAAAAAATTATTTTCGGCAACAGGGGAAAAAGAAACGATTTTTTTTATATGATGTATTTATTTTAATGAACTTATTATTATTTTTTCGTTTTGAAAGCTGTTAAAAAAATTTTTAATGGAAAGAAGTGTATTAGCTGCTTTGTTGCTATTCCTGGGGATTCCTATCCTACTAAGCTGATACACTTAATAAACACGATCATTCAATTTTTAAACTGGTAGCTAAAAAAATTTTTACATCGGTAAAAAATCTGCATTCGTGCAACTCGTAGCAGTTCAGAAAACTTGTTTGTGAAGATACTTGATTCTAAGGGGAATTTGGTGAAAACCTGAGAAATCCCAACGCGTTCCACAGAAATAACCAGTAACGCTTCATAACTTATTTACAGTGCACAATAAAAAAAAATGTATGCATCCCCCCCCCCAAATGAACATAAAGGCCTGTGATATTTTGCAGCTTTTTAGCCTACTTTCCCAGTAAAAGTCAGAAAAAGAAGAAAAAAGCATGAAAGAAGGCTTAATGCATCTTAAAAATATCGTGAAAAACAAAAAAAAGTCAAAAATAAATAAAATAATTAAATAAATATTGAAAAATTAAAAATTGGAAAGTAGGGTATTGAGATGGGGAAAAATGTCTGTCGGTCTGTCTGTCTGTCGGTCGGTCTGTCTGTCTGTCGGTCTGTCCCCCCCTAATAACTTTTGAATGAATAGTCCGATTCGAACAAACTTTTTTTTGTTCGAAAGATCTCGGCGAGGACACCTCATTCCCATATTTCACTTTTTGATTTGAACTATTTTTTGTTCAATTTTGAACAGTTCAAAAAAACTTAACATTAGCGCCTACGGGGAAATTCAAAGCAATTCCGAACTGTGAGGCGAATTTGCTTCAAACGAACTTTGTAGGAAAAAGCTTTTGATGAAAAACTTGTATGTAAAATATCTTTTCGATTTGAACAATTTTCCGTTCAATTTTGAACAGTTCAAATCCCTTTACAATAGCGCCTACGGGGAAACTGAAAGTCAATGTAGATTCCGTACTTGAAGGCGGATTTACTTCAAACAAATTTTGTTGGAAATAACTCTTTGACGCCAAACTCCAGACTTCGACTCCGAGAATTTAGGGGCACTTGACTCTGACTCCGACTCCTGTGCCCGACAATTAATCGGACTCCGACTCCCCGACTTCGACTCTGACTTCGTAGCTTTGGCAAAAATTTGTACACGGAGGACAAATGACTGACTCCGATTCTTAAATATTCGACTCCGACTCCTTTATCTCAAAATGAGATTGACTTCGACTACGACTCCGCTGCTATGGTTTTAACTGGGAAATAATTATGGTTGATATGACTTGTTTTTATTTTTACGCTAAAGTTTCAATTTAGGTACTCAGTTTTTGGCGAATAAACTCGAAGTCATTTATGTTTCTACATAAAAATATGCGCAGACGATTTTTTTTCTTTTTTTTGACAATGAAAATTATTTCTTTAAATTGGCATTTTATTGTTTTTTTTTTTTTTTTTTGTTTTGTTTTGGTAAGTGCATTAATTCATTTAAAAAAATGTTTTTGGCAACAGGGGAAAAAGAAACGATTTTTTTTTGATATGATGTATTTATTTTAATGAGCTTATTAATTTTAATTATTATTTTTTCATTTTGAAAGCTGTTAAAGGTATTCGCAACTCCAACGAACTGTAGGGGGCACTGAAGTCACTGTCTAATGGCGGAATTGAAAACTAAAACAAACGCACATGGTAACGAAGAAAATGCTAAAAGTGTTGTGATTTTTGTTCGTACGTATGATTTTTTCGCTTTATTCTTTTAAAATTAATTTTCAAAGTCTTGTGGATATTCTGGCCCACGTAGAAAGAAATGAGAATTCAAGAAGTATTACTAAACGTCAAAGATTAATGCAAACTACGTAGTTCGTAGTTCTAAGCAGCTATTTCCATGATGTTGAATTCGATATTTATCAATTCTTGATGAAACTAAATAATAATTGTGGCCTGACAAGAACAACAATTAATGCTAGAAAATTCAATATGACATTACAAATTATTATCGAAAGAAGATGATACTTCTTTGCCTTGCTTGGCTAGCGCTTATTGTTTTTCCATTTGTAGCTGAGTTATTTCTCTCGAATTCCCGAATCGATTCATTTAAAAATTTTCTGTTTCGATTTTTCTAATTTCTGAGTTACGATTTAATTGTGTCATGTTATGCAAATCATGAACAAAATTCTCACGGATATATGGTGGTAGTTTTCTTTTCAGTTGATTGACCATTATTTCTTTTCAGTTGATTGACCATTATTTCTTTTCACTTATCGAATTCTGTAATCTTACTACCATTTTATTCCATTCATGATAAAAATTAAAAATGGTTTAACTAAAAACGCGAAATCTCGCCAAGGCTACTTTGCTCGCAGAATACCAAAATTATAACCCTAAACAAATTTGGCGAAACCTTTCAGCTGAGAATAAAAGGAATAAAGTAAATTCTTTCTAGGTTAAACATTTTTCATTTTGTTCTACGATAATAAATCCAAGAAAATATTTTGCATACTGTCCATTCCAACTAAATGCTGCTGTAAAATATGATTAGTTAAATTAATTTAAGATTAAAAAAAACTCATATTCTTACAAATTCATACAAAACAATAAAAAATTTTACCTGGTATAACGTTATCCAATTTTGTTAATCCAGAGTTTTCTTGTTTACGCGTCCACCATTTAATACTTTTTTGAAAGAAATAAGGAAAACTAACATTATTTTGAGAAGCTCGAGAATACTCTTAGGGGACGAATTAATTTCTGTAGCTGAAAGCAAACTAAGACACATCGATTGCGTTAATAAATACTCAGAACAAACTGCCTGTGTTTACGTCAACAGACACACATGGAACTAAAACGTGGCAATGTTTTAGTTCCATCGGCAGTTTTGTAAATCACCGCAAGGTAGCGTATTCGAGCGCTGGAGTTTCGAATTTTGTAATGGAAAAAGTGTATTAGCTACTTTGTTTAAAAGTTGCTGCTATTTTATTTGTTCGTTTTTTTTATTTTTTATTTTTTTTTACGCATCTAATTTTTTTAGATGAGTGAGGAATATATTTTATTCCTAGAAATCAGCTTAAAGTATTTTAAAAATATGTTTGAAAAAATTTGCAATTTTAGCTATTTTTGAGAATATTGATCAGGTACTAGAAAGTAGTATGGGTATACGGGAAAGTAGGCTCGTCTAGTTCTAGACAGAACTTCTTGTTTTTACTACACATAACTCCTGAGTGATTTAATTTTTCGAACAGCTTTTTTTTTATTTTATTTATTTACTTCTCTCTGCATAGTTAGTTAACAAATCGTTTAATGCTTATTTCAGGTTTGTTAAAAAAAAAAAAAAAAAAGACGTCTTTAGTAATTTAATGATTTGCATCCTGTTCTATTTTTAGGAACACACATATCAGTCACTGTTCTGGAACATTCACAACAAAACAAGGAAATTGTCCTGTCTCAAACGGTAATACATATTAATGAATTTTGTTGCATTTACTGTCCATGCTGTTGATATTTATTGTAGAGTATTTGGTTTTAGTACGAAGTTTAATTTTGCTTTGATTTCTGACACTGGATGCTGTCAATTTTATTTCGATTGATTCGCTTATTGAAACGGACGAAAATAGGTTCTGCATCTGAGTCTGATTACTTTATGATCAAAATTGCGACTTGAATCAAGAAGTCAAAGAGATTATGAAGCACTATTGTCTTTATAAGTTTTCTAATACTTCACTGTAAAAAAATTCCGAAACGTTACTGATTATTTCCGAGGAACATTACAGTATTTCACGGGTTTTCACCTATTTACCCGTAAAATCACGTATCTTTGCAAAAAAGTTTCCTGAATTGCTGAAAGTTGCACGAATACAAACTCCTCACTGGCGTGAAAAATATTTTTAGCTACCAGTTTAAAGGTTAACTGAGTGTATTTATTAAATGTATCTTATATCATCCAGATTGACAAAGCTCCCAATGAGAGCGAATAAGTCTCTGAGTAGCTGCGGAATTGCAGGTCGTGGGAGATACTTGGCTTTTACTTGTAATTCTGCTTTGGCCTTGATGCGTCTGGAGCTTTCGTAGTAACTCTGGAAGGTTAGAAGCAATGGTGTAAGATTTACCGAATTTCCATTGTTGAATTTAGACTGACTATACGGTAAGATCTCAATATTCTTCAAAAATATTTACGGCAAATTTCAGGAAAGTTGCTGATTTGTAGCGGAAAATGTTCCTGGTTTTTGCAAGATACGTTACTGGCAAAAATTAGGCACATCAGCTGCCCATTAATTTCCAGGAATGTTTCTGAATCGTTTTTACAGTGTTTCAACCATTATTTTAAACATTAGCGTAACCGCTGATATCAGTGCGTTAAACAACTGCGAGTTAAAAGAAATTTAGATTCTCCTTACTTGTTGTCGTAAGTATTATGTCAACTTCATTCATGTCGTAAAGTATTATTGCGTTATGCATATTTTTAGCAGGCAGCTTATGAAAACTGGAACTTTTTATGCCCTGAAAAAATATTCCGAAATGCGTCACTGATTATCTCCGTGGAACGTTTCGGGATTTTACAGGTTTTTATCAATTTTCTGTGAAAATCAAGTTTCTTTGTCAAAACATTTCCTGATTTGCTATAAGTTGCATGTATACAAAATTCTTAGTAGTGGAAAATATTTTTATCTACCAGTTTAAAGATTAACTGAGCGTATTTATTAAGTTTAGCTTTAGATAACTCTCCGGCCGTCAACATTAGTTAAGTTCTCAGAAAAGAGCGAATTGGATTGCCTCTGGATTCCATAGCTTTATAAGAATTACAGGCAAGTGAGGCGCTTTGTTCTTGCAATTCTATCTTAGCATTGACCATGATCGTAACAATGCATTTAGGGCTGTCATCATCATAATGGTGCCAAAAGCTATAATTTCAAAATTTCCTGAAATTTCTCTGAAAGTTCTAAAGACATGACTGGGGGGAATGGGAGGGCGCTTTTAATCAGGGATATTTCTAAGATCTTCAAAAAAGATTCCAGGATAGATTTAGGAAGCGTTACTGACTAGCAGCGGAAATGTTCCTGTTTTTCGCAAGATATGTTACTGGCATAAATTGGGCACATTAGCTGCCCACTATTTTTCAGGGACTGATTTTGAGAAAAAGGAGTCGGAGTTGGTCCTTTTCCCTCTGACTCCGCAGTCCTTCCGACATCCTATTGCCACAAAATTAATTGGTGTTTTTCCTCTGAACTGCGCTAGTTAATTCTCAATTCTTATTTTTAGCTTTTTAAAGCCGTCAGGGCCTGATCACCAAATAGGCCAACTTGGCAGATTTTTAGAGACCACAAAATGACAAAAATTGTTTAAGTTCTAAGATAACATTAAAAAAAAGAAAGAAACTTTAGATTTTTCTTCTTTATTTATTTTCCTTTTCCTTTGCTTCTTAAGATTTGTGGGTAACTCCGCTTTCCAAAAATTATTTTGGGGTTAGAGGTTATGCGCTGCCTCACCACTTAAGGTCTTCGCTACTGATTCCCTGGGAAATTTGTGTTCACAAAATGACAACAGAGGCCCCGAAAAAGTGTTTTTGATCTAAAGTCTCTATTTAAATCAGTCATTACATACCTTTGTTTCTTGGTGCGATATACATGTACACCGTAAAAACGATTCAGAAACGTTCCTGGAAAATAGCGGTCAGCCGTGCTGATGTGCCCAATTTCTGCCAGCAACATATCTTGCAAAAGACAGGAATGTTTTCCGCTAAACGTCAGTAAACTTCCTGAAGTCATCTTTACATATTCCTAAATACTAATACAGAAATACGATCAACTCCCGATAAGTCGAAGCCCCAAGAGACTGACTAAAACGTTCGAGTTATCAGTAGTTCGAGTTATGGGAAGTTTCCACAATAGTTTCAAGAGTTTGGAACCCAATGAAAACTTTGAGATAAAGAAATATTCGAGTTATCGAGATTCGACTGTATCTCCAGTGTCCAGTTAAAGCCAGTCACGTTTCTAGAACCTTCTTATGTAGGTTTTTAGTTGTAACATGGCGCCTTCTTGATTGGCCAAGAAAGTTCCAAGAGCATTAGTGCCACTAGGGCCGATGCTAATACAGAATTGCTAGTATTGTCCGTTTGACTTGACTCCTTCCTCGTCACGTGGTATCCGGTAATTCTATTTCGCTGTTTTCAGCAGAAGGTATACCGGATCATAGAATTTCGTTGTAAAAGCAGCAGTTTTTAAAATGTTAGAATATCTAAAATGACAACAGACAAGTGAAGCAAGTGACGTCAAGGACACTAAGACTTTTTTGCACTTTAAAATGCACGCCCAAGTTAAGGATGTCTGGTTTTGTCTTCTTTCGAAGCGCGTGGATTGCTTATCGATCACCCCCGTGTAAAATAGAACTCTACGTTCGAGTAGGCGTAGCGAAGTGCCTTCTCATGAAAAACAGACAATACCAATCATCTCACCTGCAGTTCTTCCATAACTACGGAATTCAAAGACTTATACGCTTTCATTGAGAGCTTTGTCCCTCTGGATGGGCGTTTGTTGAATTTGCGCCGATACACTAAATAAATACATTCAGTTAATATTTAAACCAGTAGCTAAAAATATTTTCCCCAACAGTTAGAAGTCAGCATTCGTGCAACTTGGAGTAATCCAGGAAACTTTTTGACAAAAAGACTTAAATCTTAGAGGAAATTGGTGAAAACCTGTGAAATCCCGAAATGATCTATGTAAGGGCTCCCATATGCAATAATTTAAGGCTCAGTTATTTTCCCCATAGAAAACGAATTCAGTACAGATTAGAGTTAGTAAAATTCGACATTTTTAATAACCAATGCATTAACTGCTGGAGAAGAAATGTTTTTACATTCTTGCAAAGAAAAAAGTACTAAAAGCAAGGAAGTTCTAATTTCAAGGGGGGGGGGGGCTTGAGCCCCATTTGCCCCCATATGGGTTCTCTTGGTTCTATGGAAATCACCAGTAACGTTCAGTTTTTTTTTTTTTTTTACAGTGTACAATCTCATTTAAGTCCAGAATAATTTCAGGAAGGTTACTGAATTTTAGCGGAAAACATTTCTGTTTTTTTGCAAGATTTGTTACTTGCAGAACACTAGATGCTGCCCATTATTTTCCAGGCACGTTTTTGAATTATTTTTACAGTGTATCATCTTCATCAAACAAAAATGTAAAACATTTTTAGTAATATGCACATGTTGATAAAAATGATGGTTTAGATGCTGAACTTGTGCAAAATCAAGAGTTTGTCCATACTTTTAATTACTTACTGGTGTTTAAACAATTTTGCATGTCATTACTGTGCTGAAAAAAAAATTATGTTTGGAAATTGAAAGATTTTTCTATTGCGTAATTTTTCTGAGGGGAAAAAAATCGAAATTTGCAATAAAAAATACTGTTTTCATTTTATTTCAGAAACTGAAATTATTTTCTACCTAGTTATTTATTTCTGTATTGCGTGGTGAAAAGTCTTCGAACAATTTAAAATAGACTGATTAGGAGCATAAAGCACGAAAGAAACTGCCAGCCCTTTTGAACTTTTTCCAATAATGAGTAAATGTTTTTTTTTCCTCAATAGAAAAAAACCATTTCTTAATGTTGTAATAAAATATGAAGTATTTTAAACATTATTATCTTTTAGGAAAGAAACAGAAATATAATAGGCTTTTTATAAGCTGATTAATAGGGGCAACAAAGCAATTGATTAATTTTTATTGCTATTAGTTTACTTTTGATGCTAAAAGTGTAGATAGTTTTTTGGTGGAGAAAAATGACACGATTTTTCACTACATGAGTTAAGGTGATTGGTAAATTCTTTCGCGTTTTACTTTACTTTCGAAGAACTTCTTGTGTGTGATTCAGTTTTTTTTAGTCCCGTGCTTTGTTTTTAGAGGGAAAAAAAGAAATCACGCATTTTACGATGTCCGATTTAAATCCAATTCTATTATGTGCTTCAGTTTTTGGATTGCGTATACCGACTGGTGTCGATAACAGATCCTCAGGAAAAAAGTTGAGAAACCTAATCTACCAAGTGTATGATTTCATGGTAAATGTTTTCGCTTTAAGTTGTTGCATTGTTTCTTTGTATCCCAGAAACCACACCGTTGATATATTGAACCATGTCATTCGATATTCAGATAGAATATTGTCCATTTTGGTTCGAGTGATGTTTTTAGTCAAGAAAAAGAAAATTGGACTTGCTGTTGATGAATTGAATACCATGTCAGCTACTTTGGGAATCAAAATGGACAATGGGTGGAGGAATAGATACATCATTGTCTGTTTTGCCATATTGCTCTTGCCTACATCGCTCAGTATCGATGCGGTTATACGCATGAAGAGAAAAAAATTCTGTGTAGATAATACATCAGAAGTCTTTTGGCACCTCTTAAAACACTCCTTTTTGGTGCCTGATATATTTTTCATTGCGTGCACAATCTTTTTTGCTTTTGCAATCGTGCATAGGTTTTACAAACAGACTGCTGCTATTAATTTAGTTACTGCTAAGTCTTTGCGCAACAAAAGCTCTGCAGAAGTTATCGATTCTTATGCCAGTATCTTTTTGTCTTTAAAACGCTTGATCGAAAAAGTTGAAGACGGGGTTTCTATCATTGTGGCACTTTTATTATCCTCAGTTTTTTTTAACTTGCTCTTTTTTGTCAAGCTGTGGACTAATTCAGAGTGGAACAAAAACTTCAATATAAATATTGAACTTTTATATTCGTCTTTTGGTGTGATCTGGACAATCCTTTTATGCTCTGCGGGCTCGGATGTGGAAACTACTGCTCATGAGATTTCAAGCAGCATAGCTTTTGTCATCAAAAATTTTAGTAAGCCATTGAAGGATTCAAGTCGGATATTGGATAAACATATCACAAAAGAGATAAAATCTAATGAAGAGAGCGGAGGCATTTTACCTTACGACATTAGGGATTCTACTGAAAGTCGGGTTACTTTTGTGAAGAACAAGCAGCTTATTGACATTGTTGATGCATTGGATTCTACTTGTGAAACTGAAGAACATTTCTGCGACCAAGCTCTCTTTAGATTGAACAGGAACCCTGGAGTCACTGCTGAACTCATTTTGATGAAAATGACCGCAGAGAGTTCCATAGCGAAGATTCATTACACAGTTTGTAGAATGTTCGTTGTAAATATGACTTTAATCATGCCAGCTTTTGCTGGTTTAGTCACCTACGCATCTATTGTAATTACAGCGTAAAATTATCTCCATTACCACTTAACTGTTCAGTTTCTTGCTGTATTGTGACTAAAAATCAGCATATTTTGGACATTATTGCACACTAAAAAAATTCCGAAACATCACTGATTATTTCCGTGTTACGTTTCGGGATATTACGAGTTTTCCTCTATTTTCTGGTAACATATCAAGTATCTTTTCAAAAACGTTTCCTGAACTGCTACAAGTGGCACGAAAGCAGACTTCCCCTGTAGTGAAAAATAGTGTTAGCTACCGGTTTATAGATTGACTGAGCGTGTTTAATAAGTATATCGACTTTAGTAAGACTACGATCCGTTCAGGTTGACTGTGCTCCCAATGAGAGGCAATAAATCTGTGGATAGCTGTCGCAGTTCTACAAGGCAAGGGATTTGCTTGATTCTTACTTGCAATTCGGTTGTATTTGCTTTGATGCTTCTTGAGATTTCTTAGTAACTCAGGATTTTTCTAATCAATTACGATAAACGGACCTATTTTCCCTTGAAGGTACTAGACAGTGGCGGCGATGCAGTTTTGCGAGGCTCTTTTAATCAAAATATTCTCAGACAAATAATTGAACTCATGAAATTAATTTTTGTACTAACTACACTGTAAAAAAATTCCGAAACGTTACTGAGTATTTCCGTGTAACGTGTCGGGATTTCAATAGTTTTTATCCACTTTTTGGAAAAATCAAGTATTATTGTCAAAAAATTTCCTGAATCGCTACAAGTTGCACGAATGCACACTTCTCGCTGATGTAAAAAACATTTTTATCTCCCAGTTTAAAGATCAAATTTGCGTATTTTTAAAGTGAATCGGCATCAGGTTACTTACGGCCCGTCAATGCTGATTAAGTTCCCAAAGGGAACGAATAAGTATGGACTACGCTGCTTTTGCAAGAGTTGCAGGCGAGTAAAGTTCTCGATATCCGCTTGCAATTCTGGCGTAGCTTTGGCCATGTTTGCAGTACTGCTTATGGAACTTGCTTAATAAATCAGGAAGGGGCCTAGCAATTATAATTTCCAAAGTTTACTCTACAGTACCACAGACACGACTGGCTTTAAACGGGAAGAATTCTGAATTTTTAAGGAGGTTTCCGAAATAATTTCAGGAAGGTTATTGAATATTAGCAGAAAACGTTCCTGGTTTTTGCAAGATATGTTACTGGCAGAAATTGGGCACATCAGCTGCCCATTATTTTCCAGGAACGTTTCTGAATCGATTTTACAGTGTATTGGCACTTAGGGTTCCCAATTCGCTTAATTGCTAGAACAAAAACATTTCGTGATTAGAGATAAATAAGAGCTTCAATCAAAAACATAGAAATATCTTAAAAATCTTCTGAGAATTTACTTCTGAGAATTTTGTGAGGCCCTATCTGCGCAAGGCAGTTGCCTAGCGCAGCCACTGGTACTAGACTAGCTTTACGCTTTAACCGGAGAGATTCCCAAATTTTTCAGAAAGGCTCGAGAATAATTTCAGGAAGGTTACTGTCGTTTAGCGGAAAACGTTCCTGTTTTTGCAAGATATGTTACTGGCAGAAATTAGGCCCATTCGGGAAAACTGCGAATTAAAAGATGTGAAAAGTCCGGACAAATCAGTAAATGCTTGCAAGCAGGTCAAAGGTTTGGCCCTTTAGGAAAGGTGTAGCAGGGCCCTTCCCTACACTGTAAAAACGATTCAGAAACGTTCCTGGAAAATAATAGGCAGTTGATGTGCCCACTTTCTGCCAGTAACATACCTCGAAAAAACCAGGAAAGTTTTCCGCTAAAATTCGGTAACCTTCCTAAAAAATCCAGAAATCTTTCCGTTTAAAGCCTTTGTGTCTCTGGAAGTTCAAACGTATCTCTGGTAGGGATAATATTACAGCTTGGACCTTCCTGATTTATCAAGACAGTGCCAAAAGCAGTACTGCAAGCATAGCTGTAGCTAAGGTAGAATTGCAAGTAGGTATCAAGCTTCTCGCTTGCAATTCTGGCCAAGCTACGAAGTCCATACATATTCGCTCCCTTTGGGAGTTTAATCAGCATGGACGAGCCGTAGTTGAACTGAAGCCGATACACCTTATAAATACTCTCAATTAATCTTTAAACTGGGAGCTAAAAATATTTTTTACAACAGAGAGAAGTCTGCATTCGTGCAACTGGTAGCCGTTCAGGAAACTTTTTGTCCTTGATACGTGATATTTCCAGGAAGTGGATAAAAACCATTGGAATCCCGAAAGGTTACACGGAAATAGTCAGTAATGTTTCTGAATTTTTTTACAGTGTATGCTAGCCTCCTGGTTTCACGAATTTTGTTAAAAGATCCGAGACTTTTCTCCTTTTGTCAAATCTCGTAAATAATTTAAATTTTTAAACAATTTTAATTTTAATTTGGATTTTACTACTTAGGGGAAGGGTGGGTACAGTGAGACACAAAAATTGAATGATAATTTTTATTATTAAAAAACGGAGAAATCAATATCTTTCAAATGGTTTATTATTTGTCTCTCTAATAGGTATCATAAAAATGGAACTAGAAGAAACCCACACACACGAAAAAATAAATAAAAACGAAATGCAATTTTGTCTCACTGTCCCCCCAGAGAGTGGGAACAGTGAGACATGTTTTTTTGAATTAGCAAACTTAGAGAAACTGGAAAAATATGAATGATTGTTGCCGTTTGGTTATGATGTGAGCTTACTCACTTTATCAAGGTAAATTTCGTGTAGACTTGTCGCATAGTAGTGACATCTGCCGTGTATTTGTTTGAGAATGAGATAAAATGATTTAGATGATTCTGTATTAGTAAATTGGCTAAAAATCCTTTTGTGATGTAGCATTTGATAAGGATAGAATTCTTTCACTCTAGTCTTTGTCTATCCCTTGTACAACAGTTTCTTTCCTGTCTGTTTCAGAAAATTTCCAAAATAGCTTATCTGACATCTTCTTTTTTAGGCAGGGTGAAATTTTGAAATGTGGATGAATATTATTACACTTAGTATATTGCAATGAAACATTGAAAAATAATAATTTAAATCGAACAAGTACGAAATGAAAGCATTTATGTGATAGTAATAGCTAAAACAAGTCATAATTTTGTTCAAGTGTCTTCAATTTGTTCGTGCAGGGTTTTCACACTTACTTTTATTATTTGCATCAACAGGCTGATTGTAACTGAATTTTATTAAATGTAGTTCTTTCACTTTTAATATAAATGTGCCATAAGAGCAGTGAGCAACGAATTAATGGTGTCTCACTCTTCCTGTCTCACTGTTCCTCATTGCAAAATATAAACTCAATAGCTGGCATTCTCAGACAAAGAGAATTAACAACATCTTTCTGCTGCTAAAATGAGTGTTAGTTAATAGGCTAATGTAAGATTCATAACTCAAGTTTGTAAAGTTTATATAACAGTTTAGAAACAACAGTGCAACAAACAATGAAGATATTTCATTTCGATGGGTTCAAACTATGATGACATTGTTATTTTTCTGCCATGGTAATTGAAATCAACCTTTTTTTATAACATTGTCCACAGTATTTCGATTCGACTTTTCAAAAGTTTACCAGGTTGAAAATATCCAAACAGAATATAAGTCGCTGTTGCCTCACCGGTTCGGAGTGACTCCGTAAAATAGCTTCTATACTACTCGTGTAAGCCTCGTGTCATACTTTGTGGAACACGGGGAAGTTTCAAAAATTAAAAAAAAAGAAAATAATAATAATTTGAATTTTGGCATCTTGAATTCAAGTTATTTTTCGCAATCACGAGTGAGTGTGTTTATGTAGGCGTGTGTGTTTGTGTCTGTGTAAAGGCATGAGTGTGTGGGTATGTGTGCGTGTGCGTAGCTGTGTGTATGTATGCGTGTGTGTAGGTGTGTGTATGTATGCGTGTGTGTAGGTGTGTGTATGTATGCGTGTGTGTAGGTGTGTGTATGTATGCGTGTGTGTGTAAGATATGGACGCAACCTGGAGACGGTTTTCGATATAGGAGCAGCATCAGGAGGGACCGGTCGACGGAGGTACTGCAGAGGAAGACGGGGGGAAAATAAAACCACAGGGATTCAAAACAGTCAAATGAGAACAATAAGCAATGTGATTGCTCAAAAATAAAAAAAGAAGTGAGTGACTTGATGTAAGAAAATACTCTCCGATAGAGGTGTACCTTAAATTTAAACATTTCCTCATTTACGACACACGCATGGTGTACAAACAGTTTTTCAATCGAATGACACAATGGCTTTAACAGAATCAAACTGCTCTCATCCTATATCAGCTCAAAAATTTTATGCTCTGTACCTCAAAGCACGACCCATGTCTATATAAGGGGAGCTGACTCATCCGGCATTTTGGTTCCATAATTCTCGGGGGACAAAATTAGTATTTGTATAAAAACCTCGTGGCAGAAAACTGGTGTCCGAGCTGTAAATGTGTTGCCCGAATGATGTTTGATTATTTTATTCTGTAAATAAAGAAGATTTAATTATGACAAATTAAAAACAAATAAGGCGTGAAACTGAGATTCATTGCAGTAAACATTTTCCGATACACTTTTGTTGAATTTGTAAACAACGTTAACTTTCTAGATTTACATTAAGTGACATTTTACTCAACTTATCATCAACTAGACGACCCGTGCGGAACTCCGCACTGTGCTTCGAATCGCTTCATAAGGCATTTCGCTCTTTAAAAATTTCATAGAAAGAACATTATGAAGAAGAACCGAAAAAAGTAAATGGAAAAAAGTAAGCGCACAAGAGAAGGCATGTAATTTGAAGACATCAGTAACAAAACCTCGTTAAATATAACGCTGTGATAATTTGATCATCGCTCACCTTTTGGTCGTACGTATTTTCAATGCAAACATAAATATCATTAAAAGTGTGGCTGAGTGACTCGTGAAAAAGCAGTAATTTTTGCATGTGAAAAAACAGGCTGTGGCAAATACAGTCCTGCCCATGTGAGCATCTGACGGAAAAAAAGAAACATTAAAAAGATAGTTATTGGCACGGATTCGAACTGGCGCCATTCTGATTAACAGCACGATAATCCAACAACCCTAGCAATTTCGCCTTCCTTTTCGAATGCTATTCATTGAAGGAATGCGTAATAAAAACCAGCAAAAAAAAGATTTTTTCAGAAAAAAAATCATGCGTCTGTATTTTGTAATTAGCCAGCATGATATTATTTGAAATTATTCGTGAAACATGGAATTTGATTAAAGAATGAGGAAGATCTCACGTAGCGATTGAAACAAACATTATAGAGAAGTAATAAATTCGATTGAAAATAAGTGTTTTTATTTTTGAATATTGAACAATTTCCCATAGCAGGCTGCTTTAACCGTTACGGCTTAAATGCTCGCACATGTTTTTCTTTTAATCGAACATTTCAAATTCGAAACCAAAACCAATTAAATTTAGTCCGTTTTTTAAGTGTAATTTTTCGAACGTAGACAAAATGTGTGTGTTTTTTCTTTTGAGCCGAAAACAGAGGAGTAGAAAATGATTTCTGAAGTTGATAATAATTTTAATGTTTTGTATCGTATTTGAATAAATAATTAAAGGTTTACTGTGTGAAACTCGTAGTTCTAATATGGCGTAGGATTTTTTCATTTGTACAAAAGGTCGAACACTGCTATAAGAAACATCTACATTTCAGCATACAATGAAAATATTTTTCTGCACAAAAACCCTTGAGGTAAATATGAAATATTTTTTATGCTTACATTATTCTTTATTTTTCATTGTGGCCTTTATTATATTTTATTATTCTTTGTGGTCTTGACGGAGTCAAAGCTTTAAAACAAAAAAGGAAGAACACCCTTCGTTTAACAGTCAACTTATCTGAATGATAACTGTAGCCTACATAAGGGAGTCGAAACACCAAGTAGCATTCCCACTGCATTCATTTCATTACGTGTGTAATCTGTTGTATGTTATGAGTACATGTAATGCACAATATTAATTATGTCGGACAGCCCGAGCTTGCCCGAAGTTCAGATAGTTTATAGCCGAAAGTTCAACCGAAAAAACTTATCAATTTAGCCGAACAACTAAGTCTAGTGCTTTTAAGCTTTATTAAAAAAAAATTAAAACACACACACACACACAGGTTAATTTTAATTTTTTTTTCATTTCCGAAAGCGATGTAAAAAATTGGAAAATCTTATTAGAACTTTGCTTAAAAAAAAATGCTTAAGAACTACAGGCTGCATCAAGGTTTTGCAACAGCAAGGGACGTCTGATAAATTGAAAATGAGGGGGAATTTCTTTAAGAAATAAGAAAGATCTCGCATACTGACAGAAAAATAATCCACAGAAATAATATGAAACAAAATATATTGAAGAGAACTCTTTTTATTTTTGAAAATTTTTACGATTGATGGTTTTTGTTATAGCTGGCTACTTGAACCGTTATGGTTTAGATGTCAGCAGGTGTTCATCATTTAACAGTCCGGTTAAAATACAAAATAATTTGAACTAAGTTTTTTTTTTCTTTTTTCTTTTAGTAAAAATGTGATAGGCTAGTAGTTTTTTTTGCAAAAAGAAAAATATGTATATATTTTACCCTTCAAATTCAGGTAGTAATTTTTTTATTTGTACAAATGGTCAAAAACTCATTGGAAGAATCTGTATTTCAATATACGATTTTTTTTCTGAACAAAAAACCAATTCCATTGTAGTCTGAAATCTTAAACCTGATACTTATTAAACCTGATAGTTTAACCTGATACTTTTCGCTTACATTATGCTTTAATTTTCTTACCAAAGCCAACGCTCAAAAAAAAAAACTTTCAATTAAAGAATCAATTTAGCTCCAAGTTGCATCAAGTTTTTATAACAGCAAGGAGCGTTTCTATCTCATCTATTCCCTCCTATTTGTTATCTATTGTAATTCAGTGTTCACGTAATGCACGATATTTCTCTAATTTTTTGATGCAGATTGTCCGGACGTGGGCCCGAACGCTCATTCTCCTGGTTACGAAAAGAACGCTCTGCCGATCAAGCTATTCAGCTCTGTCGGTCATAGCGCAAATTAAAGTTATAAGTTTAGCCGAAAACCTCATTCTGGTTCTTTAAAACAGGTTTTTCGGCTGAAAAAACCAATTTTTAGACCGTGGGTCTATTTTTCGTCAGTAGCCAGCACCATAAGCTTTAAAATAAGGCTTAAATCAAAGCAATCGATCAAGAATTAATGAAAATCTCGCGTAGAAACGAAAAACACGCTACAGAAATAATATATAAGGATGTTATGAGTACATGTAATGAGTAATACTAATATATACATTTGATATTATGTCGGACAGCCCAAGCTTGCCCGAAACTCAGATAGTTAATAGCCGAACGCTCTACCGAAAAAAACTTATCAATTTAACCAAACAACCAATTCCAGAGCGTTTAATCTTTATTAAAATATGAACACACAGAAAAGCTTTTTTTTTTTTTTTTGCCGAAAGCGACGTAAAAAATGGAAAACTGCATTAGAACTTTGCTTTTAAAAAATGCATAAGAACTACAGGCAGCATCAAGGTTTTGAAACAGCAAGGGGCGTTTTCGAAAACTTGATTTTTCGACCGTAAGTCTATTTTTCTTCATTAGCCAGCCTGATAAGTTTTAAAATGAGGAGGGAATAATATATAAGGTAAGATATTGAAGAAACATTTTTTTTATTCTTGAAAATTTTTACAATTTGGATGCTTGAACCGTTATGACTTAGATGGCAGCACGTGTTCATCATTTAACAGCACGGTTAAAATACAAACTAAATTAAACTATGCTCTTTTTTAAGCGTAGCTTTTCGAATGTAGTAAAAATGTGATAAGCTTTTTGTTTTTTTTTTTTGCAAAAAGAAGAAAAAATATATATTTTACCGTTCAAATTGAGGTATTAATTTTTTTATTTGTACAAAGAGTCAAAAACTCATTAGAAGAATATATATTTCAATATACGATTTATTATTTTTTTCTGAACAAAAAACAATTCTATTGTAGTCTGAAATCTTAAACCTGTTACTTATATTTTCGCTTACATTATGCTTTAATTTTCTTGCCAGAGCCAAAGCTTAAAAAGAAAAAAAAAAAAAAACGTACAGTTCCGAAGTAATTTAGCACAAAGTCACTTCAAGTTTTCATATCAGCAAGGAGAGTTTCCTTCTCATTTATTCTATTCCTTTATTTGTTATTCACTTACTTAACTGTTCATGTAAAGCGCGATATTTCTCTTAATTTTTTGTTGCAGTTTGTCCGGACGTGGGCCCGAACACAGATTCCCCTGCTTACGAAGAGAACGCTCTGCCGATCAAGCTATTCAGCTCTGTCGGTCATAGCGCAAATTAAAGTTATAAGTTTAACCGAAAACCTCATTCTGGTTCTTTAAAACAGGTTTTTCGGCTGAAAAAAACAATTTTTAGACCATGGGTCTATTTTTCGTCAGTAGCCAGCACCATAAGCTTTAAAATAAGGCGTAAATCAAAGAAATCGATCAAGAATTGAGGAAAATCTGGCGTAGAAACCAAAAACAGGCTACAGAAATAATATATAAGGATTTTTTTACGACCTAGCAACCAACGGACATTATAACGTATTAATAAATACTAGAAACAAGGTTGGATCCAAAGCTATCTAGAAACCAAGATGTCGGATCAGTCGGCCTGTCCTTTTCAAGGAGTTCTACGTTGCACCAGTGTCGATAATTTGAAAAATATTACTATTTTTTAATTTACAACCTACAAATAGCATACAGTCCTAATCACATAATAAAACCGCATAGTTCAGCTCATTGAGAAGGAATCAAAGATGGAGAGAGTGAAGCTTTCAGTTCTTAAAACAAGGATCCCAAGTCACGTGATATATTTGAAAGTAAAGGGTTGGAAGATAAATCAGGTTTCGTTCAGTCGTTTTAGGTAAAAAGTGTCTCCCATTCGTCGAAGTTGAACCATGTGATTTGAGATCTTTGCTGCAGCATTTCCTAAGTCAATGTTGCTCCCCCCCCCAGTTACTAATTCCGGTTGCTAATTCCTGCCTCCAGTTACTAATTGCAGGCTTGCTCCCTCAAGTTACTAATTCCTGCTCTAAGGTTCAACTGTATTGTATAAACTGTATTACAGGAAGGGTTGTTTCAGCAGTGTTGAGTAATTTTCAGAAGTCTGCAACTTTTTTTTTAATTAAAAAAAGGTGCACATTAAGATTGGAGCAATAAATTCGAATCCTCTTCTGTAGTAAGTTCTTTTATTTCACAATTGATTATTCGTAGTTTCTTTATTTGTTGTCATAAAGAGAAAAAAAATATGATTGCATTTTTTTTAGATAGGGTAAGTTGACCTACATTTAGAATATCACAGACACGAAAATTTTGAGAAGAATTAGAAATTAAATATTTTAGTAATAGCAGCATTTTTTGCGGACTGGTTTTGATGTTATTTTAATAAAAATATCAGCAGCAAACATTCAGCTTAGTCTACTGGTGGAATGTCCACTGTCAACATGGGGCTAGTCATGCCAGCTATTGCTGCTTTACAATCATATAGATCGATTGTGCTCCAAATAAAGAAACTGAACATTTTACCTACATCTCTATTTTAAATATGGTCTTGCCAAGTGTTGTAGGGTTTAAATTTCAACAGTCCTATAGTGATCGTTTTTCCTGTATCTTAAACTAGTGATTTTCAACACAATACTTTGGTGCCCCCCCCGCCCGTTTCTCAATGTCAAAACTAAGCTGAATTGGAATCCTGAAATATTGCACAATTGTATCGATGGAAGACAAAGCTGGAAAGGAACACAATTTTTAGAAACAATTTTTTAAACCTAATAAGATAACAACAATACAATCAACTACAGATGAGCGGTTTCTTATAAATAAATATCATTTTTGTATTAATAAGAACTTATCTTTCATTTTTTATGTCGGTGTTGCCGGTGCTGTACAGTGTACAGTTGCAATAAAACAGTTTTCTCAAAAGATATTACGCAGGGGAACAGTGATTTTGGTGCCCGGGTATTTGGAATTCATTTCGTATGAATTTGGTGCCCTGAGTTCAAATGTGACATCAGTTTTTGCCCAGGAACTCACATTTCTTAGATATAACATTGAAATATACGTGACGCGCATTTAAGTTCCATTCATAGATCAAATAAAAAACAAAGCATGGAATTTTTTTTTCTTATTGTATTATACAAATAATTTGAGCTTGATTACCAAACAAGCCAATTAGGCTGTTAGCCATGCGTCCCCAATTTTTAAAGTCCTATAAATGACTAAAATTGTAGTAGTCTTACTTAAGAGAACTGAACTTAAGAAAAGTAAGGTATTCTCCTTTATTTATTTGCTTTTTTTTCGGTGCACTTTAGTGGGGGATGCTCTGCGTCCCTATGCAAAAATTTTGAACGAGTGGTTAAACACCTCAACACCCCTGGAATTGCCATTCCTGGTTTCCCATTAATGTTTATGTTTATAAGGTTTTACTTCAGACGACCCCCCAAAAAATGTTTATTCAGAGTCAGCCCACTATATTAACCTGGCCCTGAAAATGTTGTATGCAAACATCCAACTCATCACACATCACACAAAGTGAATTTTTGCAAAGCAAGAATTTACAAAATGACCTTAATTTGTTGAAGCGTTATCACTAAACTAGTTAAATGTTTACTACATCTTGTGAATTTTATTTAAGTTACTGGACTGCAGACTGATAACAGGGTAAATATGCCAGAAGCAATCCTTGTTTCAGAGGCCTATACTTGATTTAGAAGCGCGCAAAATGGAGTTAAAACTGCACATTTTGGGGAAAACAACATCACTTATCTAAAAATGCAGAGCTGCTGGAACTTCATGTTTCGATTCAGAGCCCCAAACATATCTAAAATCAGTTCTAAAATTCAGGGCACTAAAGAAAAATTATTTTTTTTGTACCCCTGTGTTATCTTTCTTCCTTATTAAGCATGTGTAGATGAATTAGTTCCTTGTATCATTTGGTCAACCCCAATTTTATTTTGAAAATTCAACTCATAGACCCTTATGTACGGATAACTGCCGCAGGATTTGTTGAGAAACATTGTCTTGGAATATGTTTTCTCTTGATGCCTTCAGTGTTTACTACACTGAAAAGATTATGAAAAGGGAAATGGGACAAGATAAGGTCTTGCTTCATATTTATTGAACTAGGCAAAAAACGTAGATCATTGATTTTTCACTTCTATGGCATCAATCAATCGTCCTTCAATTGATGGAGCAGAAGCCTTTTTCTTCTTATTATTGATTTAGCTGGGCTGTCAATATATTAATATTGCTGTATTAATAGCTGAATCTTTAAAAAGGAAAAATAGGTAACAATTTCAGTAATGAGTTTCGTTCATAAAAAAGTTGTATTATTGGAAGAATGGTGCATCAAAAAGCTATTCAAAATGTATTATCGACCGAAGAAAATATTTTTGAGCAATCACGATTGCTTATTGTTTTCACTTGACCGTCCTTGATGTTCCGGTTCCTTTTTCAGCTTGGAACAGGGCCTCTGCAGCACCACCGCCTGCCGTCCTCCAGACGCGGCTGTCCCCCGGTCCTGAGCTTTTCCTGGTCGGAGGCGTCCATGTCCTACACACATGCACGCTCACACACATACAAACACACGTTTTCACACATTCCTACACACACTCATGCATGCACACAGACACAAACACACATGCCTACACACACACACGAACGCCTACAAACACACATGAACGCCTACACACACACACATGAACGCCTACACGCACACGCGCGTACACAACACTCATTCACACACATGCATACATATACTTACGCACACACGCACCCACACACATGCGCTTACACAAACACACACGCTCGTGATTGCGAAAAACATAATTTGAATTCAAGATGCCAAACATTCAAATTAATTTTTTATTACATATATTTTTATTACCCGGAAGCCATTTTTCTCTGGTTTTTGCTATTCTTTGTATAAATATCAATCATTTGGTTAGAATAATAATGCTTAGCATAACCATTGCTTTTTAAAGTATATTCTTATCATTGAGTAGTGATATAAAAATAATTATTATTGATAGTCATCAATTTGCAGACATTGCCTCATTGATATTCTAAAACATCTGTCCATGGGCGTAGTCAGAAGGGGAGGGAGGGGGGCAACTGCCCCACCCTAAACGAGATCCTCTGACTCCTATGCTCTTTCCAAATGTTACCAAAGGTAGTTAGTAGTAAGTTACCGCCCCTGAGCCAAAAGGCAGAACTACATGCAATATACCAGGCAACCCTGTTATCACACCCAGAGACTGCAGTTTCGATCTTATCAGAGCTCATCAGTCTCGATTAGTGAATAACCGAGCTGGAGACAGATGTCATCTCATTAAAGCTGATAGTGCCAACAAACTGGTAGATAGAGTAAATTTATCTCACTAGCGAGCGTCCGCAGTATGACGGATCAACTCGAGATGAGCTCTAATAAAAACGAAACTGCAGTCTCTGGATGCGATAACAGGGCTGTCTGGTATATTGCATGTAGTTCTGCCTTAGCCCTGGTTTAGGGGGTAACTTACTGCTAAATACACAAGCTTTGCCTTCGATTTACAAGTCGAACCGCACCATGCTGCGGACATTCGCTGGTGAGATAAATTTACTTTATCAATCAATTTGTCGGCACTCAATAAGATGACATCTGCCTTCAGCTCGGTTATTCACTAATTTGGACTGATGAGTTCTAATGAGAACGAAGCTATTTGTAAATATACAAGTGAACCAAATGACCTTTTAATTTTCTACTACTAACAAAGCCATTCGGGTACTGCTAGTGTAAAATATTCTTACAGACGACCTTCAAGGCACAACGTCCTACCGTTCAGATTTTCGACACATTGTTTGAAAAGTTATTGACTATAAATTCTAAAAATTCAACATTCAACTGAACATCGGACTCACACCAAGACCCAGACATACAGAGCATTTTGACAAGTAGAAATACAATGCTTGAACTTAAATCTTGTGATCAATTTCAATTTTTGTTTTTTCCTTTTAAATATTTAGTACTGGGGGACAGGGGCTTTTATTAGGATACTTTCGAACTTTGAGGGTTTTTAATGCTTTCTGTACACATAAAAAATTGGAGGCTTGCCCCCGGATGGGAATAGTTAGGGATCATTTCGGGGAGGGGGGGGGGGGAGAGGTTGAAATGGGCCCCTTCCCGGGCTACCACTGACCGTCCTATGAATTCTATGAATTTACTGGTTGAATTCGCTAGGACAGGAATTCTCAAACTGGGTGCCGCGGTACCCTGGGGTGCCGTAGGAAGAGGCAAGGGGTGCCGCGATGTGCTCGTGGTATGTGTTAGGTGGTGCGCCAAATGAGGCGATGTCGAACACTATAGCCATTGCCCTATTTTTTAATGTAGAACAGTAAAAATTCGCCATATCGTGTCTTTATTGTCATCATAAAGCCTGACCGATGGTTAAGCCTTTTTAACTAGCAGTTTTTTATTCCCAGGTAACAGTGTATTAAAAGTTATTGCAGAAGAGAGATGTCAAAACTACCTTATCTTATTTAACGGTAGGTTTCGTTTCTATGTGGTTTATTGTAGTTTACTAACATAAAAAATGTTATTCATTGTTCTTGAAGCTTAATTTATGTAGTTGACAAATTCAAAGTAAAAAATGTCTTTATGTACCGTCATGTTTTCCTATGATTTGATAACCCAGAAAAGTAGATTGTGACCCAATAAGGCCATCTGATGAATATTCAAAAAGTAGTGTAAATTCAGTCATATTTGAGCGGGATATTTAGCTGTGAACATTAAGATGGTCTTATTTAGCTCATTTACCTTTCATAACAGAGATGGAATAGGGTGCCGCGATGAAATCCTAATACTTCAAAGGGTGCCGTGAGTCGAAAATAGTCGAAAAATTTGAGAGCGCTAGTAGCAATCTATTGATATTGTACTTTTAAAAAAGAAGTGTAGAGGGCAGCACTGCACTTTTTTTCCCTCCCAGTAAGATGGTAGATTCGAATCTCATTACGTGCATGTTAGAATCACAATTTAGCACAAATTTTATAGATTGCGTTTTTTCAAATTAAAATGACTTCAAGGCAAATCATCAACTCCATGGTCCTTTCAAAAATAAATAAATTAATTCAAGTGCTCTAAAAGCATTAAATAATTGTATAATAATCTTTTCTAAAAAATTAAGATGCAGCCTATATGAACTAATTTATCAAATACGTTACTTGCATTAACTAACGAATTTAGAACTTGTATTAAGTTTAACTAATTCAAAAATACAGATGGACGTTGTGTTACAAAAAAGTCTCTATTTTGAAACAGAGTACGTGGCTGCCCCAGTAGCACAACAATTTTGGCTAATATCGGTCGAGTATTGGCCAAACCTGGCGTGCGTCGCCGTATGTCGGACGATTTTACCCGATTTTGGCCAATACTGGGCAGTATTGGCATCCCGATACTGAAAAAGTGAAAAGGCTTTATAAAACGTTTTTTAAAAGGAAATTTTGTGTTTAACATAAAGGTGGAACTGTTCTAAGACTTTTTCCAGTAGATTTGGTATTTGAAACCCCTGATTAAAGAAACTGACAGATCTCGCTATTGGCCAATCTAGTCCAATACTGTATAGGCTTGGCCAATTGATACTGGTCAAATCAGAAAAACTTAATCAACGGTTACTTTTCAGAACATTTCGTAATTTCCTCCCAAAAGAATAACATGAATAACAGACATTTTGACGAAATTTAGCACTGCAAAAATATGTTTGGAAATTTATGCTCCCTGTCTAATGTCCAATGCTGTCCGATACTCAGCAACATTGGCCACCTCAATTATTAAAGTGCATTCAAAACAGTTTTCTTGCAAAGCATTTTGAAATTTAATGCGTGGGTACAATTGGGAGAAGTTATTTTCCAATAACTTCGGAACCTATCATCCACGATAAAGTAATCTACAGTTTTCGTTTCATCCAACATTTGCCGATCTTATCCGATTCTATGCAGTATTGGCATTCTGAATTAAAATATTACTTTTAAAATAGTTTTTTTAGTGAATATTTTGTTCTGTAATGTGTTGATAATACTGGGAAAAATTATACTGAAATAATTTGGGAATCTATTATCCACAAAAACGAAACGTAAGGAGGTTCGGTTCTGCCGACATAGGCCGATCGCATCCGATGCTGCGCTGTATTGGTATTCTGAATTAGAAAATTACTTTTAAAACTTATTTTTTTTGCAAGACATTATAAATTTTTATACGTAGGTACAATGAAAGAAAGTCATTTTACAATAATTTATCGATCTATAATACACGATACCGAAATGTACAGCGTTTATCTTCTGGCGACATTGGCCGATCGCATCCGATGCTGCGCTGTATTGGTATTCTGAATTAGAAAATTACTTTTAAAACTTATTTTTTGCAAGACATTATAAATTTTTATACATAGGTACAAAGAAAAAAAGTCATTTTACAATAATTTATCGATCTATAATACACGATACCGAAATGTACAGCGTTTATCTTCTGCCGACATTAGCCGATCGCATCCGATACTGTGCTGTATTGACAGTCTGAATTAGAAAATTACTTTTAAAACATATTTGTTGAAAGGCATTTTGAATTTTAATGTGTAGGTTCAATCAAAAAAACTCATTTTACAATAATTTATCGACTTATATAATCCACGATACAATGTACGGCGTTCACTTCTGTCGACATTGGCCGATCGCATCTAATACTATGCTGTATTGACATTCTGAATTAGAAAATTACTTTTAAAACATACTTTTTGCAAGACATTTTGAATTTTAATACGTAGGTACGATAAAAAAAAGTCATTTTACAATAATTTATGGATTTATTATACACGATACTGAAATGTTCGGCGTTTTTATCTTCTGCCGACATTAGCCGATCGCATCCGATACTGTGCTGTATTGGTATTCTGAATTAGAGAATTACATTCAAAATAGTTTTCCTATTGGATGTTTGCTGCTTCTAATAAGCGGATAAAATTGATAAAAATTATTCTGAAATAATTTAGGAATCTATTGTCCCCCGATAAAGAAATGTATGGAGTTTCGCTTTTGCCGACATTAGCCAATTCCATTCGATATTGTGCTGTACAGCCAGCGCTCTCTGATGACGCATGCGCAGAGCCGGGAGTTCTCTCGCTCCGCTCCGTCGAAGGACGCCATCGCTGTATTTGCTTAGTTAACTCGTTCTGTGGGTAAGTTTGAAATCGTTTTGTATATTGAATACAATTGCAAATTTCTTTAAAGTAGAATTTGAAATGTGTTATACTTTTTGCATTCACTCTTTGTTCAATACACATAGTGTTCTGAATACCCGAAAAACCTTCCAAATTTGCTTGTGCTGTGTTTGTTTTATGATGTCAATAGCGTGGGGGGGGGGAGGCATTTCAATTAAAACTTTTTAGCATGTGCTATCTTTTATTATAAGTCGTTCCTTTTCACGTTTTGAGAATCGAGCTATATATTAACGTTATCGCTAACACTTAGAAAAAAAAGGACGCCCGAAGTTTTGCTTCGTTTTATATTTTCTTATCTTGCAGAGAATTCATATATAGTACAGGGAAATTGCATTTTAGCTGTTTTCAGGTATCGAGCAAGATAAAAACATATAAAATATTATTTTTTTCCCTTGAAAATTCTTCCCGTGCTCTTGAAGAAATGAGTTAGAATATAGTTAGAATAATTGTCATTTACTGTCAAGTATAACGCTTTTTTGGTAGGCAATATAAGTATTTAATTTATGTCAACAACCAGTTAATATATTTAACAATTCAGTTTTGAATCAGATATGTACAATTTCTGAACATTTTGAGGCTGCGAGTAAAAAAGATGGAAACTTTGATTCTTCACAAACATTTTTTTTTTAAACAGTGATGTTTTGATGAAAATAATTTCATGAATTCACAAATATTTTCAATAGTTCAAGTGCATATAACATATTTTTTTTCAGGGAAATCCAAACTCAGGAAATGGAAAGGTACCGTGGCAAAAGAGGGTTGTAGTAAGTTTATGCTCTCTGACGCTGTTTTTTTTTTTTTTTTCCTGGTGCACTTAACAGTAGTTGGCACTTGATATCAGTTTAAGAAAGTAAAGGTATTGAGTTATTAAAGTAAGCATAAATAGTATCTTTATCTCTGTTGTGCTGTGTATTTTCTCTATTGCGATTCCAGCGGTTGTATACTAAATTGTTCAAAGTTGTATGTAATATTAAATATTTATTTGCAATTAGATATATTTGTGATTCGCGCTTATCCAAGTTATTTGAAATAATTGCAATATAATGGCTGGAAGTGAAAAGATATTTAATTCTATAATACAGTGAAACCTCCCTTAACGGACACTCCCGAATAACGGTCACCTCTAATTAACGGACATATTTGCAAGTCCCAGTCCCCCAATATAGGTCATTCCATGTTATTCACTCTGAATAACGGACACTCCGAATAACGGACAGTTATTTCGCAAAAAATTTCCCTTGCGATCGTAGCACTTCCGTTATTTTTTTCTTTTCACAGAATATCTTAGTAACTGCTTGCCTTACAAAGCTTTTCATCATCCACAACGTTCCCCCCCCCCCCCCCGTCATTTCCTTATCACTGTTTCTTGGAATTAAAAAGGTGGTAATGGGCAGAGGCAGCGATTGGGGCTTAAAAGTTGGGGGCAGAAAAAAAAAAGAACTAAAAGACATGGTACTTTTTGCGAGCAGCAAAAAATGAAAAAGAAAAAAAAAGTCATTTTGTTATGGCTAGTTTTGAGAGTAATAAAGCAGATAAGTGAAAATTGATGTCAGTCTAACAATAAACGTACGTTTTTCTTAAGATTTCAATGAATTTTGTACACAATAACTATTCAAAAGTTAAGATAAAAAAGAGGAAACTGGGTGCTTTTTCTAACTGGGGCTCTAGGGAGATGCAATTGAGCGTACCGGCGCCGGTAGTAGTCGGCTGTAAGGCGCCGTGGTTTCGTTGGGTTGTTTAATTTTTTGATATGAAAAAGATTTGCCCATATTCAAGGTCATATTGCCAACTGTCAATCATGCAATAGTGATATTCGAAATAAAATAAATAAATTAACCATAAAAAGTAGAGAATTTTCGGAAGCACTGAAATACAGTAAAGAATTGAAAAACTTTTTCCTGAGCAAAGGGGACACTGAAGGACTTGCTAAGGTAAATGATTTAAATATTTATATTGAGAAACAGGCTTGTAATGCAAAAAAGGAGATGTCAAACTGTTTCAACTGATTACTTTAATTGATTAAATGCTTTTTAAAACAAGTGTGTGCTGTCAGTATACCTTTATTAAGAAAAAACAGATTAATTACACTTGACGTAAAATGTAGTAAATCTTTCGCAATTGTTTCGATTGTGTTCTACAAAAGGAACAACAGTCCATTTTGAAAAAGGTAAATTAAGTAGTTCCTCCTAATAGCGGACACCTCCCAATAACGGACAAAACTTCTAGTCCCTTGACTGTCCGCTATTCGGAGGTTTCACTGTAATTGCTTAATATTGTATCTGTAAAAATTATAACCACGAAAGATTACATAATCTAAAAGGTTACTTATTACATCATCCTATTTGCTGGAGTAGTAATTGCTTGAAATAAACCGCCAGCTCAGTCAATTCCAGCCGAGGACTGCAGTTTCGTGCTTATTAGCACACATCAGCCCCGCATAGGACAAACTGAGCTGGAGGCGGTAACTTACTGAATAGTAATTGCTTGTTAGTATTTTAAATAAAAAGCATATATGCCTTCAAGATTTTGATGCATAGAAAAATGCTCAACTAACTACATAGATTTGAGGAAAAAAAGAAATCTCTTCAACTAACAAAATCTCTATAATAGCATATTATAGTATATGTTATTATATTTTCTTATTTTCAAAAACAAAATTTGAAATGTTTTAATATTTGCTATTTTATATCTAAATGTGAAAAGATAATTTATAATTATGAAGAGTATTTTGATATTATGGCAAATATGAGTTTAATGTGAACTTCTCATTAATATCTTTCAGTAATTTGATTTGTTTGCATCTGTTAAAAAATTTGACTCTTTCGATTACATAATTTTCAATTTTGTCTCAAAACTTTAATAAAAGTTTAAATAGTTGTGCAAGACTTTCAGTTGTATGTTGCCATGGTTCGCTGATATAGGTATATCTATATATGATATTTTTCATATTTATTTTTGGAACTAGGATAGAATGCACTGTAATTTGGTAAAAAATAAAATGCATCCTTGAAACATAATAGTAATGTTTATTATTTAGGTTTGTTTAATTACTGCCTTTTTTAATATCTATGTGAATACCCTTGAACTTGAACTTGTGACAACTTGAACCCTGCCAGAGGTTCAAGTTGTGCCGCCCTTATGACCTCTTGATCTTTTCAGCAGGGAATCCTCTCTCATCAGGCTCTAGAGATGAATGATACCTGTTTGTCCACACAACAGAGGATCTTCGACCGTCTGGCTTTGAACCCGCAACCCTTTTGTCCACTTCACTGATTTATGATTTTGGTAAGTTTGCTCAATAATAAAGTCAATTATAAAAAGTTTTTGTACCGCGATTTTTTTAATTTTCTGTCGGAGCAGTGATAAAAACCTTCCAATTGGGAAAACATAAAATTAGAGCAATGGCTAAAATGTACACATATTGTTAAAAAATAGACTCTTGTCCAATATTGAGAAAAATGTGTAGTCTTTACTTTTTTTTTTTTTGCTTTTTGGATACAATTTCACTTATAGCAGAATCTGTCCTAACATTTTTTGCAAATTTACTTCTTGGTTGGCAATAATAAATTAAAATAGCTTTCTAGTTTTTTTAAAATAGAAAACATTTATCTGTTTTTAGAAATGTTAAAGCATTTCCATGTAACATAGTAAATTTATCTATGTTTAGAAAAATTATTAAGCTGAAACAAATCATCTAAATTGATAATTTCTTTCCTGATACATGATTTGATAGGTGATCAATCATAGATCAAGAATCTTGTATTTGGGTCATTCCAAAGTTAATGCAACATTTAATGTCGAAGACTTTTAAGTTGTAGGGTAGTTTCTCAAAAGGTGGGAACAAAAACTTTGCTTTTGAGCCATTTTTAAAATTTCAGAATTTGAAATCAATTTTGCTTTTATTGCATGGCATGTATACCTAGAACATCATACACAAACATAAAAAGACAGCAGGTATTTATGCAATTTAATAAATAGCAAATTTAATGATCGGTCTGTAGGTAACAGATTTTAGACATACAGTTGTCTGGTAGGTAACAGATTTTTATCTATTTTTAAATTCTGCAATGAAAAATAGAGGATTTATGAAGTACATGAGTGACCTTATATACTGGTCTTAAAATAATAAAATTTTGTTATGGTTTTGTAGAATCCGAAAAAAAAAAAACCCATCCATTTTGCCAGCGCAGGTGATCAAGTCGCCAAAACCGGCGCTGTTGGCGAAAACCTGAATACCTCTCTGGTAACCCTTTGCATATCGTACGCTGTGAGTTGTCGCCAATTGGGGTTTGCTTGGCAATTTTTGCTGCCTTTGTTTACTATTCGTTACTTCATAACTTGAGTTTCTACTGTTATTTAAGTAATGTTTAATGCATAACGTATTAATTGTGCAAAATAGCAATGTATTAAAGAAATTAACATTATAATAGCCTTTAGTTAGTAAGGTTACAAGACAGAAGATCATATTATAATATTGAATATATGGACAGAATTATCGGCGTCTAGATCGTAACGCAATTTGGACATCTCACATATATGTTTAAGAAAAATGATTTTGCTTCAAAGATACTGCATAAAAACATATGAAAACACTTTAAAATGATTAACAATTGATTTTGAGGATCGAAAAATACCTTTAAAACATATAAATCATATATTTAGTACTCAAATAATAGCATTGTCAAAATTGTAACTTTTGGACATACATGAAACTTCCAACTTCCTTCTTTTTTTAAAATTTTTTACACAATAAATAATCTGTCTTTAATTTTTCAATTTGTAGGAAATATTATCAAAAAAATATTCAGTTTGAGATTTATACCCTTAATTTTGTTTTGAAATGGTTGGAAATAATTTTTAAAAAAATTTTTTGATGGAACATTTGCTCAGTTAACGTTTTGAAAGTCCAAAATTGTGCCTTTTAGCAAAGAAAATATATTTTTAAGGGTATTTGAAGAGCATTTTTTCCATAATTTTTAATATATTTAACAATTATTTCCATTTATCATTAACATTCCATAATTTTATTTTTCCATAATTCTTGCCTCTATACAGTATTATTATTTAACTCAAAAATTTTTGAGTCAATTAAAATGAAAGTTGTTTTGTGTTGAAGCTTCAAAGTTGAGGTCTGTGTTTGCTCCCACCTTTTGAAAACTGCCCTATAACCTTTTCCCAAATTTTAAACCAAAGTTAAATGTAAACATTAAAAATGATAGGTCTGACATATTTTTCATTGATACATTACTAAAATTAAGTACATTTTTTACTTTTTGAATGGGGTTATTGAAATTGTGTCCTATAAAAAAACCATGTCCCAACAGCACTTTATTTTTAAACCTTATTTTTTTTTCATGCTATTAATTTTTTTTAAATATGTTTCTTTTTCTTTTCAACTCATTATTAACATATTATACTAACATGTTTTTAAAATAAAATTTCAAATTTATTTTTATTTTATGGTAGAAAATCTTGTCTTCTGATATTTGTCTCCTGTGATACTGCCTCCTTACTTCTTTAATTATTATAATAAGAATGTGTTACTTAAATATTGTCAACGATAGCTATGTACTTCTACAAGCTATTAATGTAAAGTAGCCATTTTTTTCACATGTGCTATTTTGAAGAGTTCCAGGTGAGGAAAAAAGAACTTTAGACATAGGTGTCTTTTTTATGTGTCCCCTGTGTTACTATTAAATTATAGAAAGGTTTAATCATTTTATTGTTTAACCCATGTTAAAACTTTCAGGTTGAGTTTAAAGGAAAAAAAATCATATACTTTTGCAGTATTTCCATTAATACAAGGGGAATTTTTAATACCATTTTGTCCCCTGTGTTACCTGGATGTTGGTAACACAGGAGACAACAAAGTAACATAGGGGACTTAATTGTTTCTAAGCTTGCTATGTAGTTAAATTTTAAAAGAAAAAACATATTTAGGTTGAAAGAATATGCAGTATTTTAAATTATATGAAAAATATGTCTGTTTAATATAATTAAGTTAAGAAATTGCAAATGTTTCTTTGGTTACAACCAAATTTTATCACAGATAGATAAACAAAACAAAGGAGGACTAAAAGGCACATTTTTCTTCTCTTAAATTCTATTTAGATTTCTGTTGTAAGAATTTTTATCTCTTTTGGAGTTATCATTATATAAGTTCAGTTTTGGTACTTGGAAAATATTTTTAATGAAAAAGAGCACTATTTTTTTTTTTTTTTTTTTTAATTTCAAGAAGGGTGTAGTGTTTAAAATAAGAAACAGGTTTTTACCTTAATGTTACTTTCTTAAAGACCTGCTTAACCTACAACAATGAGATTTTTAGTAAATTTGCCCTCTCTTTGTTGCAGAGTGCCAAGTATTTTCCTTTTTTCAAATCTGCATATTTTATATTTAATGTTAATTAGTAATGAATTGACTTTATATATGTATATATATTCATTTCTAGTTCATATTAATTTTTTTTCCCTGGTTATTGTCAATTTTAAACAAGTTTGTAATCGTAAGGCTGATGCATATGGTCACAAGAATTATGAATTAAAATCAACAAGTTTTAAATTTAACATCTGAATATTTTCCTTTACATTAAAATTACTTTGACAGTCTGAATTAATTTTGTACTGTGTACAAATTATAACTTTCAATGTATTTAAAAAAGTATGTTTGTTTATCGATTATTGAACATTTAAATTTGTTTTCTATTTCGAAATTATTTTCTACATCTGATGACTTTTTCAAAACTTATTTTCCGCATCGATTTATTTCTGCATCTGACAACTATTTCGAAGGCTTTTATATCATAGACTACTAGAAGCAATTATTTTAATAGCTGAAGTCAGTAGTAGCCCTGAGGAGATTTTGTTTTCATGAAAAATAGTGTTTATTGTAAAACTAGTACCAGATTGTCTTAGTAAATTCAACAATAGTGCACGATTAAGAACTTTTGATTGTGAAGTATCTTTATTTGAATGATAAAGAAAATAGATGACTTGCTTTATTGTATTTTGAACTTATTCAAGCCTAGAAATATATCTTTCTATTCTAAATATTATTTAGAATATAAAAAAATATTTCTATAAAATAATAATACAATTATTTTTAAAAATTAGAAGAATTAGCATCTAAAGCCTCTAGGATTTCTTTTCCTTTTTGCTTGCAAAATACAACAATTAGAATTGTGAGCAAAAATGAGAAGTTTTATGGAATCTGATCTTAATTTAAGAAATGTATTGATCCTCAAAAATCCATACTCTGAACAGTAGTTTGATAGATCATTTTTGAAAGTAATAAAATTAACAATTTATGCAGAATAAAGTATTTAATGATAAAATAGATTTTTTCTATTTAATTCAATCTAAATTTAATGGTGGTAAGCTAAATCTAAAATAAAAATTTCTTCAAAGTGATTTTCTTATACATTTAATCTGTATTGAATTTCTATCACCTGTAAATATTCTGCTGTAATTACTTACCACCTTAGGATTGTACTACATAAATTTGTTTGATATTAAACCTATAAGTCTTCTCTCTTTCTGTTTACAACAACAGAAGTACACAACCATTCAAAAAAATCATGTATATCCGCAAATCAAGTTATGCGTAATTTTTTAATTTTGTAATTTAAAAATACTTGCTAAAATAATACGAGGGATAATGTGTTTGTATATGAGTTATTTTACAGTGTCTAATAATTGCAAGGGTAAATGGGGGCTACCACTAAAAGCCCACAGTGGTCCACGAGCAATCTTCATGTGATCTGCAAACATTTTAGTTGATGGTGAACAGCATCATTTTTGTAGCTGAAATTAAATTTATCAAAGAAAACTTTTGCAATCATATGATTTCATAACACATAATTGTTGTAAAAAAAATATCTCCATTGTATGTGGTGTCATTTATCGGTTTGGGGAAATTGTATAAGTTGAGAACTTTTCCCTCCCCCCAAGCCGAAAGAAAAAAAATGTAGGAATCTGCGAGAATTTTTTTGAAAATATAAATTTGCCAAAGTAAAGAGTCTTATCAAAGAGTAAGACATGATTTGGAAAATGTTTAGTTACTGCTATAATCAGCAGTGAAATAATTAGATGTCTTTAATCATCTACACTGGAGCAGCAAGAATTTTAACCTGAATGGGAGGGGAGGTCTATAGTCTTGATGTGTTTAATTTTATCTAATTGGTAGCAAATTGCTAACTCTACCGTTTCTACAGTAATAAAATTAGCAGTATATTTTGAAGCTAAGAACTCTGGGGAGAGTTTGACCTTCAAACCATTCTTGTTGCACCACTACTTATGTCAGATTAACTACCAATTAATTTGCAATACCCTCATTTTACACTGATTTCATTACACACAGTTTAAGATCTGACACCGTTATTTCATTTTATATGGATGAGTTTTGATTTATGCAGATGCAGCATTAAAATGCATCAAGTTTTTCAAAATTTTCATATTTCAAACTTCTAAGATTGTAGATAACAAATGATATGGCATGCTTATAAGGGAGCTTGAGCCATTGGAGACATTTTTAGAGCTCTTTTCAGAAGTAATGTTTTTAAACTCACACAATTCATAGCTCACTTGAAAAAAAGCTTTTAGAAGTGACAAATAAGAACAAAACCAACAACAATACCAACATTGATGATACTCGACCGAAAGCTTCCACATTTAAATTTTGAGCCATATTTTGACAGTGGATCTTTCTGATTTGTGTTTATAAAGAAAGATCCCATCATGGAAATGATGCAAGTGACCATGGATGTGCTCATGCCCCACAAAGGAAAAGCCCTGCATAGAAAAATGACTGCCAAAGGAATATCATAAACAGCTCTTATTCATATTCCCTAAGTTAATTCATATTTTCTTCATATCATTGTATATTTGTATTGGAATTAGTACATATTTTTTATCAATGGAACATAACCTAACCTATTTTAACATTACTGTTAAGTCTTCATTTACACAGCGTTTCTGTGAAATGTAACCCCTGCAAAAAACGAGAGTCCATTGTATGTAGTTTACAATTTACATGTTGGTTATAAGTAGTAATCCTTACTATGTGTTTGCTTTGCACATTGCAGAGTTTTAAAAAAAGTGTAATTATATTTTAAGTGACTGCTTTTTTTCTCTCTCTCTTTAGCAAGTGTAAAAATTAAGTGGGATGCTGCGAATACAAATGCTATCAGCCGCAGAATCGGCAGATACTTGCTGGAGCTGTAGACTGGGATCATCGGTCTCACAGTATCAAATAAAGGACATTGAATGGTCGAAACGAAGACAAAAAAGTTGATAATATGTAAACACAATATATATGTATGTTTTAATGAAACATATTTGTTATAAATAATATGTATGTTTTTTACATATTACCTGGCTGATAATATGTAAAAAAATGAATAAAAATTTTTTCCCCAATGAACTTGTAAATATATGAATTGTTCCTTTAAGAAAAAAATAAGGATTTTGATTATATCATTTATATGAACGAATGAGCGAACAAAAACATTTACGATGGAAATACTGTCAGTGGGAAGAACTATCATGCTTAAATCTGATCCTTACTCTTAACAATAATGAATCTTAATTTCCCACAATCTTAACATTTGGCATAAAAAAAGTAATTTGCTGCTCATTAAAAATGATAAAAAGTGAAAGATATTACTGTCAGTAATCTAATTATAAAATAAATGATAAACCGTCAATTTTCCTCTAGTCTAGTTATTGTAGCCGTAAATTATGTCGTTTTAAGACAGAAAGGTCGAGGGACCTTTGACCAGTGCGCTAGGAATAAAACACAAACGCAGTTTTATGCCACTTCTCAGTAAAGACGAATTCCGTTATTTGAAAAAAAAAAAAAAAAATCGTCACACAGATTTCCATCCTTCAATTAAAAGAGGTAAAACAAAACCCTAACACTGATGGATGGAAGGCTGTATGCCGATTTTTTTTTAAGACTGAATTCTGTTTTAGCAGTATTGCCCAACACTGGCTAATAGCTATATATAATCGGCCAGTGTCACCTGGCCTCATTGGCCAGTATTGGCTCGAGTATCGGCCAATGCTGCAAAAGAGATTGCTACCCGGTATTGGCCAATTTAGTTCTGCCGGTACCGGCCAATGCTGGCATCAAGTATTGCCCAATATTGTTAAAAAGTCGACCGTTCGACGCTGGCCAACCCAACTTTAACCGATATTGGCCAAAACTCGCTCCGAGTATCTGCCAATACTGGGGGAAAATTACCGGCCAACATTAGCCAATTTTGATTTGCCAGTATTGGCCAATACTGGCAACGAGTATTGCCCAATATTGTAAAAAAGTTAGCCGTTTTACGCTGGCCGACCCAGCTTTACCCGATATTGGCCAATCTACCAAACACCGTGGTTATGACATTGGCCGATACTGCTGTGCTGCTGGGGTGTTGATGAAATTATTACTTAGGCTATTAAGAAGTCCCCTGTTTTGCTTTAAAAAATATCGCTTGCAAATGTCTGTTTCCAAGGTCAACAGTTTAAAAGTTTAAGGGGAAGAACTATCATAGTCCTCTGTTTTTGAAAGTGGAATTAACTAACAAAAGTTTCATTGATATTTTGTCTGGTTGACTTTTCGGCCAAATTCGTGATTGAGCCATCGCATTTCATACATTGATTAGTTTCAAAGGGCGTACTGAAAACCATCAAATTCAGGCCAGGAAGTTAGGGAGGACAAACTGAAGTTCATCCTCAAATTGCTTTCAAAGAAAAGCACTAAAAAAGAGTCGTTTCCTAACTTCTATTAAATCAACAAATGGCTTGACTCTTAACCCCTTCTCACTATTTTAATGCAAAAACAGGGTGGAAAAATAAAAGTAAATCTAAGTTTTATGGGCTTTAGCTGGCTCTAAGTAAGCGTTAGACGATATTTTCGTGACGCTTGAAGCTCTTGGGCGGCACGAAAAACCGACTAAAAAGGACCCACTTAGCAATTTGAGATAGAATGAAAATAATTCTCTTTTCTCTCAGCTTTCTTTGGTTTTAAAGGTTACATAAACAGTTTTTTTTTTTCATTTTTATTGAGAACTTCTGCTCTGGAGAAACGATTTCTTCTAACTGCTTGAGCGTTATTTTAGTGTTGAGTCATAAATCTACTATTGAGTCAAGAAATTTGTTCAACCCTTCTTAAATTAACGAGAACGATTTCTTAACTTAAGGATATTTTTATTATACACATTAAACACAATCCAGAAACGTTTCCGAAAAATAATGGACAGCTAATGTAATATACATTGCAAAGTAACCTATTTCTGCCAGTAACATTTATTGCAAAGAACAGGAACGTTTTCCGCTAAAAGTAAAGTAACTTACTTGAAACTATCCTGGAATCTTTCTGGAGAATTCAGAAAACTCCCTGGTTAAAGCCAATCATGTCTCTGGGACCTAAGAGAAATTTTAGGAAAGTTTTAAATAGTATCTTGGCACCTCGATTACTCACCAAAAAAAAGCTCCTAATGCATTATTGCAAACCATGACCAAAGCTATGACGGAATTGCAAGTAAGTACCAAGTATCTTACTTGCCTGCAATACATGCAAAGACTACGGAATCCAGAGACTTATTTGCTGTCACTGGGAGCTTAGTCGATCTGGACAGTTCGTGATTGAACTAAAGCCGATACACTTACTAAATATGCTCAGTTAATCCTGATAGCTAAAAATGTCTTTCACAACATGTGAGAAGTCTGAATTCGTGTAACTTGTAGCAATTCAGGAAAAATTTTGACAAAGATACTTGACTATCACAGGAAATTGATGTAAACCTATGAAATCCTGAAACGTGCCACGGAAGTAATCAGTGACGTTTCGGAATTTTTTCACAGTGTAGGTAATTGCTTTTCACACAAAGTTTGCGGCGCCGCCAGTAGCACAATATTTTAAATTACTTCATTATTCATGGCCCTTAGTTTATTCCGATCATGGCACAATTCGGTTCACAGTTTTAGGAAATGATGACTATATTACGATCGGACATTTAGTGACTGTTGTCTTTATTTTAACGCAGAGTTAGGAGACAGGTTTCCTTGTTCCAATGATGCTTTTTACACTGTAAAAAAAAACCGAAACATTATTGAGTACTACTGAGTATACTTTTCGGGATTCCAATGGTTTTTATCCACTTTCTGGAAAAAATCAAGTATCATTGTCAAAAATTTTCCTGAATTGCTACATGTTGCATGAATGCTAAAATGCAAATTTTTCACTGTTGCGAAAAATGTTTTAAGCTCCTAGTTTAAAGAACAACTGATCGTATTTATAAATTGCATTGGTTTCATTTCGATTACGGTCTGTCCAGATTGATTAAGGCCTCAAAAGTGGTCCACGGACTACGTAGCTTTACAAGAATTGCTAGCGAGTAAAATTTTTGATACTTACGTGGAATTCTGTCTTATCTTTGGTCATTTTTGCAATACTGCTTTTGGAACGTCCTTTATAAATCAGGAAGGTACGAAGCTATTGTATTAAAATCCTCCTAAGTTTACTCTCATTTTCGAGAGCCACGATTAGCTTTAAACGGGAAGATTTTTGAATTTTTCAAGAGGCTTCCCAGGATAATTTCTGGGAGGTAACTGAATTTTAGCGGAAAACGTTCCTGGTTTTGCAAGACATATGCCACTGGGAGTAATTGGGCACATCAGCTGCACATTATTTTCCAGTAACGTTTCTGAATCGTTTTTACAGTGTTGAGAGCGTTAATTTTTTTAAAATCTAGAACTAAATTCTCATCTCAGGGGAGAATGACAGGAAAAGAGAGGCTCTAAAGTAGGAAAAGAGTTCTTTCTGTGGAGATTACTGGATTGAAAACTACCACACTGTGCAAAAATTTCAACTTTATTTTGTCCTTTAAATGAAACTGTGGGATTTTATGTTTTCAAAAAGTGCTTGATTGATGCACCACAAGCAAAATGGTTCATCACGTACCGTTTTTGTAGGAGACTCACTTTTCATTAAGAGAAGTGCACGCTGATTTGGGTGCCAGTCAGGTTTATTTTTTTGCTTCTGACAGTTTATTTTAAACTTTGCTTCATCATACATACTGTTTTTATTGGCGGGCCAATAAAAACCCATAAACCCATTTTGCACCCCTTTTGCCTCACTAAAATTTATGAATTTGTTCCTAAAAAGCAAAAAATAAAAATAAAATAAAATAAATAAATAAATAAAATAAAATAAATAAATAAATAAATAAATAAAAAGAAGAAGAATGGAAAAAAAAAGCATTATTTCTCTACCTAGAACTTTATGAGAAATATTTTCATTAACATGAACATGAACTTAGTTGGGATGGAGTTAGTGGGAAATACTTCCAACTGAAAAGCTTTTCATCTTTAAAACTAAAGAATAGGAAATCTGAACAGGTAAAAAAAGTAGATTAAAACTCATGCTCAGAATATTCTCTGAAGTTTTCTATTTTCTAAATGCTTTATCGTAACAAAAACTTAATCATAACAGACAAAACAAGAATTTAGACCATTCGATTGCATAACTTAATTGTTCTTAGAGTCTGGTCAACACATAAAGAAAAAGGGGTTAAAAAGCACGAAACTGCAGTTCTCGGATGGAATAACTGAACTGGCGGTTGTATTTTATGTACATAAAGAAACATTTTCACATAAAGCAAAAAAAGCACTCAGGAATTCTAACTAGTATTCTCAGCAAGCTTCATTTAATTCGTTTCCAGAAGTCGCGTGGTATCGATTTCAACGCAACTTGGAAATATTTCGTAAAAACGATAACTGTACTGGATAAATTTAATTTCCAACAAAATATACTTTTAAACTTGAAGCTATTTGTGTAGGTATGTTTTGTTGAATAGGCATCGTATGGTTGTAAAAATTGCATTTCAGAAAAATAAACTTTTGATGGAAATAGTAGCGAAATGAAAGATATTTTTCACTTAAAATAAGGAAAACTTCTGCTATTTTTTTTTCTTTTTTTAATTTTAATTCCATAATATATCCAAACAACTTAACATAATATCTTAACAAAAGCTATCGTAATTAGTGCAAAACGCTCTTCATATAAGAAGAAACTTTGTATCAGAAATGCACAAGATGACGTGAAAACAAGAATGTACTCATTTGGTTGCTTTATTTGAAGATAAAATGAATTTGGATAAAAGGAATTTATCCATACGAATGTTGAAATGACTCAGCTCTGAACAAATGTGACGTTACTGAAAAAACCTATAAAAAACCGTACTTAAAGTAAGATATACATATTATGTTAATTTATGTGTGTGAGTTATAACTATACCAGTTTTAGCAAAATGAAACGATTCATATCTATCAAGAAACTTTACTTTTCACGCATTCGGCATTTAAAAACAGGTGGTAATAATAATAATAATAATAACAAAAAAGAAGTTAATATATCCTTTTATCTTACTATATGTTACTTAATATTTCTTTTTCTTACATTTTTTCTCAATATGAAGTGAGTGCCAGAAAGAAATAAAATATTGCCCAAATAAAAGAATGGATTATCAGCAACCAAATCTCTGAAATAAATTAGTTGAAAGCATAAATAAAATATGCCATAATTGACGATAATTGATCCAAAAAAAAAAAAGTAAGTGTTGTTTCCATTTTAGATCAGTTATGTTTTAAATTCAATTTTACGTTCTTATTTTTTTTTTCCATAAAATTATGAAATTATGTGAAAAATATATGTCAGCGACGGTAATGTATGCCAATATTAAAAGATAAAATATCTTTGCAGAAAAGTAAATGAAAATAATTATTACAACTTAAAATCACTCAAATTTGCATAGAACTGCATACACGTGTTGCATGTAAATATATCCAACAAAAGCTTATTATTATGAAAATATTATTTAACTGAAGAAGAATTTTCTAGAAACTCAGGGTTAATTTAAATTTTTAATTAACATTGAATTTATGGTTGCGTGTAGTACTGTGTATCATTTTTGTGTCAACTAAAAAAAAAAAGTTGAAACGTAGCAATAATATTGTTTAAAGAATGAGTTATTATTATTATTATTATTTTAAACTTTATTTCGCAATTTACAACTAAGCGAATGGAAGTTGGATTTTTTTTCTCAGTTTTGAAGTTGGTTCTATTTTTCACCCCAATTTTTTCTTCTTTTATTTTTAGATTTGTTCTTTTTGGCGTAAATATATTTTTCAAACAGCATGAACAGATCGCATGTATGAAATGATGTTTTATGGTATTCAGAATACATTTTAAAGAGAATTTTGGATCACATTTAAAACTCTTTTTCTTGATATAAGGTTTTTACAGTTTAATAAATGTTTTAGATAGTTTCAATATAGATCTTAGTTTTCTGTTAGTACTTCCTTCTACTTATGCATAGAAGGATCAAAAAGTTCGGGGACAAGTTGTAAAAAACCTTACCCTGAATAGTTCACATCACCGAAGCACATCCTCCTTCAAAATAGTCAATTTGAGCGACTATGTACTTCTGCCAACGTTCGTATAGCTTTTAGAAGCACTCCAGGAAGCCATTTTTCGTAACCTCCTGTGATTCAGCTTTAACTTCATCGTGGTGAAGAAGGCGACTTCCATGTTGAGGTTGCACGCTTCAATTGGATATCCAAGCAATACACCACAAATAGCACCACATCTAGTTGGACTTAGCCCCTTGTGACTTAAACTATTCCAGCAGTTAAAAATCATTTGCAGGGTTTCTCTTTCTTTCGTTAAATGAAGTTTAAGTTGCACAGAGGCCTTATACAGGAAGTTGCGAAAAATGAATTCCAGGAGTTCTTCCAAAAGTTATACTAACGTTGGCAGAAGTACATAGTCGCTAAAGATGACTATTTTGAAGATGGATGTGCTTCGGTGATGTGAGTTATTCTGGGTAAGGTTTTATACAACGTGTCCCAGATCTTTTGGATCGTACCTCGTATGTCGAACTTAAAAATGGTTTTAAAGTTAAGCAGTGGCAAAGTTGTCTAGTTTCAGGTTCATAATAAATGCGTTTAATGAATGTCTTTAAATTTATTGTTGATAAATTTTTAAATATGCGATTCTTTTCCTTTTTTTAATAAGTTTGATTGATGTTTGTATTGATGTCGTTAAAATGATGACTCATGTTCCTCAGTAATATTTCCTTTTAGTATTCGGTAGATCGAATCAAGCTCATTCCTGTTGTCATATTCTTTTAGCGGTTTACATTACAACAAGAAAAATTGGCTAAATTTATCTGTGAAGTAAGGCAAATAAATGAATAAATAAAAAATTAATTGACGTTTTCCGTTTGAGGACTGTATGGAGCATCTGGAGTACTAGTGAAAATATTTAACTTTATAAGCTCTGAAGCTTTCTAATTTGTTTTTTGTTTCCTTGAAAAGAATTAAAAAATTCCCAAAAATTGTATAATTATTTGAACAAAATAATTACGAATAATAATCCATTTCATTAAAACATGTACTTTTGTATGACACACTTTGAATACGGAAAATTACAGCACAAATTGACTTTTCTTAAATTTTGTTTTAAGAAAAAAGAGTGAAAAGAGGACACAATCATATTAAAAAATAAATGAGTTTAATGAGATATACTACAATGATTTGTTTTTACATAAGACAAAGACTTTTTCGTGGTACAATTAAATAATGCAAAATCAATACTTCGTGAAGGTCATAATAACTAACAATACAAAAATATTTATGTTTCAGTAAAAACTTACATAAACAAAGCAATCAGTGTTGTTGTTTGTAAATATTTTTTACAGAAAGTTCTTACTATCCTGATAGAGCTATTCGGAAGAGGAAAATAAAATTCAGTTTTGATGTGACTATATATTCCTGCATCATCGATTTGGTTCTACAGATTGAGTTTCACATTGAAGATCGTTTAAAACCGAAGAAGTTGTAAGGAGTCATGGTTTCCTGATCGGTAAAGGGCCGGTCTCGTAACTGGAGGGTTCTAGGTTCGATGCCAGCCGATCGAAGATAGTCCGTGTTCGCTGATGATGCCTGGGGCACGATATTTATGTCGTGGTCTTCAAGTCTTCCAAGTGAATCAATACCTCTGGGGATGCCGAACCAGGAGTTGATCGTCTTCTGGTTTGGTTCAAACTCATCGAAATGTTTATAGATGGTTTCCGCCCTTTCTTTTTCCAAGTGTGAAAATATCTTGCTGCGATCCTGGTCTTGTCTCCAAAAAATGGAATCCACTTCAACCCTTATGCTGTGCTCTAATGCTTCATATTAAAGGACTGTCAAGAGCTATAAAGAAGCGTATGTTTTAAAAATTGAAAGTTTTTAAGGGGGCACTGATGTTTTGGTACTTTCTCTTTCCGAGTGTGTGGACATCGTGCTGTGGTCATGTTTCCAAGAGGTAGAATCCACTTGAAACCTTATGCTACACTCTATAGCATCACATTGTTGGAACGAGAAGAGCGAAACTTTTGTTTCAAAAATTTAAAGTCTTTAATGTTGAGACTGGTGTTTCGGTACTTTCTTCTTCCGAAAGTGAAGACATCGTACCGTGGTCACGCTCCTGAGAGATGGATTCCACTTGAAACCTTATGCTCCATTCTAGCATCACATTATGGGAACGAGAAGAGCGAAACTTTTGTTTCAAAAATTAAAAGTCTTTTATTGTGAGACTGGTTTTTCGGAACTTTCTTCTTCCGAAAGTGAAGACATCGTACCGTGGTCACGCTCCTGAGACGTGGATTCCACTTGAAACCTTATGCTCCATTCTAGCATCACATTATGGGAACGAGAAGAGCGAAACTGTTTCAAAAATTGAAAGTCTTTTGTGTTGAAACTGGTGTTTCGGAACTTTCTTCTTCCGAGTGTGAAGATATCTTGCTGTGATCATGTCTACGCAAAATGGAATCTTCTTTTGAATCCCAATGGTGATATTTCGAGCCTTTTGGTGATCTGTAACGTTTGCAATATATTTTGGTACATTTCTTCTTTTTAATACCCCAAATAAAGGCATCCCAATGAGGTTCGTTGTGGTAACTTCTGAAGGAAAAATAAAAAAGCAAGAAATTTTGAGTTTAATTTATATAAAAAATATTTAATGTTAACATTAAAAAGTAAATACATGGATAGAAGAAAAATGTATTTTGATATTAATCGGGGGGGGGGGGGTGCAATTTAATTTTTTTGCTGGTGAAAGGGAAGAGAGAGGGGGGGGAAACAGCTCATCAAAATCATTAGGTAGTTTCTTGTTACAATATAGGGGAAAGAGGGACACATGTGATCATGGTAAGTTTTATTAGGATAACGTCAAGCAAAAAATCTTGAAAATTCCCAAGTAATAGCAGTACCAGGTCTACTTCTTGGCCAAACTTTTAGATCAATGAGCCAGTTTACGTTCCTGTGGTGACAACTTCTTTGTTTAACATGTATGCTTTGTTTTTGTATGTGATCTCTCTGTCTTCTTCAAGTGAAAACATATTTTAAACTAACTAATAAGCTAAACTTAATTATTCACTGTAAAAAAATTCAGAAACGTTCCTGCAAAATAATGGGCAGCTCATGTGCCCAATTTCTGCCAGTAACATATCTTGCAAAAAACAGGAACGTTTTCCGCTAATATTCAGTAACCTTCCTGAAGTTATTTAGGAAACCTCCTTAAAAAGTCAGAAATCTTCCCGTTTAAAGCCAGTCGTGCCTATGGAACTGTAGAGTAAACTTTGGAAGGTATAACTGCTAGGCCCCTTCCTGATTTATTAAGAAAGTTCCATAAACAGTATTGCAAACACGGCCAAAGCTAAGCCAGAATTGCAAGCAGATATCGAAAATTTTACTCGCCTGCAACTCTTGCAAAGAAGCGTAGTCCATACTTATTCGTTCCCTTTGGGAGCATAATCAGCATGCATACGCAAAGTTAATTTTTAAACTGGGAACTAAAAATATTTTTTACACCAGTGAGGAGTGTGCATTCATACAACTTGTAGCAATTCAGGAAACTTTTTGACAGTGATACTTGATTTTTCCAGGAAGTGGATCAAAACCATCGAAATCCCGACACGTTACACGGAAATACTCTGTAACATTTTGAAATTTTTTTAGTGTTGCAAACCATTCTATGAACATTCAAGTAAATTTGTGACAATGTTTATTTTTTTTAACTTAATTAAGAACTCTTTATTTTTTAAATTTAGTTCTGAGGTAGATAGCGGGGCACTTGTGATGAACACATCATGTAGGGGCACATGTGAACCATTCCATATCGTCTCCGTAACATGAATATTAATGTAAGGTTATTATAAGTGTTAAAAAAAGGGTGTGAGATATTTGTTATTATTATTTTCCTATAATCAGTTTGTAAATTTATTGTTAGTTATTATTATATTATTATTAGTGGGCCAACAATTTAGCGTTACATAATATTTACAAGAAAAAAAAAGACAAATTATTTTCCATAACTAAAAACTGAAGCTAAAAATAATTTTAAAATTCATCATCATATTCTGTATGAAGCTTAAGTGCACTATATAACAAGAAAAAACTTTACATAATAAGATATTTTTCGTATTGTTAAGCCAAATTTTTTCTTGCCGATCCAGCGATTAGAGAACTACAAAACTTGACAGCGAGTAGAGTTATATGATTCAGAAAAATATTTTCTTATTGACAGTTACTGTACAATTTAAACTGACACAGTATTTGATTATACACGCATTTGTATTATATTAAAAAGCTTTTCGTTGAAGTATGATGCTCGTTCTGCATTTTTTAATCGTGTTCATAAGTGCTATAGGCTTGTTCACATGTTCCTCTCTATAGGGGCACATGTGAACAATTGAAGACATTAAAAAAAATTCCACTAAGTAAAAAAATTAAAAAAATATTTATAAAAAAAAATCTGGAAAAAATCTAGGGCATAAAGAAAAAACTGTTCAATCATGAGGACTTCATTGCTCTGAGAAATTGATTATATTTTAAAAGATAATAAAGTAATGAAAAAAAAATTGCTTTCATGTACCCCTTTCCCCATCATATTGACATTCTACAACACGCAAAATGCCCCCCTCCTCTTCAATTTGCCCTCATATACCTATATAGATAGGCAAAAATAGATGGAAGGTACTTTTGATAAGGGGTAACGTGGGGCCCATACTCTTTGCCATAAAGATGGTAAAGACTGAAATGAGTTTCTCTTACTCTACTTTTACGCTATATGTAACATCTATTAGCTAAAAGTTTTATACATTTCTTCTTTTGAGTCGTCGGGGAACTGAAAAGATAGTAGACGAGTGTGTTTAACACCATGAATCACTTTATTTTTTTCATTACCATTTCAAAATTTGTTTCTAAATATGGTATATTTAAATACTTTAAAGAAAGCAAATCATTCACTCGTTTATGCGTTAAATGCTTCTTTCGAAAAGAAAGCTTTGCGAACGGCAACAAGGTATATTTTTCATGAGATGAACTCACTTATGTTAATAACTTGGTGTAAATCATCGATGACACACTTCCAAAAGCTATGTTACGCAATCAGACAAATCAATGAAATCATTTTTAAAATTTCTAGGTTAAAGAAATACAAGAAAAGTTCTTAAATCACTAATTGAGTTAAAAGGATTACAATAAAGCAGAACAATATTGCTTTAAACGAAGATAAATTTCCTGAAGTTCAACATGTTTGATAGAAAATGGTTTAGCAAGTAGTTTTTGCTCTCAAAATGCGCGGAGGCTTCAAATACAAAAGAAAAGATAATATCATAACTCAAACATGTTTAACTCCATGAACCGTGAAAGTCACGCTTCTGGGTAAGGATCAATGACAAATAGCCACGTGATTTATCACTTACCTCAATTGGAGTGTAATCTCATGAATGGAAGGTAATCGGGAGAGCAACCTTCCGGCGTTGCAGGCTTGTCTGAGGCTGCACTCATCCCTTCTGTGATGACTCGGAGGTTTGGACCTCCGGCTGGCTTGCCACAATCGTTCCTCGTCTTCCATCCTGTTGCTTCTGATTCCCAAGGATCGTTTGCGACGGTGGGAATTTTCGGATGCAATTTTTAGAGATTCTTTATTGAGGTCGCGCCTCGCTAAATTAGCTGGTAATGAATCAGTACCTGAGCTCAGATATATTGAATTATGCATGTCGAAGTTATCGTCATTAGTTTGGTGCTTTGTTTCAAAGAGAGCGGGAAGAACTTCTTTTAAAACACGATACCGCACCGAATCCTGAAATTTATCATCAGGGTTGCTGTTGAAGGGAAACTCAGCAAATTTTTCGTACGTTTCCACGAAAAATAAAATTATTTTTCGCAGTATTTTGTTCCTACTGGCAACAGCTGTTTCGCGTTTTTCTATTCTGTAGTTCGCTTTCTCTTCTGCAGGCGAAGATTTTGTGTCTGGGAACACGTAATCTAAAAACTGATCTAACCAGGAATGTTCTTCAGTACTTTTTTTCTTTTTAATTATTTCATTTATGATTTTCATCCGTGGTAAAGGGCTTGAAAATTCACCTTGCAGGCCTTCCTTAGAATGTTCTGCTACAGCCCTCCGCAAACGTACAACAGGAGTTGCGTAAGTCGGAAGAATCCATGTTGGTGTCAGTACAACATCCATCGACCTCCATTTGTCATGTTCATCCTCCTTATGCGCAAACATTTTTTCTATGATTTTGTCCACAAATTGATCAACAATCATACGCACCATTTTCATGAACATTTGCTCCCATGGTGCTTCTTCTACCATCTGCTTGACAAATTTTACCATTTTCACTGGAAGAATGTCATGAAAAGATATTTTCTCGTCAGGTGGAATGTCTTTTTCGTGTGGAAGATACGGATGGAAGACAAATTGTCTGGATATTTCTTTTGGCCGTTTCTCAGATTCCGTCATCAGATCGTTTGAAAAGTTTTTATGGTTTATAGACTCGTTTGCTGATATTTTAGAATTGGATTCTGTTATAACTGCGTCCAAATCGATAGAGTTTGCACTTTCATCCAAGATACAAGATGAATTTTTGCAAACGTTGTCTTTAAATTCCATTTTACCAGCAGCGTTGTTTACTACATCCAGACTTACGTTGGTGGACGAATGATCAATTTTTAAATTATTTTGTTCGAAACTATCATTTTGTGTTTTCTTATTATCAATGTTGGAAGCACTTTCGGAATTCTTTTTCATTTCTTTGGATACATCAATTAATGTTTTTGAAGTCCGGATCAGAATATCACTGACAAGCTTTCTGACAAAATCAGAATTGATGGTTTCAATATTTTTTGGTTGCACGTACAAATAACGTTCTGAATCATTTTTAATATTTGGTGGACTGCTTTCAAGTGCGTTTTTTATGGAATATACATATTTTGGTATGATTTGTAGATAATTTTTAAATTTTTCGTCTTCAACTATTTCGTCTCCTTTTGTTCGGTCACGTAATTGAAATAGATTTGAAGAATTTTTAGGAAAGAACAAACGAGTCCAGTTACTGGAACCAATGTCATAAGTAGATTCATCCATTGCAGAGCAAGGCATTAATGTCCTTTCACAAAGTAAAATAGTCCACAAGAAGAGCAGCATGTCTGTAGAAACTTTAGCCCACCACATTTTCTTTGGCTTTATTTCAAAATTAGGAACCTAAAAAAAGTCGAAAGAAGATATTAAGAATTTTTGAATATTTTATTTCATCAAAGATAATCATAATCATACAAATTGTTCATTTTTTTTGCAAGGGGCCGTTTACAAATGATGTCACGCTTTGAGTGGGGAGGAGGGATCGTAAAGTTGCGACAGCTTGTGATAAGGGATCAAGGTGCGATTCCCCTCGCCACCAAAAATATCAAGAAGTGGGACATCATGCATTTTTTCATATTAGGCTTTTGAAAAAGGGCGTGATATGCAAAAAAAAAAAGGGGTGGGGTGGGGATGGATAAGGCGAAGTGTAACATTTTGTGACACAGGGAAGGGAGGTGGTGGGGGCAATTTTTTTGGGAAAAAAGTGTCATCTCATTTATGGGCTGCTCTTAAAAAGCTAATGCTAACGGATAATTTCACTTTATAAGGCCAGATGATTCTTAAGCAGTATAATATGTATTTTCAAGATTCTGTTACTGCATAAATAATAGCCGGTTTTTATCTATCAGTTTTTTGCCGAAATCGTTGCGTTTTAATGCCGTAGAAATAGGCTCTTCGCTGTGAAAAAAATATGAAGTGTTTTTGGAAAACAATATGCGGCTAAATTCTCTCAGTAATATATCTGGCAAAGAACATCAAAATATTTTGCGCAAAAAGTCAGAAAATCTTCCTGAACTCAACCTCTTTCTGAAGAATTCAGAATCTTCTCAATAAAAGTTAAATGATGTTTCTGGAATAAATCAGACACCTTCTGAGAAAACTGAGATATTTTTACAGTAATAGCTTGGCAGCGTTTTGATTTACCTGGAAAGCACCAGAAGGGAAAGAAGCCAGAAACTAAAGCTTATTTGCTTACATTTTCTGCAAGCCATAATACTCTTAGAATATGTACACTCCGCCTTTTTTAAAGGCTGAATCGACCTGAATACTGCTGTGCCACTGTAGTTGGTTATTCCGACATTATGCAATATTATTAGATGCCATTACAATTTTTTAGTTATTGTATTGTGAGAATACTTGAACCAAGAAAATATTAATCATCTTCAAAATATTTTCTTTCACTTTTCATTTATTAATTTGTATAAATTGTTGTTGTTTTCACAATGCTTGCGTAACCTGTGAATTCAGTTCGATGCAAGATATTCGGTATTGCGTTTTTACCCGAATAGGGTATCAAGAAAGAAGAAATATTACGCCCAGCAAGTTCTATTCTAGACAGGCCCGTCATTTAGGGGGGGGGGGGGTCAGGGGAGTGTCAATTGACACCCACCTGGCTTTTATTTTTTTACTAAAAGTTGAAGTGGGTTTCAATGTTTGCCATTAAAATTTTCTTTAAGTACACCCTTTGCCCCCCTCCTCCAACCCTCTGGAAAAAGTTGAAATGTCGGGACTAATTTTGAAATGTTTTTCTCTTATTGTTATTTGACATGTTACGGTATTATAACATTAACATAAAAACGTTTAATGTTTTAGCTTCCACCCGATAAAAACAAACTTCTTGGCGAAACAGCAACAAGTGTGCGTAGAAGTGAATGATAGCTAATTCCTTAGGCTCAACAACCTCCACACACCTTTCTTCTTCAGTACTTCATTTGTCACTGAAGCAGAAAGTGTAAAAAAGAAATAAAAATCTTTCAATGCCACCTATTGGAGATTTTTGTCTTACTGCGGCATTAGAAGACAAACATTGAAACTTGGTTTCTATAAGAATTTAAAAAAAGTACCAAGCCAACCTGTAAATAATTAGGTAAGTCAAATAATAAATGATACTACGGCAAGTGAAAGAAAATCTAGAAAATAAATACTAGCTGTGTAATATTTAACTGAAAGGAAACAGATTTCCTGCAAACCATCTGTTGAACGTTCTGTTCTTTGCAAAGTTACATTCCATTAAACTCTGAAAGCATTTCGGCCAAATGCATTTAGTGTGCATATAAAAAGCGTTATATAAAATAAACAAAGAGGCACTTCATTTACAGGTTTATTTGCGGGGAAGTATTGTTATGTAGTATTTGCGGGGAAGTAAGTTTATGTAGAACTGAACTGAAAATGTAGGTGACGAAACCGATCAAATTACGTCAATCCAGCTGTAAAAATATGTGGTACACATTTGATGAAAAATACTTTCATTTCTGTGCTCTGTATAGAAAGAAAGCACAGAGAATCGTGTAACACTAAATTGCGGACCCTGATATCTTTCTTATTACTATATTCATTTCATTTCCTTCCTTTTGACGAACTTGATTTTTTATGCAGCTGAAATAAACCGTTTTTTCCTCACTCTTTTCGGGTTTTTTTTTTTTTTCATTCAAGTGCCTCGTATTCATGTTTGGTAATTACGTCAAATCTATTTAAAAATCACGTTTCCTTTTTTTATATTGTATATAAATGGACATATAAGTAAACATTAACAAAATTGATTACAAACGCGGCAGCAATAAGAAATCATACCGTGCAAACAATCGTCTTTTTTCTCAGTTTACGAGAACGGCTTTTGTTATTCAAAAACGTAAGAAAATGTGTTCTGGAAAGTTCATACTGTGGGTTTATTGCACGACCCATGAAATCGACTTTTGGTGGTGAGATTGTCTGAATCGCAGAAGGCTGGGGAGTAAGGTCAAAGTTCTAGCGGTTGCTTTACGTCATAGGTGGATGGTTCGAAATGAGAGGTTTGTTTTGGCATGACTGGGAAAAACATTAACAAAACAAGTTCAAGTTCTTCTGATGACGTAAATCGGCAGAAAAATAGTAGAAACTGACTACCACTTTTCAATTGATTGATTGCTGGACAGCGAATAATAATAGACCAATTCCTGCCGAAGTGAAATGTCTAATTCGTTTCATGCAACATAAGCAATACCAATCAGAACAATGTTGCATATTATTTCAAGCGTTTCAACCATTACCACTCACATTAGAAGGAAAGTTATTGATCAAACCCATCTCAAAATGTTCCCTTATCTTCAAGAGATCGACTTTCTGACGATAACTTAGTGTTGGTCTCAATGTTCTTGTTTTTGTTTTGTCTTTATTTTGCATGTTTTCTTCTTTTTAAAACTATCTTCAGCATAATGTTCCGGTTGTAGCTGTTCGAAGTTATAACACTTCGTATGTGTTTTTTTTTTTTTTTAATTGTTTTTTTCAAAATTCAAAAGGTTTCATGTCTTTTGTTCCTCCATGCATTTTCGTACTATTTTTCAACCTTTTACCACCTAAAAACTATCTTTAGTAGTAGAGGTGCGACATCGATGGCAAAGCATCGATGTCACAAACTAAAACATTGATGGTATTAATACATCGACCAAAAAACATCGATATTTTCAAACATCGATGTTTTAAAACATCGATCTTTTTATCACTATATAACATACATTTTTGAATATACTACTACTATACATACATGATAATCTCTAACAAATGTTTCTTAGTCTATCAGTGAATTATTTTGGCATTGGTCAATTCGTTGAATTATAGCTATTACTTCAGAAATTTCTAAGTAAAGCCAATAATAAATTATACATGTATATTTGTTAATTTAAGAACAAACAATATGTTGTGCATTCTATGGTGCGCATTCTTTTTAACAATATCTATATGGTGCGCATTCTTTTTAACAATAGAATGCGTACCCGACGAATATATTGAAAATATTGAACCTCAAATTATGAATTAAATTTAATAAGAATAATTTCGCAACAGTGAAAATAAGATCTGTGTTTGAGAACTATAGGGCTTTTGTACTTTTTTTTTGTCGATGTTCCAGGGAGTTCAGTATTATTAATTAATAGATACCACCTTTTTTTTTTGTTTTGTTTTGTTTTCATTTTGAAGATCGATGTTTTGAAACATTAATGTTTTTTACTAGATGTCGCTTCCCTGTGAGAAATTTTGTTACAATCTTCAATTAAAATACAAAAACATCAACATCGAAAAAATATTGAGCCCAAAAAGCATCGATGTTCCAAAAACATCGAAAGTTAAATATCGATAGTAAAAATATCGATGTTTTAACAAAAACATCGATGTCGCACCCTTAGTTTGTAGCGGTATACTGAGCAGGTAAAGGGAAATAGCTGTAAATTTTTTATTTTCCACTTTTCTTTTTTCATTTTTGTCTTCTATTGAACGTTAGGTGATTTGTGCAAGCTTGCTTATTTGACTTCCGCTCAAAAAAAAAAAAAAAAAGGAAGAAGAAGAAGAAGAAGAAGAAGAAGAAGAAGAAGCGTGAAAAAAATGTCAATTTCCAACATTTTCCTCTTGCTAGTATGGAACCCTAAATGCGTTTTTTCAAACATCCAAAAAAAAAAAAAAAAAAAAAAAAAGAAAAAAAAAACTCATTTCTGTAGATACTGCCGCTATAGCCAATAAGACTCTTGCGTCATTAAAATAATAGAACAAACCAATCAAATTAGCTTTATGTCTTGAAATTTCTCCTATGGGGTATTTTTTCATTTTTCAGATTATTTTAAAAGACCATGTAAATCTCATAGTGACGTAAAAAGTAACCAAATGTTCATGCATAAAACGTCGTCTGAAACTCTGTTGCACTTTTGTTTAAAGCAGCATGCATTTAAGAGGTACTTGTTGTAGCAAAAATTTTGTTAATAGAGGTAAGTGGACATGTCATGAATAGGCAATTGTTAAAAGTATAAGTATAACTAAACTACTAACAGGAACTAATTTGAAATACAACATTCTGCTAATTATAGGAATTTTTAATATATCTTTTTAACATTATGATAACTAGGACAAACATGTAGCGAGAAATAATCTGTTTAATGCAAGGAATTCCTATGAACCGGTTAAATACATGGATAGACCTAGAAATGTTTTATTGAAAGTACAGAACAAGTTCTATATTTTTCGATTTTTCGTAATATAACACATTAACTGGACTTTTCTCTCTGTGTGCATGTGTAGTAAGGCGGATCATTTTTTTTTCAAATTATCATTCGGTATGTGCCCCAATTTTTTTTTCCTGCTCGGACTAAATTAATATATTCCTAACTCTAGCAAAGTTTATTGGGGGAAATACATGGTAAGAATAGATTCTCTTTCGGTTCTTGCACAAAAAGCAAAATAAAGATATTGTGAAGTCTTTGTTACTTCCTTTTACACAGTAAAAGGAGGTATTGTAATCGCGAAAAGAAAAAAAAATCCCTCAAATATTTCGGCCCTTTTCCATTTTACTCATCCCCGAATGTATGTTGAGTGTTTTTTTCGTCCCTACCGCAAGTGCATACATGCCTAAGAACGTATGGACGCCCCAAAAATACATTTTGACCATCCGCGAGCTAATTATCACAAGTGTTCTCGTAATGTATATATGTATGTACGTATGTATGTACGTACTAGAGATGGGCAATGTCGTTCTTTTTAATGATCCGTTCATCAGAGGACCGTTCATTCTTTTGATCTGTTTATTTAACTCGTTCATTTGAACGACTTCGTTCATTTAAAAAGTTACTAGGAATCTCTCTGCACGACATACTCACGTAACATTCGAAATGTTTCATTAGATCAGTAATATTCTTTGAAGGAAAAATAAATAAAATCATCTGAAAGTAGGAAAATATGACCATGAAAAATGAATCAAAAAAACTTTATTCAGGTTTAGTTGTATAAAGCAATTAAAGTTCATTTTGTAAGATATTTCTCAGTTGCCGAATGGTAAGATATGTTTTCCATTCTAAAAATCACAGGTTTCATTTCAGCACGTCGCAAACTAAGTAATGAAATTTTACTATATAGAAATATAAATTGTTTGTTACGGTAGAAAATTTGCATAATTGAACTTACGTGAAATAGTGCACTAATTCTAAATAGAAATATCATATCTTCAAGCGTAGAATGGTCACAGGTGGAAAAAAATAATAATGTTTAATCTGTAATTTAGGTTACATGTTTTAAAAAATGTAAATCACGAAATAAATAACAGAGAGAACTACAAAAAAAAAAAAAAAAAAGAAAGAAAGAAACTGTCTTTAATATTAAACACGAGAATCAAGAAATGTTTATTAAAACAATGTACCTTAAATAACATGAATTTAACAAAAGTTTTATAGTCATAAAACGTCTGCTTTTCACATAAAACTGGCGCAAGTTGTCGAAACTGACCCTTTTTTACCCCAAAAACAAATATCTGTCAACCAAAACATCTATCCAAAAAAAAAAAAAAAAAAAAAGAGGGGCGGTCCTTCAAATATTTTTTTTTCTAGCTGAATAGATTCGGATTTGGATTCGGATTCGGATTCATAGGTATGAATCCGAATTTCGTATTCGGATTCACACTTGTGAATACGAATGTATTCGTATTCGGATTGACACGTTAAGGAACTGTGAATCAAATTCGGATTCGGATTTACGAATACGAATCTGCCCATCTCTGCTTAAAGCATCAGTGCCTTCTGTATCCTTTTCAGGCATCCTTTTTATTATTATTGCTTTTGATTTACAATTTTTCGTAAAAAACTAAACTTCCTCCGTAAAATATGAACTCTACCTCCATTCTTGAACTCTTAGTTTCTTTAAGTTCGGGTACAGGGCTAGTCTTTCAAATTGAGATTGTCTGATAAATTCCTTCTAAGACTTGTCCGGGGTATTTTAAAGGTGATATTAGCATGTAATATGAAAATGGATACATTTCTTACAGCCACTACGGTATTTTCAACTTCAGAAACGGGCATTTTCAACTTTAAAAAATACATATTTCTTTTTTGGGAGCCATTATTTGCAACAAGTATTACATAAAATGTTTTTTAAATTGCTGAATCTCACTACAGTTGATATTTTTCTTTCTTTCCTTTCTTCTGTTTTTCTTAAGTTCGAACAACTAAGAAATCTGAATATGTTCGAAGAGCTTTCACAGAAACACTATGTTTATAAACATTTTAATTATATTTTTCATATAACTTGTGTAAAAATAAATAATTAAGTGACATTTTTTAAAATGCTTCCGAAAACGTTTATAAATAAATGCAATTATTTGTAGAACTTGCACTAAAAATTCCAAAAACTACAAAAATGCTGTAAAATAATTTGTTTAGCCTTATTAGACTTAACACGCAATAAAATAATCGTATTGATTTTCACAAACATTTTGAAAATATGTTAAACAAAAAATATCAAAGCTCATTGAAGTAGCTTTTGTTATGTTATAGGAAAACTCAATACAAATATTGTAAGAGTAGACCATAAACTAATTAAACATTGCCATTATACTTAAGGGGGTCCGGGACACATTTTGAAATTTTTTTTATTATATACTTTAGAGTTTTGAAATTTTTTGCACTGATTCACCATTTATTTAATAAGCAAAATCATAACATAAATATGAAAAAAAGAAATTTTTTTATTTAAATTTAATTAGTTTTTTTTATAAAAAATGGGGTTGCTTTAAATTGCTATAATTCAAAATATTCTTAAACAATTTTCAATTTTTTTTCAATGAATTACGCACAAATATCTAAACTTTAATTTTATTCGGCGATTTTAAAAATATTGATTCAATAAAAAATATAAAATATTTGAAGAAAAATTTCGAAAAATTCGAAGATACGTTTTTTTTTAAAATCGTAATTTTTGCAGTAAACGTTTTTTTCAAATTCGACGAATAAAATTTAAAGTAAACTGTTTGAAAAAGATATGCTCCAAGTTTCATTACTTTATCTCTATCGGTTCCTGACTTATAAGAGTTTGAATGCAAGAAATCGGGAAAAATTTCATCATGGAGAAAAACGCGTTTAAAGTTTTAAAGTTAAGTACACATTAGTTAGGTGCATGAAACAAAAATAATTATATCATTCGTTCTGTTTAAGATAGAAACAAGATTCAAACCTCCTCTTAAGCAGAAAAACACGGAGTAATTTTTTACATGATAAAAAAAATTGCAAAATTTGACGATTTTTGTGTCTCGGACCCCCTTAACATTTAGATATATCTCTTAGTGACCAGTATAAAGTCAAAGTCTACAAAGTGTTCCATAAATGGGAGATTTTGAATCCCGTCAATCCTCGTTGAAACTCATTTCCAAAATATGCATCTTCAGTTAAAACCTTCATTACGATATGCACATACAAAGGTATCATAAAAGTAAAGCGGAAATATTTAGAGTTTTTAGTTTTAAAAGTGCACATATGAACACAAAATATCAATCCAAAAAATACATTTTTATTTTAAACTTTCATATTATTACAACATTCTATGCTTATGCAAAAACCAATATCTCTATTACTAATAGAACGTAGACAAAAATTAATCGGTTCAGTAAAGCTAAAAAATGATTAATCTAATAAATTTATCAAAGCAAAAATGTAATTGGTAAAAAAAGCAACCATTTTCAGTATCCGGACACTTAAACCAAAAATGAAAAGAAAATCACAGATGTGGATGCAACATGAATTTTACTATTTCAATACAGTTTAACTTGGTTAAAGTGACAACTGTGCTACAACGTTAAAAAAATTCCGACCCTTCATTTACCCATTAGCTGAAACAATGATCGTTTGTAATGTCATTTGGCTATATTTTTTAATTTTTACATTTTACATAAGTACTGTGGATCCTTGGATAACGTTGAAATAGATTTTCACAGTATGCTGATTTTCAGTATTCTGCATGGCCACAACTGGAACAGTATGTAATCTAGTTGTGGCCATAACTCTGGCCACAACTCGCAAAGTATACGGGTTCGTAATCCAGCCTTGACCAGACTATTTTATGCAGGTAAGTTATAAAATAAAGAAAAGTAAGGGACTTACATTAAAACTTGATCTTAGCTTGATACAAAACACTTTACAACAGCTAAAAATATGCAAAACTATTGCTGCTGTTAAGTAGATTAAGAAGAAATACCCTCTTAACAATGAGCAGTAACAAATACACTAATCCTCACACAAATGCATCCTGCATCTAGACAGATCTAAAGTTCTGGACCTCTCACAGAAAATTTTGAGAAATGCTACTCAGATTGTAAAACAAGCTTTAGGATTAGTCGAAGTGTTCTATATTATTAGTATTTCTGGTTCGAATGTGAAAATGGCCACAACTGGTACAGTGGCCACAACCGGTGCACCTACCCTACATCCTTGATTTTTATGTTAAAATTCATCGGAAATTTAGCATTGATTTTTGACGTAAAAAATTCAAAGTTTCATCGTCAATACTTTTAATGATTTTGAACCAACTTTGACGAAAGGAAATACGTTATATCTACAACGCTATTGCTGCAAAAGTAAATTTTAGACTATAATACCTTTTTAGTAGAAACACATCCAAAAATATGTGAAAATCTTTGAAAAAAATATCGATTAATCAAAATTCTTAATCAACCAAAATACTTGTTGAAAACCATCTACGAATTTATGACAACTAATCAAAGTGCGAAATTTCGATCGATTAAAACATCCAAGTTCAAGGCAGATAGGGATGTCCCCCCCCCCTTCAAAGATGATGGCTCACCCTCCACAAGGGTTTTTAAACCCCTCTCCCTCCAAAACTAGAGCCTTCCTCCCCAAAATGAGGTCAAAACCACTTTCAAATTAACCCTTCAAAATTTTAAAATCTCAGCATACACCACGGACCCGCAAACGACACCCTTGAAGAAAATATAGCAGTGGCGTCGCTACGGGAGGGGGGGGCGGTTCGCCCCGGGTGTCAACGTCTGGGGGGTGACACCCTAAGTGAAAATGCAAGTTTTTGAGAAATATGAAGCTGGAATGCATTTTTAAGACTACAAATTAGAAAAATTTCCGGGGGTAAACCCTCGGACCAACCATTTTTATTTGTTTTTTGTACATTAGTCCTCTTAAAATATCGTTATAACACAAATGTAGTTGTTTCTGAAAATTGCATGAATTTCATGTTTTCATGTTTTTTTTTCTTTTGTAGGGGGGGGGGGTGACACAACAAATTACCGTCCCGGGTGTCACCCATGCTAGGTACGCTACTGAATACAGAAAACACTTATTAATCCGAATCCTATCAAACTGAACTTCGCTTAATCCGGACAGCCATTTAGATGCACGTACTGTATTAATGTGTTGAGAACGTGGCATAGCAAGAAAAGCTGCCGCCGCGCCGGCAACGTCGAATGGCGTTGATAGCAGCTACCTGGAGTGCTGTTGACCTACAAAATACATTTTTTAGTAATGTGCACCTTACCTCAATTTATAAGTTATTTTGTTTAATCCTTATTTCCTTAATTCGGGCGACCTGGATCCCTTATTAGTCCAGATTAATGAGAGTCGTGTGTAACTCAATTTGTAATGCATATTGTTACAAATTTTGTAAATAGTAATTATTTTTATGATTAATCTGTTGTAATCGGGCTAAATTTGGCGTTTGTTCCATTAATTTTCATCCAAAATTATCGCAGTCTCTTAACCTGTAAATAATGAGTATACAACTCACTAATATTCGAATGAAGCATATGGTCCCCATGATAAGCTTTGTGAATGAATCGAGAAAGAAATGGAACTTCGGGAAACGCGCCGAATTCCGTAGAAATTTCTTAGTAGTTATAAATAGCCGTGTGGCATGTGATTGAGATCAGAGAGAGTTAATCTGCTTTTTAACCGTCAGCCGTTGTGCTGGAGAGTGTTGAGCTCTGTGATTGTGAAGCCTTTGCGGTATGTTTTACGTATTTTGATGTAAATACGTGTGCTACCGTTGAGTTTACGGTGTTAATTGATTTTTGCCTAGTTGCTATGGTTACTTTAGCCGTTGTTAACTACATTTCTTGTACATAGCTGTAAATAAATCTCCGGATTTTTTTTTTTTTTTCTCAAGAACTGTGTCGTTGTTTAAAGAATTTCTTGAAGTGACCGGACTCGTAACAATATATTTCACACTAGTGATACCCGCACGGCTTCGCCCGCAATAGAAAAATCAAAAGGTCTTTTGGTTCGCCTGTATATTTACAAATAATGTATAGTGAATTTTCTCGCCAGTTGGCTTGTACCGACATTAAGGTTCCACGTTATGATAATTTCGTATCTCGCCAATTGGCTTGTTCCCATGTTACGGTTCCACGTTACGATAATTTCGTAATTTATGATACTTTTTTTCTTAAAATTGGAATAAAAAAAGAACCACATCGAATTTTCGAAAAATCGCTTCGAGGTGCACACCCCCATGCTACATACTAACTTTGTGTCAAATTTCATGCAAATCGGCCGAACGGTTTAAGCGCTATGCGCGTCACAGACATCCTACAGACATCCTACAGACATCCTCCGGACAGAGAGACTTTCAGCTTTATTATTAGTAAAGAAGAAGTTCTGTCTAGAACTAGACGAGCCTACTTTCCCGTATACCCATACTACTTTCTAGTACCTGATCAATATTCTCAAAAATAGCTAAAATCGCAAATTGCTTCAAACATATTTTTGCTAATTTCTAGGAATAAAGTATTCCTCACACATCCAAAAAAATTAATTAAAAAAAAGCAGCACCTTTTAAACAAAGCAGCTAATACACTTTTTTCCCTTAAAAAAATTCTTTAACAGCTTTCAAAACGAAAAAATAATAATTAAAATTAAAACCCGTAACAGGGGAGGTGAAAAAATGGGACATAACAGGGGAGGTGCGGTCACACAGATCGCGCTACTTTTAAATTTTTTAAAAATCGTGTAATTGAACTAATTTCGTGTAATTTGGCATAAATGTTCACTGAACTATTTTCTGCTAAGGGAAAAAATCATTTTTGCGTTTAAAAATAAATTTACGCTCTTTGATTAAATTTTTCAGGAGCATTAAGATTTTTCGAAAAAAATTGGTAAGTTGAAATAAATTATTTAAAAATCGTAATAAAAACGAATATAGTATTTATTAATGAATGTACCTTGGCTATTTAATATGTAAAGAATATTTCAGTACCAGAAATTTCGACATTGCACATTACCAAAAAATTTTGACAGTACCTGAATTTGGACAGTTTTGCATCATGTTTCCTACAGTGATTCAGTCCTCATCTTCCCTTAAACAATTATTACAAAGCTTTTGTGTGCATTCTAAGCAAACAGGGCATTTACATGATAAACATAAGTATGATGTTTTCCTTTTCTTGAATATATCTCCGCGGACCTAACTTGAGAGCCATGAGTAGTAGGGTCGAAAATAGTTACACAGCCGGGGAGGTGCGGTCTCTCAGACCGCTACTGAAGAATGTAGCGGAATTTCTACTAGATGCACGTGCCAAAAAATACAAAGAAGCTAGGAGGGTGTTCAAGGTCACAAAACGATAAGCTATTGGGAGAAACCAGTCGATCTGACCAAATATGAGTTAAGGGGTGATGGGGTAAACATTCGAGCGGTCTGTGAGACCGCACCTCCCCTGTTAAGGGTTAATACACTTATTAAAATAAATACATCATATCAACAAAAAAAAAATCGTTTCTTTTTCCCCTGTTGCCAAAAATAATTTTTTAAATGAATTAATGCACTCACCAAAATAAATAAAAACAATAAAATGTCAACTTAAAAAAATACTTTTCATTGTCAAAAAAAAAAAAAAATCATCTGCGCATATCGTTATGTAGAAACATAAATGACTTTGAGTTTATTCGCCGAAAACTGAATACCTAAATTAAAACTTTAGTGTGAAAATAAAAACAAATCATATCAACAATAATTATTTCTCAGTGAAAACCATAGCTGCGGAGTCGAAGTCGGAGTCAATCTCATTTTGGGATAAAGGAGTCGGAGACGAATATCCAAGAATCGGAGTCAGTCATTTGGCACAGGATTCGGAGTTGGAGTCAGGTGCCTCTAAATTCTCAGAGTCGGAGTCTGGAGTTTGGCGTCAATAGCTATTTCCAACAAAATTTGTTTGAAATAAATCCGCCTTCAAGTACGGAATCTACATTGACTTTCAGTTTCCCCGTAGGCGCTAATGTTAAGTTTTTTTGAACTGTTCAAAATTGAACAAAAAATAGCTCAAATCAAAAAGTGAAATATATTACTGAGGTGTCCTCGCCGAGATCTTTCGAACAAAAGAAAGTTTGTTCGAATCGGACTATTCATTCAAAAGTTATTAGGGGGGTGGGGCAGACAGACAGACCGACGGACCGACGGCCCGGCAGACCGACAGACCGACAGACATTTTTCCCCATCTCAATACCCTACTTTCAATTTTTAATTTTTCGATATTTATTTAATTATTTTATTTATTTTTTATTTTTTATTTTTTTTGTTTTTCGCGACATTTTTAAGATGCATTAAGCCTTCTTTCATGCTTTTTTCTTCTTCTTCTGACTTTTACTGGGAAAGTAGGCTAAAAATAAAATCACACATTAACGACAAAATCACCATTTCATTCAAAACTGATTAATTCCTTTTTTTTTCCAGATATAGGGGCTCGTGCTGGCGGGGAAACTCACTGTATAACTTAGTGCAGTAAACAACTGAAGAACTAACTATGCCAAGGCTTCTGTCAATCCATTAGTAGTTTAATCTGAGAACGAATTTAAACTCTATAAAGGTAAGCTAAAATTTATGCAGCATTATAACTTTTAGAATTACGGAGTAAGCACCTGTCTGCAATTTTTGATTGTGAAAAAAATTATACAACATCATAACTTTTAGAAATAAAGAGTAAGCACCTGTCTGCAGTCTTGATTGTGAAAAAAAAAAAACATAGAGTGGCCACTACGTAAATGAATCACGTTTGTTCTAAACAGTTTTGATTCCATAAAGGGCTGATTCAATACAGTGACTAATTCAATAAAGCTGGATTTTGTTCTGCTTTTGCCGATTTGATTCATTAAAGTTGTTGATTTAATTAACCACTGATTCAATTAACCGGTGTCCACTGTACAACATTATAAGTTTTAGAAATACAAAGTAGACAACGAGCTGCAATTCTTGATTACGAAAGGAAAATATAGAACATTATGACGTTTAGAAACAGGGAGTAAACACCTGGCTGCAATTCCTGATTGTGAAAACTTTAAATGTGTCGGGAACGGATTCAAGTTTTTTTTCTTTTTTTTTTTTTTTTTTGAGCATTATGGTCAGTTCTAAAAAAATGTGATGCACGACGTCCATAGATGAAAGGAGTATCCGCAGTACCCTAGTAGGTGTAGCAGTGTTGGGCACTAATCAATTATTTTTTCAATTGCCTTCTTAATTGATTAAAAAGTAATTGCAATTAAATCAATTGCAATTAAACTATTAATTGTATTTTGCAATTAATTTAATTAGATTAATGTACGTTAATCGCTTTTCACAATTAAAATAATTGCAATTATTTTTTTAAATTGTTTTATGAAACAATTAAAACTAACAATTAACTTAATGTATCAGTAGGTACAGGGCAGCGTATAGAGTTCAAAGTATTATTCGAATTCGTATTTTCGTTCAGTGTTGATTGCTCGCTCACCGCGTGAACTATTCTAGTCTTGGCAAGTTTTTTCCACACGTAAATGTTTGTTTTTTAATTAAGTGTTTTAAAATTGTGCAAATCATTGTTTTGTACTTTAACCTGTAACAGGGGAAATCTGAAAGAAGGACATAATAGGGGACTAAGATCTCAGAGACCGCTCTGTTTATTTATTTTTTAAATCGTGTAATTAAGATGCATTTCTGTAATTTCCCTCAGATGTTATTCGGACTTTAACTAGTACGGAATTTTTTTTTTTAATTTTTAATTGAAATATACCTGTTTTGAGGATATTTTGCTGGAGCCATAAGATTTTTTGAGAAAAGTCATATGCTGCAGCAAATAATTTATTGCTCGTTATAAAGTTACTGATACATGGAATACACCGCCAGCTCAGTCGCTTCCAGCCGAGGACTGTAGTTTCGTGCTTATTAGCACGCATCAGCCCGGCATAGGAAAAATGACTGAGCTGGAGATTGAAAACCTCTTAAAGAAGCCAAGAGTGGCAAACAAACTGGTAGCTAATATAGAATTAGCGCAAACCAGACGAGTGACCGAAGCAATGGCTCGGTTCAACTCGAGTATTTCATCTATTTCTGCTTTAGCCCTGTCTATTGGGCGGTAATTTACTGAAAGTTACTGATATTTTATTTGTTGCTAACATGTGCATTTAAATAGTTAGATAGTAATATGGTACCCGTTTAGCGTCCACGTCCTAGGTAGACCTGTCGTCTGTAGAATATATTGTACAAAACCAGTAATTTTTTTATGAGTTAGTTTTAGTTAAAATTCACAGAACAATCGACAATTGTTAATTGTAGTAAACTACAATTAACAATTAATTAATTGTTAACTGTGGTAAACTACAACTAACAGTTAATTAATTGCTAACTGTAGTAAACTACAATTAACAATTGATTAATTGTTAATTGTAATTTTCCACAATTACAATTGATAGTTGTTGTGGTTACGTTTACCAATTAATCAATTGTTAAACTTTAATTGTTAATGCAATTAAAATTTGCCCAACTCTGAGGTGTAGTTATTAGCAAAAAATTTTCTACACTCTCACTTTAGGGATCTACTACACTAAACTCTTGCAGATACGAACTTTTTTCTTCACACCTGCTTATTTAAGTAGTAACTGTTCTAGATTATGCTTGCGAAGTCTACTACATAAGTGTTTCAAATTTGTACACTTTTTCTAAACTTAAAAAACTGGTAGCAAACAATAATCTCTAAGATCTTAATTTTAAACGAAGCATAATCGATAAATAGATATTCTTGTTAGGTGAGAATGGTGCTAGTACTAACAATGCTGTTTCTTAGAAAATATTTTAATATAAAAAGTAACATTGTTAATTCGTATTGTTGGTGCTATGGGAAAAAAAGTACTGGACATGGGGTGATACATGGGGTGAGGGGCCATTTATTCATTTCGTAAGGATCATTTTAGCAATGCTTGACCCCACTACCCTCATGTAGGGTACTTAAGATTTTGCAACCCCCCCCCCCCATTCCTACCCAAGATTCCATTTCGTTTTCTAAAATCATAAATTGTTGTTAGAAAAGAATCTACAACTCTACTACAACTACAATTACACTACAACTCTCTGTTAGACGTAAATCAAAGATTTTTATTTTTCAACAGATCAGCTATAGATATTATTTTATTGTTATTGCTGACGTCGTGGTTGGTCCGCGTTATCTAAGTACTTTAAGAACTGGTATGCGCAGCGCATTAAGCGCCTCGCACAAACTAAAATCATAGCACAATTTTTTGTCTAATGTAAACGAATCTTAAATCACTAGATTCGTTATTAAATTCACTTATTAAATTGTTTTTAAAACTTTTCTGTGTAAGGAAATATTTGCTAAAAAGTTGGAATCTAGACTGCAAGTGTTTTCGAAATTTTTTTGTACATGGATTCGATACTAATTGAGTTAAACATGTCACACATCGTGCGATTCCTGCATTATATTTTACACTATTCATTCTTCGTAAAACAAGTGAAAAAATATCTTCCTAACACGATTTTTACCTTTCAGATGCAAATGAAATATAATCCCTGCCAAAGCACTTAGCAGCGCAATTTCTAAAATAAAATTTCAACTTGGAAAACTATTACCTAAGAATGGGTTTGACCCCCTCTCCCCCCAAAATAAGGGTATGTAGAGATTTTTCCAACCTCCCTGCCCCTTGGGACACTTACGTAATTAATAAATGCTCCGTAACGTTTCACCATCAAAGAACTGATTATTTTTACACTTAATACGCTTAACACATGAATACCCATTTTCAAAATTCATGATCCGTTTTCATCGCAGATTTGCTTTCACTACCGATTAGAAACGCGCTTAATAATAGTTATTTTCAATGTATTTTATCTCGCTAAACAAGAAAATCACTACATAAGAAGTTGATTAACTTTTGATTTCAAGATACAGAACGAACTGAGGCAATGAAATCTCGCAAATATTCTTCTTCTCCCGGCAGATAGAAGCACCTCCCGTGGGATTGACAATTTTTTGTACTTCGGCCTCTGGTTTCGTTAAGAAATCTCACTTAATGAAACACAAATGAAATAAAAGAAATTTAAACTCCGAGGAGAGAGATGCCCCAAATAATAAATTTTGATAAAAGTAGCTTTCTGTTTTCACTCCTGAACAATCTGCTTGGAATAATGAACTGCGTGAATGCTATGAACATAAACAAGGTTGATCTTCAACCCGCAGCCCGTAGGTAGATTTATTTATTTAGAACCCCTATAAAAGAGGCCGACATTTTGATTAGGACTCGACCGATGCATCGGCCCGGCCGATGCATCGGCGCCGATGGTTCAACAATTTACCCATCGGCATCGGCATCGGCGACCGATGCTAACTTGTGGGAAACATCGAAAAGCCGATGGAATTGGCCGATGTTTTTGAAAAAAAAAAAGGACCTTGGCTGTTTTACTTTTCAATACAAGGTAAAGGGAGTTATTGTTTTCATATAAAATTGTTTACTTAAATTTCAGTATGAATTTCTATTTTAGTCCCCCCTGAAAGAGGTTTTAATACTGCATTCAGGTACAGTCATAGAAAAAAAAAACGAAACACTCGATCGTATTCAAAGACTATTGATACTAGAGACACGTGTAAGGTGTCATTGTTTCAGGAATAAAAAGTTCTACATAATTATGGTAAAAAATTGTTGTTAAGGGGTCGTCTTCATATTAAAACGAGCATCAACTTCAAATTTTTCAATGAGAACCCCCTTTTTTTATCACATATTTGTAATCAGCATCTTTTTTTAACTTTGTATACAAAGTTTTGTTTAATTCGATCCAGCCGTTACTTCAGAATCGAGTTTTGAAAAATTCCTCTCGTAATGTTAAAACGTATTTTGATATTTTTACTCATAACACAAAAACTAGATTAGGCACGGCAAAGATTGTTTTTTTGTATCAAAATATAAATCGACCCAATAATAAAAACATCATTTATAACGCCCAAAATGTAATTTTAGTTTTTTTTATGAATTATTTTAATATTTTTTGAAAAAAATATGATCTGAAACCATATTAAATTTTAACAGAAAAACAATCTAGAAGAGCTTTTATGAGGGAATCCAAAATTTGAGCTCAAAATATTCAGTAGTTTTTGCGCTATGCTTAAAAATTCCTTTTTTCCTACTTTAGGGGACCGTATACTTTTTTAAAACAGAAATTATGAAAGTTGGTTTCTTCGTAAAAAAAGAAAAAAATTGTTCAACAAACTAAGCAAACCAATTATAACGTGGTTTTTCTACATTAGAGTTACGCCTATGAATTTTTTAAATGCATAAATTTATTCGCTGTCTCTGCAGAAGAACAACACAATATTGCAACCGTCAGTTTTTTGTAGATATCGTTCAGACGTCAAAGTAAATAATGCGAAACACTACTTCATTGTCTAATAAAAGAATATTTTATAGAACTTTTTAAATCAAAAGCTATACTTTAAATACTTCTGTTTTTTTTATTTATTTTTATTTTTTTTATTTATTTTTTTTTTCTGAGTTTAGCCATTGCCTTTTGTAAAACAATAACTCAAATAATATATATATATATATATATATATATATATATATATATATATATATATATATATATATATATATATATATATATATATATATATATATATATATATATATATATATATATTTGAATTTTTGGCATCTTGAATTCAAATAATGTTTTTCGCACTCACGAGCCGTGTATGTGTATGTATGCGCGTGTGTGTTTGTGTAAGCGCATGTGTGTGCGTGTTGTGTATGCAGTGCTGTGTGTGTGCGCGCGTGTGCGTGTAGGCGTTCGTGTATGTGTGTGTACGCGCGGGTGCGTGTAGATGTTCGTGTATGTGTGTGTACACGCGTGTGAGTGTAGGCGTTCGTATGTGTGTGTACGCGCGTAATTGTAGGCTTTCGTGTGTGTGTGTGTTTGTGTAAGCGCATGCGTGTGGGTGCGTGTGTGTGTATGTATGCATGTGCGTGCGTGTAGGCGTTCGTGTGTGTGTATGTATGCATGTGCGTGCGTGTAGGCGTTCGTGTGTGTGTGTACGCGCATGTGCGTGTAGGCGTTCGTATGCGTGAGTACGCGCGTGTGTGTAGGCGTTCGTGTGTGTGTGTATGTAGGCATGAGTGTTTGTGTCTGTGCAGGCATGAGTGTGTATGTGTGTGTGTAGGAGTGCGTGTATGTGTGTGTGTAGGAGTGCGTGTATGTGTGTGTGTAGGAGTGCGTGTATGTGTGTGTGTAGGAGTGCGTGTATGTGTGTGTGTAGGAGCGAGTGTATGTGTGTGTGTAGGACATTGACGCGACCTGGAGACAGTTTTCCCCAGAGGAGCAGCATCGTGAGGCGGCCGGCCGACGATGGTGCTGCGGAGGGTGCTGGTGGGAAAATAAAATGATATCACATTAAAACAGTCAAATGAAAGCAATAAGCAATCGTGATTGCTCAAAAAAATTAACGTGCACAACTTTTTCACAGAAACATAAAACAAAACCCCAGTGTCTTGCCAGTCATTTTGTAATAGAGTAGAATTAGTGGCTCTTCCCGGTGATAATTTGCTAAAAGGAAAAATTATTGCCTTGTCTAATTCGGGAAAAAGTACTCGAAAAATAGCCGACAGTGTGAAGTTTCTCCTTTAACAGTATCCAAATGGGTCAAAAAGTAATAATTGCTCTTAGATAAGTTTACTGGTTTTTAGGAATTAATTCTTTTTGTATAGAGTTTGAATAATTTTCAATGTGTTAGGATCTAGGAGAGGAAATCTCAATCGCATTAGTGGGCCGCGTGCTTTGAGCTGTATTCAGCACAAAAGTAGTAGTTGTGGCTAATTGTGAACTTTTTTTTTTTTTTGACTTCGTCAAAGATTTAACAAAACATTAATTTGCGTGTTAGATTAAGTTGAGTTTTTGTCTATTCTTAATTATAATTTAAATACTATTTTTCTATTTACTTTCTCGGTCATTGGCGTGCATTTTACATTAAAATAATTCTCGCAAGACAATGATAAAATTTCAAAAAATTTTCTTCTCTTTTGAACAACATGGAAAAATATCGTCAAAGAAAGAAAGTGAAAAAAAATATTGTTATCAACTAATGGGTGCCTATTTTATTAAATGCATCTTTTTCAGAATCCAATATCTGGATATTCGGCTCCAACGCTGTGACACTGGAACTAATTCTACTTCCTGTTCTTACTCTTTGAACACACAACGGGCCCCACATGGACCAACGTCGCGGGCAGAATGCGGCCCGCGTCTTCACTGCGAATTGGTTTTCCCATTCCATGGTTGCTGTGAGTCCTAATATTGAACACAACAGCCCTGAACTAGATTTAACCGAACAATGTAGCAGGTGTCATGTCATTGAAGCCGAGAGTGCCTAAAAACTGGTGGATGAAGAAAATTTATCTCACCAGTGAGATGCCGTAAACATACAGCAGATAAATTTACTTTGCCTACCAGTTTATTCGCACTCTCAGCTTCAATAAGATGACTTCCGCATCCCACACGCTCAGTTCCATTTCCAGTCTTCGAAATATGCAGCGAGGACGAAATCGTAGCTTCTGGGTAGTTCAACCCGCCTGTCGGGTATGCTGCCTAGAGTATTGCTATAGACAATGCTAGTGTGCAAGTATATAGTGCGCGAAACAATATCAAATAAAGCTAAGTTTTGTTTGTAATGTTACGAAATCGGAGAAATGACAAGAAGTCAGATTTCCGTTCACCTTGGTTAATATTAAAATGACTTTTTTTTTTTTTTTTTAATTACGGGTTGAACCATCTCTAATCTCGTTGCTAGAAACAGCATTGGGAAATTACTTTCCTAAATTGGTTTTAAGAGATGTTACATGTTTAACTAAAGCCGCCGATTGTGTTATGTCTTTTTAATAATACCACGCATATCTTTCGCATAAATTAGGATTTGAAACAAATTCTCTTTTGATTGATTACAAAAAAGCCTCTAGAACAATTACTGTGTTTGTCCACTGGGTTAATTCAAATAACCAAATTTTTCCCAAATAAAGTTCGAGTATAAAGGGTTTGCTCATTAACGGGTATTTATATTCTCCTGTTTCTGCTTTATTTTTTAGATTGATACTTCGTTCATTTTATGTATTTAGAGCAAGTTTTCACGGAATAAATGGACCTTGCTTCGCTCGAGTCTCCAATCTATTTAATGCTGCGTCTTCCCACGTTGTGCGGTATATTTTTTATATTTTTGTGTGCGATGGCTCAAACTTCTGCCGATGTTCTGCGAAATTAAAAACGCGCAATTCCATTTTACAATCAAAGACTTTTTATTCATTCCAAAATAAACCTGTAACATGGGTGCAACATTTATCAAACATATTCACATCATGTTTCTAGGTATAAGGTTGAATATTTACATTTCTTTGAGGCTCGAATGATTATATGAGCAATCCAATAGGTTTATATTAGAAAAAGTCAAAAAGTTCCATTACTTTTAATTTGTCATTATTCGGTTTACTAAAGAACGATCTATACGATGGACCAGCCAAACCTCATCCGTCTTTCTTAGGTTAATGCAGATAGACAAAAATCAGTAAATATTTTTACTTTTTTTTTTCAAAAAAAAAAAAAAACGACCGTAAATAGCTTTTTGCCACAACATAATCGGCTAAAAAGTATCGGATTACGGAAGAAAAGAGAACTTCAAAAAAGCATGAGTTGAGCTGGATAATCTCGATCTTTTCATTGTTCACCTTCCGTTACTTGATAAACCGTGACCTTGAAAGATGCGTTTTCAATGTGGTGATGGTCCCTAAAACGTTTTTCGTTAATAACTCCTGTTCTACTGCACGGAATGCAGTGAAATTTCGTATCCTGGCTGTATTTTGCGGTCTAAACATAATTATGTAGCAAAAATTAGGGGTTCCCATTTGAAAATCAAGAGTTGGTGCTCATTTTGCTTTGTATATGGTCCCTTATCAAAATTTTACCTACGTAGTTTTAAAGAAAACTTTAAACTAAGTCGGATGACATCTTTCTTTCCTTTCTAGCATGAAAAATGGCCGAATAATTAAAAGTGTTTCGTTTTTTTTTTCTATGACTGTACCATACAAGTTAATTATTGCGTTGTTTCTCGCCGCTGGATGTACGTATGTATCTCTCATAGGTCATAACTCAAAAATGGTAAGCTAAGGGAGGATAAATTTTCGCATGTGAGGTGTGCGTACGTTCCAGTTGTGCACTTCCCTTTTTGTTTTCAATCGGGTGTTCTGAAAAGGCTGTTTACTCATTTTTTGTGGCTATTAATTACTTATTTCAATGCAAAACTAATATAGCGTCTCAGACTGACGATCATTTAGTGATATATTGCCGAATTGGAGACCATGGAAACAAATATGACATGGCGAAACCGGTTTTGTTTCATTTTGTTAGATTCCCGCTGAACCGACGGTAATTTTTAATTTTTCGATATTTGTAATATGAATCACAGTAATGCAGTCTTTTCAGTATCGCTTCGGCGGAGCTGCAAGTTTGGGGCCTGTCGAAATACATTTTGGGACCCTATTTCTCTACCACAGAAGTTTTAAAATATTTATCATAAGCATTTTTGTAACTCCTACGGTGCCCCTATGGTTATGGGCCCTCTCGCACAATTGCGACATATGCTATATTTTAAATTCGCCACTACACGTCAAAACAAACTCGGGTGCAAGTTTTGAAAGGGTTTTTCTGCTCAATGTTTATGATTATTTTAAACTCTATTTTTACAACTATTTTTTGTATTTTCGAGAACACTTGCGTGCCCCTCCTCCCACTCCCTCAATTTCTGAAATTAAACTCTAGTTGTACGTCTGGGTTGTTTAAAGTAACATCATTCATAAAATTGGAGATTTTTTTTCAAACTTTTTTTATTGTTTAGAAAGAATTTAGAGCATTAATTTAAGAAATTGATTAAAGACGTTTTGAATGGTAACATAATTCGGAAATCAAAGGGACTTTTGAATTTGTTTTTCGTAAGTACTGAAGTAGATTCAGAAACTCTTCCGAGGCGTTGGTGGTAGCGGTTCTGTACTAAAAAAATGAGGCCGAGGTTGGGGCCAAAGTGTGAGTTACTCTAAAATCAGAGGGTGACCCCCCCCCTTACCCTACCTCGTCGTTTCAATCATTTCTTAAATATTTAGCGATTATTTATTTTGGTCAAGAAATGTCATTTTGCGTATTTCTCACATTCGTTCCGAAATGCGCCATCTCTTTTGCATCATTAATAGCGATCGATTTTTTTTCTGTTGTAAGTAACTATTTTTATGTATTGATATAAAATCAATGAATAAGTTATTTTCCTTTTTTATAGAAAAGTTTCAAGGATTTTCTATTATGCAATTTTTTTTTTAATTTCAGAAAATTATTGTTAAATTCAAAAATTTAATTTGAACTTGTTTGTAAAGCTTCATAAAAGGTTAAACAATCAAATTGTTTAATATTATGTGTGCAAACATCAGATCAAGTAGTATATGTATTCAGTTATTAACTTGGTGTAAATACTGAATTTTTTTATTGTAGCTGCGTTTTAAGAACCTCGCTCTTTTCATGGCTATTTCTTTTTTCAGCAAAATTTATGTCACTGTTATAGTTTTTATGAAAAAGGCAAACTTTTCTATTCATAAATTTTAAACAAGTATAAAAATATTCCTATTTTGATTTAATATTGTAATTTATCTGATACCTTTTTTGTTTTATTTGATGACTAAAAAATGTCTACGTCCAATCTTTCCACTTTAATTGCGAAATTTGTTGACAATTTCATAGTTTTATTCTTAATTTTTTTTGAATGATTAAACAACATAATTTAATGTTTTTTAACTATGTTTAATGTATCTAAATCCATACATTATTACAATATTACTGAAATCTTAGTTATATGTTCAATTAGAAAAAAAAAAACAAATCAATTGGTTATCAAACAGTCTCTTTGTTTTTCTTCCTTTTTCTTTCTTTCTTTCTTTCTTTTTTGTTTTTTGGTTGTTGTTCTTTCTCTTTCATCATACAGCAGTCAAAAAAGGAGAAACATAACTATACCCTGTACAGATTGTACGTAGTACGATCCAAAAGTTCGTGAACAAGCTGCATAAAACCTTACCCAGAATAGTTCACATTACCGAAGCACATCCACTTTCAAAAGGTCACCTTGAGGGACTATATACTTCTGCCAGTGTTCATATAACTTTTGGAAACACTCCTGGAAGCCATTTTTCACTACCTTCTATGATGCAGCTTTATCTTCTCCTGACGGAAGAAAGCGGCGTCCATGCAAATGTTTTTTTTTTTTTTTTTGCTGGGAACAGGTAAAAGTCGCACGGAGCTAAGTCCAACGAAACGTTTTGTTATTTGTTTGTCTTGTCAGAATATTGACCAATCGAACCGTGCATCCTCAATATAAAAGTCGCCTTCTTCCCCACGATGAAGTTAAAGCAGCAGCGCAAGAGGCCATACAGGTGGTTGCGAAAAATGTCTTCCAGAAGTGCTTCTAAAATCTATACGAACGTTGGCAGAAGTGCATAGTCGTTTAAGGTGACTATTTTGTAGATAGATGTGCTTCGGTAAAGGGAACTATTCAGGGTAAGGTTTTATACAACTTGTCCTCCAACTTTTAAATCATACTACGTACGTATGAGTTTTCAACTTACTATTTCATAACGTTTTTGAGTGACACAAATTTACGTGCATGAAGACATTACTAGAGAATTTGCGATAATTAACTGAGGAGGCGTTCAAAATGGATAGTTCGGTTATTTATATGTTCTTAGGTACATATATATGTACGGATGTGAACTTGTGAAGTATAAATTGGGTGATCGTAAAAAAGAAATTTAGGTCGAAATCTGATTTTTTTTTTGTGATTACAATTCCTTATTCGTAGAAAGGAAAAAAAGTGAAATGAATCAATGATCCTTTAAATCCCTGACAATCTTATCAATTTATTTCTGTTTGATTTTTTTTTTTTTTTTTTGCCATCGGCCATTTGGAGGAAAACAATCGGCCATCGGCCATCTTTGAACAATCGGCCAACAATCGGCATCGGCCAAAAAATGCCATCGGTCGAGCCCTAATTTTGATTCCAAGACAGCGCTGGATCCAAGACCTATTTCTAGTATTTATAAATATACGTTATAATATTTGCTGGTTGCTATGTCGTAAAACAATTGATGTTGAGTAAAATGTCACTTAAGGTAAATCTAAAAAAAAAACTTCTTTCACACAATCCAACAAAAAGGTATCGGGAAATGTTTACTGTAATGAACGTCATTTCCACACCTAACTTGTTTTTAACTAGTATCAATTAAATCTTTTTCATTCACAGAATAAAGTAATCAAAAATCAATCGGGCAACTCAGCTACCAGTTTTCTGCAACGAGGCTTTTTTACAAAAACTAATTTTGTCCCCGACAAGTTTGGAACCTAAATGCTAGATAAGGCAGCTCCCCTTATTTAGCGGCCTTAGGTCACAATGACCTTTTTTCAATATTTTCTGGCATTTCGATAACCACTAGTGCATGAGATGGATCTTATTGTGTTTCAATGTAATAGCGATTAAAAGGAAAAGTTTAAAAACTCGGATTTTTATTCATTGTATGTTAAAAAATACCGATTTCCAGTTCATAAAATCACTGTAAAAAAACTCAGAAGCGTTACTGATTCTTTCCGTGTGACGTTTCAGGATTTCGTTGGTTTTCATCTATCTACATTCCCGTAAAATCAAGTATGTATCTTTATAAAAATTCGTGCAACTTGTAGCAATGTTTTTTGCATTGCTACAAGTTGCACGAATGTAGACTTTTTACTGCAGCGAAAAATATTTTTACCAGTTTAAAGATTAACTGAGCGTATTTAATTAATACATCGTCCTGACTCATAATACAGCTCGTTCACATTGAGAGCGAATAAGTATCTGGAGAGCTGCAGCTAGGCAAGGGTAATGCCTGGTTCGTTTGTTGTTCTGCATTACCTTTGGCTAAGGCCATTATATAAGGGGAGCTGATTTATCCGGCATTTTGGTTCCAAAATTGCAGGGGCACAAAATTTGTTTTTGGAAAAAAGGCCTTGTTGCAGAGAACTGGTGCTCACACTTTGGCTGAGTTGCCTGGTTGTTGTTTGATTATTTTATTGTGTAAATGAAAAAGATTTAATTAATACTAGTTTAAAACAAATTAGGTGTGGAAATGACGTTTATTAGAGTAAACATTTCCAGATACCATTTTGTTGAATTTTGTGAAAAAAATTAACTTTTTGCATTTAACTTAAGAGACATTTTACTCAACTTAATATCAGTTGTTTTACGACATAGCAACCAGCAAATATTATAACGTATTTATAAATACTAGAAACAGGGTTAGATCAAACGCTGTCTTGGAACCCGAATGTGGGGTAGGTCGACCTGTCCTTTTAAAGGGGTTCTACCTCTGGCAGTAGCGTTTATGCTTCTAGAACCTTCTTAGCATATCAGAAAGGTTATAATCATTTACGGTAAACGTATTCGGCTCCAGACTGGCTCTATACGGGGAGAAAAATTCTTCAGAATGATTCAAGGATAATTTTCGGAAGGATATTGTCTTTTAGAGGAAAACGTTCCTGGGTTTTGCAAGACATGTTACTGGCAGAAATTTGTCTTATTAGCTGCCTATTAGTTTCCAGGAACGCTTCTGAATTGTTTTTACAGTGATCTCATTCATTGTTCTCAACATCCCTTTTTGGCTGCAATTTCACCTGTGAATAGCTAATCTCCAAAACGAAGAATGTTCAGTAAATGTCTGGATCTCTGTCCTAATATCTGTCTGGGTGTCTGTGACGCACATAGCGCCTAGACCGTTCGGCCAATTTTTTTGAAATTCAGTACAAAACTAGTTTGTAGCATGGGGGTGTTCATCTCGAAGCGATTTTTCAAAAATTCGATTTTGTTCTTTTTCTATTCCAATTTTAAGAACATTTTACCGAGCAAACTATCATAACATGGACGAGAAAATTACCAAATTATCATAACGTGGAACTGTAACATGGGCGAGCAAATGAACATTGTAAATTGGCGAGAAATTCATCATCCATTATATGTAAATATACAGGCTAACCGAATTACCTTTTACTTTTCTACTAAGGGCAAAGCCGTGCGGATACCGCTAGTCACACATAAAAATAAAGTTGACAGATTAAACAATTAAGGAACTTCATCGGTCCATGGATTTATTTCACAGCTTTTTACCAGTCCGAGGGTAGAAAAAGGTTGAGAAACGCTGATATAGAATATTAGTTGGAGTTAAGCAATAAATAAATACCTTTGTGAAGAGGAATAACAGGAAATATCCAACTTGTTTTAGCACAATTGGATGCCTCAGTTGCAAAATCGATTAACTCGACTTTTTAAAAAAATCCTTATTTCTGCTTAATAGGGCTTTATCAATGCTTAGCATGTGAATTTACATTAACGTTTTGGTTCAGTACATTTCTGACCATGTGATGGCAGAAAATGTAACACGAGGGCCTATTTACACCTATGGAAATAACACCATCTTCTTCATAACTATTCTCAACTTTTTGTTTTATGGAGTTAGTCGATTTGGCAAGTGAGGCATCCAGACAAACAGTTTACAGAATACCCGTGTTTCGGGGTTTTAAGGAACCACCTTTTCAGTTCAAAGGTGTGAGGTTTCTTGAAACCCTGAAATACGTGTATTCTGTAATCTGTTTATTTGTGCTAAACAACATTGGATATTTCCTGTTATTAGATGGAGTTGTTTAGTTCCTGTACAAAATGTAAGGATATTTTTATATTTTTCATCAATGTTGTTGTTGATGTCGTGTGCCAGTTAGGCTGGCAATTTGGGGTGCGATGCTTCACTTTTTCAACTGTACAGTCATAGAAAAAAAAAAAAACGAAACACTCGATCGTATTCAAAGACTATTGAAACTAGAGACACGTGTAAGGTGTCATTGTTTCAGAAATAAAAAGGTCTACATAATTATGGTAAAAAATTGTTGTTAAGAGGTCGTCTTCATATTAAAACGAGCATCAACTTCAAATTTTTCAATAAGAACCCCCTTTTTTTATCATATTTGTGATCAGCATTCTTTTTTAACTTTGTATACAAAGTTTTGTTTAATTCGATCCAGCCGTTACTTCAGAATCAAGTTTTGAAAAATTCTTCTCGTAATGTTAAAACGTATTTTGATATTTTTACTAATAACACAAAAACTATATTAGGCACGGCAAAGACTGTTTTTTTATATCAAAATATGAACCGCCCCAATAATAAAAACATAATTTACAACACCTAAAATGAAATTTTAGTTTTTTTATGAATTATTTTAATATTTTTTGAAAAAAATATGATCTGAAACCACATTAAATTTTAACAGAAAAACAATCTGGAAGAGCTTTTATGCGGGAATCCAAAATTTGAGCTCCAAATATTCAGTAGTTTTTGCGCTATGCAAAAAAATTCATTTTTTCCTACTTTAGGGGACCGTATACTTTTTTAAAACAGAAATTATGAAAGTTGGTTTCCTCGTAAAAAAAGAATGCATAATATAATAAATAAATGCATAAATTTATTCGCTGTCTCTGCAGAAGAACAACACAATATTGCAACCGTCAGTTTTTTTTGGATATCGTTCAGACGTCAATGGGTAAATAATGCGAAACACTACTTCATTGTCTAATAAAAGAATATTTTATAGAACTTTTTAAATTAAAAACTACACTTAAAATACTTCTGTTTTTTTTTTTTTTCTTTTTGAGCAATCACGATTGCTTATTGCTTTCATTTGACTGTCTTTGGCGTTGTGGTTCCTTTTTCAGCTTGGACCAGGCCTGCAGCTCCACCGGCGGCGGCGCGGCTGGTCCTGAGCACTGTCCCCCGAAATCCAGTTTTGCTGGGCGGTGGCGTACATGTCCCACACACACGAACCCCTACACACACACACGAACGCCTACACACACACACGAACGCCTGCCTACACACACACACACGAACGCCTACACACACACGAACACTTACACGCACACGCACGTACACAACACTCACTCACACACATGCATACATACACTTACGCACCCACACACATGCGCCTACACAAACACACACGCTCGTGATTGCGAAAAACATAATTTGAATTCAAGATGCCAAAAATTGAAATTATTATTATTTTTTTTTTGCGTTTAGCCATTGCCTTTTGTAAAACAATAACTCAAAAAATAAATAAATAAACATGCACAACTTTTTCACAGAAACATACAACAAAACCTCATTGTCTTGTTAGTCATGTTGCAATAGACAGTGTAGAATTAATTGCTCTTTCCGGTGATAATTTACTAAAAGGAAAAATTATTGCCTTGCCTAAATCGGGAAAAAGTACTCGAAAAATAGCCGACAGTGTGAAGTTTCGCCTTTAACAGTATCCAGATGGGTCAAAAAGTAATATTTGCTCTTAGATAAGTTTACTGGTTTTCAGGAATTATTATTATTATTTTTTTGTATAGTGTTTGAATAATTTTCAATGTGTTAAGATGTAGGAAAGGAAATGTCGGTCGCAGTAGTGGGCCGCATGTTTTGAGCCCGAATTCTGCACGCAAAGTAATTGTTGTGGCTAATTGTGAACTTTTTTTTTTTTTGACTTCGTCAAAGATTTAACAAAACATTAATTTGGGTGTTAGATTAAGTTGAGTTTTTGTCTATTCTTAATTATAACTTAAATACTATTTTTCTATTTACTTTCTCAGTCATTGTCGGTGCATTTCACATTAAAATCATTCCCGCAAGACAAAGATAAAATTTCAAATAATTTTCTTCTTTTTTGAATAACATGGAAAAATATCGACAAAGAACGAAAGTTATAATAAATTATTGTTATCAATTATAGATGCCTATCTTATTATATGCATGTTTTTCAGAATCCAATATCTGAATATTGGGCTCCAACGTTATGCCACTGGAACTATTTTTACTTTCTGATCTTACTCTTTAAGCTAACAAGGGGTCCCACGGACCGGCTTCGCGGACTGAATGTGTCCCGCGTCTTAACTGCGATGCAACTACGGTTTGGTAATCCCATTCGATGATTGCTGTGGGTCCTAATAATGAGCCCAACAGCCCTGAACTGGATTTAACCGAACAATGAAGCAGGTGTCATGTCATTGAAGCGAAGAGTGCCTAAAAACTGGTGGATGAAGAAAATTTATCTGACCAGTGAGATGTCGTAAACATACAGCTGATAAATTTACTTTACCTACCAGTTTATTCAAAATCTCAGCTTCAGTAAGATGACTTCTGCATCTCTCACGATTAGTTCCGATTTCAGTCTGAAAAATCTATCATGAGGACGAAATTGTAGGCTCTGGATAGCTCAGCCCGCCTGTCGGGTATGCCGCGTATAGTATTGCTATAGGTGAGCCATCCTGATACCAGAGAAAATATTAGTTTGCAGGTATATAGATTGCGAAACAAAATCAAATAATGCGAGGTTTTGTTAGCAATCTTACAAAATCGGAGAAATGACAAGAAGTCAGATTTCGGTTCACCATGGTTTGAGCTAAAATTACTTTTGTCTTTTTTTAATTACGGGTTGGACCATCTCGAATCTCGTTGCTAGAAACAGCATTGCGAAATTACTTTCCTAAATTGCTTTTATGAGCCATTACATGTTTAACTAAAACCGCTGATTGTGTTATGCTTTTTAAATAATACCACGCATTAAATCTTTCGCATCAAATTTGGATTTAAAACAAATTCTCTTTTTTTGATTACAAAAAAGCCGCTAGAACAATTACTGTGTTTGTCCACTGTGTTAATTCAAATAACCAAATTTTTCCCAAAAAAAGCTCGAGTATGAACGGTTTGCTCATTAACGGGTATTTATATTCTCCTGTTTCTGTTTTATTTTTTAGATTGATACTTCTTTCATTTTATGTATTTAGAGCAAATTTTCACGGAATAAATTGACCTTGCTTCGCTCGAGTCTCCAATTTATTTAATGCTGTGTCTTCCCACGTAGTGCGGTATACTTTTTATATTTTTGCGTGCGATGACCCTAACTTCTGCCGATGTTCTGCGAAATTAGAAACGCGCAATTCCATTTTACATCAAAAGACTTTCTATTCATTCCAAAATAAACCTGCAACATAGACGCAATACATTTATCAAACGTATTCACATCATCTTTCTAGGTATAAGGTTGGATATTTACATTTCTATGAGGCTAATTTGCTTAATATAAGCAATCCAATAGGTTCATATTAGAAAAGGCGAAAAGTTCCATTACTTTTAATTTTTCATTATTCGAATTACTAAACAACGATCTATACGATGGACGAGCTAAACCCCATACATCTTTCTTGGGTTAATTCAGATAAACAAAAATCAGTAAATATTTTAACTTTTTTTTTTCAAAAAAAAAAAAAAAAAGACTTTAAATCGCTTTTTGCCGCAACATAATCGGCTAAAAAGCATCGAAGAGAACTTCAAAAAATCATGAGCTGGATAATCACGATTTTTTCTTTGTTTATATTCCAATTAAACCGTGACCTTGAAAGAAGCGTTTTCAATGTGGAGACGGTCCCTAAAACGTGGAGACGGTCCCTAAAACGTTTTTTGTTAATAACTCCTGTTCTACTGCACGGAATACAGTGAAATTTCGTATACTGGCTGCATTCTGCGGTCTAAACATAATTATGTAGCAAAAATTAGGGGTTCCCATTTGAAAATCAAGAGTTGGTGCTCATTTTGCTTTGTATATGGTCCCTTATCAAAATTTTACCTACGTAGTTTTAAAGAAGACTTCAAACCAAGTCGGATGACACCTTTCTTTCCTTTCTAGCATGTATAATGGCCGAATAATTAAAAGTGTTTCGTTTTTTTTTCTATGACTGTACCATAATTTGGTGTGAAGTCCAACTTCTGCAGTACACACATGCCATAAGGGCCCGTTTATACGGTAGGCAATCATTCACAGCATAACAACACATTCACACGAAGGACAAGGACAGGAAAAGTGCCCCTATGCCCGAGCCGGGATTCGAACCCGGACCATCCTGTCGCAGTCCGACTTTTCTGACCACTAAACTTAAACCCCTATAAGAGACTATAAGAGGACAAGCTGACTTATCCGACATTTTGGTTCCAGGCAGCTTTAGATCCAACCCTGTTTCCAGTATTTATAAAAACGTTATAACATTTGCTGGTTGTCATGTCGTAAAACAATTGATCTTCAGTTGAATAAAATGTCACTTAAGGTCATTCTAGAAAGATAACTTAATTCACAAATTCAACAAATATGTTTCGGGAAATGTTTACTGTACTGAACGTCATTTCCACACCTAATTTGTTTTTAACGTGTATTGATTAATTCTTTTTCATTTACAGAATAAAATAATCAAACAACCATCAGGCAACTCAGCTAAAGCATGGGCACCAGTTTTCTGCAACGAGGATTTTTTTATAAAAACTAATTTTGTGCCCCTGCAATTTTGGAACCAAAATACCTGATAAGTCAGCTCATTATATAGTGGCCTTACGCTAGACAAGGCAGGCAGCCTTTCGTCAATGTAAAACACAAAATCAGCCAAAAACTGGAGATGTCTCCTCTTTGCTTTGAAGTCTTCAAATATGAAAATCCAAAGAAGCTTTTGTCAAATCCTTTCGGTAAACATTGCATTTCACGCACCAGTGATAACAGCTTAGCTTTTGCGGATCAAATTGCTTTTTCGTTGTCACAAAAAGGATGTTAAGAAGATTTCGTGGCGTGTAATCTTCACAGATTGTTAACAGCTGCTACGAGAACAAATGAAGCTTTGATATGAGTTGTATTCGAAATTCAAATGTCCACTAAGTGTATTCTAAACTCGATTTTTACAAGAAATAACATTTTTGGACATAAAACAAAATATTTTACTTTCAGATCTTCTCCTCTTTCAAAAACATCTTTCAGATTTTATGGATCAAACTAGTAATAACATATGCAAACTAGTACACACCCCCATACAAACTAGTACTAACAGTCTTTAAAACATATTCAATCAAATCAATCAAAACTAAAAACTAGCGTTGCGATAATATTGCGAGAGATAAATGCTAAGAATACTTTGAAGGAAAATATTTTGGAATTCAAAAAAATGAATGGCCTGGTTAGGAATGATAGTGGCGCAAGCAAAAAGTTTTAAATATGAGTTAGAAGGTGGATTTGCTTCAAATAAGATTTCTTTGAACCTTTTTTTTTTTTTTTAATCTGGCTTTAAAGGATGCTTTTGAACGATTCAAAAATTTTTTAACATTGACGCTTCAGTAAGAATTCTAAGCCCTTTTATCCATAAAAAAACGAAACCACATTTTTTTTTATTTGATACCAAATTATTGAGAAACTTGTGCTGATTATGAATATGTTCTTCAATTTCGGCTTCAAGAAATTGAAAAAAAAAAAAAAAAAGTTGTGGATGAAAATTGAAAAGCTATTTCTCGTACACTTAACATTGACGATACTTAGAGTTTGATTAAATGAATCAAAATAAAGGGAATTTAAACTTAAAAAGATTTTATTGTGTATAATCATGATTATCGAGATAATTATTTATATTTTCATTTTTAAAGATTTAGTTTAATCCTTTTAGTTTTATTAGCCACGGTTTTATCCACGGGTTAGTGTAGTTAGCCACGGCAAGTTCAAAGTGCTTTATTTTTTACTCGAAAGAAAGAGATGCAAAAGATTTAATTTGTGATATAAAAGTTCTAAGTGGAATTTTTATTTCAATTTTATTTTAAAATTTTATTCTAAAGTTTAATTTATTTTTTCTATCTTTGGCAATGGAAAAAAGAGTTCCGAGGAACTTTATTTTTATTACCTAAAAGAAAAAGCTGTAAACTACTTTCTTTCCGAGACGTGTACGAGAAATGGTTTTTCAATTTTCAATCATAACTTTTTTGAGAAAAAATATTTATTTTCATGTCCTTTTATATTAATTCTTAACTTTTTTTTCCACCAACAGTTCAAGATTTTTTTTAAAATAGAAAAAATAGTATAGGTATTAGTTGCTTCTGTATTGCATAAAAGTTGCTCTTATTTTATTTATTTATCTATTAAAGTGCATTTTTACTTCCTTTTACGGAAGTATTGAATTTGCGAAAACATTTTCACTCAAAAAATCAACCTTAATCACCCCCCGAATGAATGTTGAGGTTTTTTCGACTCGATCACACGTGGCCCAAGAATGTATAGACACGCGAAATATCCATAATGACGATTCCCGAGTTAATTGCAACGAATTTTCTCGTGACGTCTGTATGTACGTATGTATGTTTGTGCGTATGTGCGTATGTGTGACGCATAACTCAAGAACGGAATGTCCTAGAAAGTTGAAATTTAGTACGTATACTTCTAGTGAGGTCTAGTTGTGCATCTCCCTTTTTGGTTGCATTCGGATGTTCCAAAAGGGGTGTTTTACACCTTTTTGGGGGGAAATCATTGTTAATTTCGATGTAAAACGATGAAGTGGTGTTATAATTTGGCGGACACTTGGCAATATATCGCCAGTCTTTTGTCGCGAAGTTTTGTCGCCAACTTGGCGACAAATTTGGAAGATTTTTTTTAAAAACCTGTTTCAATTTGGCCACTGGTGGTGATATTTAGAGAGTAAACTATTGAATCACATTAAAATTGCCAGTAATGGGGAAATGACATTAAATTGGAGTGAAAGGAAGTCATGTGATGCACACATCAGCTCGTTTACTTATTCAGATTCAAAAGGATCTGTTGAAAGATTTTTTTTTTGTAATTCTGTTGTTCAATTCGACTTTTGTAAAAGTGTACTCTTAAACACTAGACAAAATTGCTGAATATAAATTATTTCAAACAGAAAACTCCCGCTTCTTGAACTGTACTGAAAAATTATAAACTAACTATTTGAGAAATGGATTTCTTATAATTTTTCTTACCAAATACTCTTTTATTTTTTTAACATTGGAGAAGCGTTTTTTAAAAATTATTATTATTTTTTTCTTAATATTATTTTTTATAGAACTTCAGTGTTAAATGTCAAGAAGGTCTGCTGGAAATAATATGCAACTTTTTGGACTGACAGATTATTGATCTGACGCTAGAAAGTTGATATTGGTATCCAGGAAAGTATATAGGCTCGTTTCGTTCTGAACAGAACTCCCTGTTTTCCTTTACTTTCGGCAATTGACGCGTATCAAACATCTTTTGAGGAAAAAATGAAGGTTTCAAACCGACAGCTAGTTTAATCAATAATGTCACGAAATAAATTGGCGAAATATTTCCAAAGATCTATTAAGATCGATGACACATTTTACTCTGAGTGTAAACAACTAATCAACGAACTAAAATTGTTCCTCATCTTTTTAGTTTAGAAATGTGTTTCTAAAAATACATTTTAGAGGATAAAGTGCGCAGTTTTTAAGAGTAACTGACAGGAGGAAATGAACTTTTTATATTTTCGTGATCCCATCCTGAACAAGATGAGGTATATTTTAATTACTTGAAATTGAACTTTTCCCCAGTAGTCTTTTATACTGATACATTGTTGACAAGGCTCTTATTAATAACAGGAAATCTGCCCTTTCTTTGAAAGCATGTTTTTTCATTCGAACTCCTTGGCGGCTTTTCTTATTCTCTTCGGCTTACATCTCTAAATGAAACGCTATTGTCAATTTTAATGATGGCTCAACACAATCAAATCTTTAATAATGAGTTCTATTACTTTAGCCCGCCATTTTCTTTATTTAGTATCAATCACGCCGCTTACTTTGTAAATTATCATTATAAAACATAAGATTTGAAAGAAGGACATATCTATTTTAAAAACTGCAAGCTGTTAAAAAGAAATAACAAATTGCAATTAAAAGTATAACACGATAACACGAAAGTTTTATCTGACTTAATAAGGAAACATTTGCCAACTTTATTATTTGCTTTTTTAATGAAACATTTTTTTTCTTTGTGAAATTTTTCCCACGAGCTGTATTAAGATGCGTTTTAGGACAAATATACAAACACATGTTCGGTAAACTTATTGTGGACTGTCTACACCCATCACTTAAAGTTATAGCTGAAACATGAAACAGAAATCTGTATGAGAAAGCAACTTGCGGTACCCTTAATAGAACTGATAATTTTAAGTGTCGACAAATGTAGAAAAAGCCTCTTAGAGTACATAAGTTCAAGTTCAAAATTTGTACAGCAAGTGATAATACGGAAAGACAAATTGTTTCAAATAACATTTCATGGGGGAAAAAAGAATTAGAAAGCCTATGAAGGGGTACAGGGTGTCTTAAAATGGATTGGCTGACTGTCAAAGTTTATCACAGAAAAGCAGTTAATGATATGAAACAAATTCTTACAGAAAACTCATAAGGTGGGCTGTAAATATTTCCTCCAGTGATCCAAATTTTAGTTATTTTTTTTTCAATAGATGGCGCTGTAGATAGTAATTATATAACTCGAAAAAGAAGAATCGAAATTCACCGATTTTTCGTCCACTTACGACTTGTGATTGCAACGTTACGATGGTAGACATTTTTTAAATGTTGTTTCGAAATTATGTTCTATAAAAACATTTTACGAAAAATTATGTCTTTTTCTACTTTCTTTGATTTAAGGGCTTACTATTTGCAGCGCCATCTATTGGAAAATTTTTGAACTAAAATTTGCAACTCAAGAGGGAAAGGGGGGGGGGATTCACCGCCAACTAAATGAATTTTCTACAAAAATAATTCTTTTTATCATTAACCGCTTTCCTGTTATAAATTTTTGAAAACAACCAGTCTATTTCAGGACAGCTCGTATCTTACTGCTATTTGAACGCAAACTGTCATTTTTTGACTTCCATTGTACATCAATCAAGAAACACAAGGCTAACGCCAGAGTATTTCGTTTAAAAAAAAAACTTGCATTAATGCTTACTAGAACCCCTTAAAAGGGACAGGCCGACCTATCCGATAATTTGGTTTGACGACGACATTTGATTCAACCTTGCTTCTAGGATTTATAAGTACGAAATAATATTCGCTGGTTGCTATGTCGAAAAACAATTGATAATAAGTTGAATAAAATGTCACTTAAGATGAATCTTTCACACTTTATTTTTTTTAATTTGTGTTAATTAAATCTTCTTTATTTACGGAATAAAATAGTCAAACATCAATCAGGCAACACAATGCACAACTTGGGCACCAGTTTCCTGCAGCGAGGCTTTTGCACAAAGACTAATTTTGTCCTTTGATCGTTTTGGAACCAAAATGTCGGATAAGTCAGTTCCCCTTATATAGTAACCTTAATGTCTACGATATTGAAACTTTAGAATGGTAGGCGAACCCCTACTATTGAAAAGTTGCTGACTGATTTAGTATGACGAGCGTTCCAACATGGGGAATTATGCTGTCTTACCAAAAAGGAATGACAACAACTAACGTAGTCAAAACTGCCTCCCCCACCGCGGGGTTATAACTAGTCAGAATTTTCTTTTTGGGGCATGTTTTGGTCAAACAGTCCTTACGTTTTATTACCATACTAGGATTGGCAATATTCTGCAAAATAATTATAAAAACTGTTCGCAATTTGCTGTATTTTTTCGATAATGCCGTCTGCTGATCATACTCATTAACGAGCAACTTCACTCGTGCAGCAAAAACAAATATTATAGAAGTTTCTTCAAAAATCAGAAACATTTGTTCGTGCAACGGTAATTTTTTTTAAAAAAAAAAGTTTCTTCTGTAGCGATGGCTGTTTCCTCTCATTTGCAGGAGAAATATATAGATAGATGTGTCTTCAATTGACAACAAAAACTACTTAAAAATCTACAGTTTTGCTACAAATACATAATGCTAAAATGCTGTAAAATTAACGATATAAACTATATCAAAATCTATGGATGGCTGTTAAAACTGAAAAGCAAAGCTTGCTGTGTTACAGAGAAATTTGCTGGAACCCGTGTCAATAAAACAAAGTTTCTTCAGGTGTCGGCTGTTTCCTCTCGTATGCCGGACGTGTATTCAGTGGGCAACAACAATGCACGCACTGACAGAAAACCATCTATGCGCAAACATATTTACAAAACATTTAAAAAAAATGAAAAAAGGCATTACTGAACGAGTTGGATTGTTTGAGAAGGTAAACTGTTTAAACTTTGCGAAAAACATTAATCTATTACGTGATGTTATTTCAGCATTTGCCACAATGAAAGTTTCATACTAGGAGAAAAAAAAAGTATGAAACAATGAGAATATTCGGTGACGTGTATTTATTTTAGCAACAGTTTAAGCTATCGACACTTTTCTATCTTTCAAGGTGTCTCTGAGAAAAACACACTTAAACATAAATGAACCTAAGCGCAATAAACACTACTTGCATGACCAAAGCAATTTTCTGTCTTCTTCGCTTTCTTTTTTCCTTATTGTTCCCTCTTGTAATGCTTTCAGTTTTTATGAATTGAAAAATTGAGGATAGTGAAAGAATAACATATCAAAGCGAAACCATAACTGCCTAGTTTAGTTTAAACATTTCAAACTAAATCAAATAGGTTTATATATATTAAAAAAAAAAAAAAAAAACAGCGCATGCATCTCTAATTCTATTTTCAACGATAGCGTATATGGGGGAAAAGCAGCTTTGTACATGTTGCAGAGGAGAAGATAATAAGAGGAAACTGTCTAAAAGACAGCAGGAGAGATATTTAAAGCTTATTCTTAAAAAAGGAAATTATTAAAGTATTTTTTTCGTTAATAAATATTTATATGATATGTGTGGGAATGCATTAGCGGTACAAAGCTATTACAAAAAAACACATGAAGTTGTATATATTGAGTGTGATTTATTGAAAACTCGAGAAAGAATTTTTTTGTTTATTTCGTCAAACCACCATCGCTACTAAAATAACATCATGATAATCAAGACACGATTAGAGATTCCGCGCTTTGATATAACGTAGGTTATAAAACTAAAAATAGTTTAAGAGGTAGGTGGCCAAAGTTAATAGGTGAATAGTAGAGGTATTGCCCCCTACCGACCTTAAAAATACAATGGCGCAGTTTGCGCCATTTCCTCCCATGAGGGGGTATTTCCGTGAATAGAGCGTTGTGCAGACTTAAAGTTTGATGCTTTTAGATTTCAACCTCTGTTGGTTTGATATATACATTAATGCTATGTATAAGAATTTAAAATACCTGGGACGTAAACAGTATTTTATATATATATATATATATATATATATATATATATATATATATATATATATATATATATATATATATATATATATATATATATATATATATATATATATATATATATATACATACATATATATACATACACATATATACATATATATATACATATATATATATATATATATATATATATATATATATATATATATATATATATATATATATATATATATATATATATATATATATATATATATATATATATATATATATATATATATATATATATATATATATATATATATATATTTTAAGCAGGGAAAAAAAGGACAAGACTGTGAAGAATTTTTAAAATCTATCAAGTCACTTGATTTTGGGATCAATATGAACGCGTAAAACTCTTGATGCACTCCAGAAAAGAACATATTGTGCAGCGGTAAATTCGATTTTGCTAATAGAGAAGAATTATAGCATTCAAATGTTATATATAAAAACAATCTGTATCATTAGTCTTTTTTTTCTAATATAAAGAAGAAGTTATAGGCTTTTGTACCGTTTTTTCTTCCTTCCTTTTTTGTTATGCAAGTTAAGTTATAAAATGGTAATCTTTATGATGATTTTCAGAAAGAAAAAAAAATCATATTCAAGTATATTTCACAAAAATTATAAATGTCATAATGCTCATTACATCAATAGTTATAATTTTAAAAAATATGAAAAAAATAGTTAAAAAGACGGAAAATTATCTTATTGTTTACAAATTTACTTTAAGATAAGCTTTAGGAAAAAGAAGTATAATTTTGCTCATGCAATTATTTGCATGATTTGACAAGTAACTCTAAAACCCAAATGGTATATTATTCCCAACCACTTTGAATTTTGATTCTTAGAAGAAAAAAAAAAGTTTTCTAATTACCGAAATAATGGTCTCCTCTTAACTTTACTTTTGTTTTCTCCAAGTACACCCAATTTTACTTATAATACACAGACACAAAAAAAAAAGAGACTAAATTTTACAAAAGCACAAGTAGAATATTTTTTCACAGTAAATATATAAGAACTAAACTTTCTTTTTTTTTGCCCAATTTAAGATTCTCTTCCTCCTTATTTTTCCTTCTACACCTAACACTTATGGATCTTTCATTGCTTTTTAAGAAATAAATTACGAAATAATACCCTATATCTAGGTTGGGAAAAACCCGGGTTTTTTTAAGCATAGACCAAGGTTTTTTTTTAAATAAATAAAACCTAAAAACAAAAAACAACTAAGACTGGGGTTTTAGAGGAAAAGTACTTTAAGCGTGTATTTTTGTCTTTTTAAGAGAAAAGATGGGCATTTGTAGCATAAGGTAACGTATGCATATGGACAAAAGCTTAGAATTGTCTTAGGGTAAAAAAAGCTAGAAACTAATTAAAGTTCACTGTTTTCTGAAGAAAAGTATGAAAGATGCTGGAAGATAAGAATGGTGAAGTTTGAAATTTTGTAGTTTCTATGATTACCAGCAGTTTAGGCCAAATTACTTCTCAAGTGATAAAATCTATTGTCTTTTTTAATTACTACATTTTTAAAACATTTTTACATTTTTTTACTACATTTTACTTTATTGTATTTCATTTTGTTATGCAATGCTACACTGCCGTGTTAAGCGCAAAAGTCGTATCTGCAGCTGAGTTCAAAATGAGAAATTGCAGTTTAAAGTTTTACGTCTGTATGTATTTGATTCAAATGCAACTTTTCCAGAGTTTTTAAAAAGATTCCATCGACAGATGACCACAGAACCTTGTATTTAGGTGAAATATGTGACAAAAAACCCATCGGAAGACCATAACTCAATTTTGATAGAAAGTGCAGATACGCCTTTTGTGCTTAGCACAATAATGCAGTTGATCCTCAATTGTGTAAATTCTTTTTTTATTGAATTCCAGCGTAATCAAGACAAGAGTGGGCTAAATTATGGGTTTTCTGAAATAGGTTTTTTCGAAAAAAACACATAGGGTCTGATTTTGCTCTATATGCCCGTCTAAAGACTTATTATGTTTTTTTAATTTTAAAGAACCCATTTAAAAAAATAATTATATAATTTTACGATTATATGAAGTTGATATGAGTTAAAGAGCAATGAGTTTTCTTCAATGCAGTTTTATTTAAATACTAGTGTGTGTGTGAGTGTGTGTGTGTGTGTGTGTGTGTGTGTGTGTGTGTGTGTGTGTGTGTATGTGTGTGTGTGTGTGTGGTACCCGCACGGCTTTATCCGTAATAGAAAATTAAAAGGTCTTTCGGTTCGCCTGTATATTTACAAATACTGTATGGTAAATTTCCTCGCCAATTGACTTGTGCCCATGTTACGGTTCCACGTTGTGATAATTTCGTAATTTACTCGTCCATCTTTTGTTTTTAAAATTTTAATAGAAAAAGAACCACATCGAATTTTCGAAAAATCGCTTCGAGGTGCACACCCCCATGCTACAAACTAACTTTGTGCCAAATTTCATGAAAATCGACCGAACGGTCTAGGCGCTATGCGCGTTCCAGAGATCCTGACAGATAGAGAGACTTTCAGCTTTATTATTAGTAAAGAAGAAAAGATAAAAGATTCCTTTTTTATTTATGAATTAAAGAAATGCACCAGATTCTTAATTAATTATCTGAAAAACTGGAAACACTTCAGAAGATTCAATAAAAGCAGACTCACCTGAAATGGAAACATTTCCGCCTTTAACGTCCGCTTTCGAATAGGCACTTAGGACTGGCCTTGACCTTCCTGGAACGGCAACATATTGGTAAGACAGTCGAGACTGAAGTGGCAGCTCATCCCTTGGTGAGCAGAATATCTATCTGTGGGACAATCTACTGCCTTGGGGTACAGCACCAGGTTGGTTTTTGACCTTACAGAAGCTCTGGCGGCATCTGCAGCAGTTGCGTGAGTTTCGTTTCTACTATCAGAACGCCGCTTTTTCTACCTCTGATCATGCGTGATTATTCTCTTGAGAATCAGGTTTATGGAATTCCCGCCAAATTTTGTTTTTGCTGATGTTCTTGTTTGGAGGGTTCCGTAATTCGATGTCGTCGATGTAATGAAAGTGTAATTAATTTTGGATTGAGGCTTTGCCTCTGTTGTTATTCTTGGGAAGATGGATTTGACGGAGGAGACAGGTTATCTGTTTGGAGTCACGCTTTCGAAGGAACTAAAAGGAAATCATTTTGTTTTTGTTCTTAAGAAGATTAGAGGATTACATTTTGGAAAGAATGTGCATATTTTGTGTCGCTCAAAATTATTCATGGAAGATATTTCTTTTCATGCATACATTTTTTGTATTGATTTTTTTCAGAAATTGATTTTTGCTTTTGACTGCAACCACTGCTTAATTCCCAAAAGAGATATTAAACATGAAAACACAAAACTTTTAAGATGGCAGAAAGTAAAAGTTGTTGGCTGTTTAAAATGCAACCATTTCAAGGACTTCTAACTCTTTTTTGCTTTCAAAAGAATGAAGTTGTCAGAATATTTCAACTTATCTGAGACGATTTCTCTGCTGGAAGACAACGTAAAGTAAGACCTGTACTTAATAAATTTCACTTACTTCATGGAAAACGTCTTCCAAATTAGCGTAGAAATTTTTCTCTAAAGATTACTATTTTCAAATTGGCAACAAAATAAATTTTTAAGATAAGCAAAAAAGAAGTTACCTCAACATCCTCTATTTTTAGATTTGTCGTAGATGTAGGTATTGAAACTACATGTTATGCTTATTTCCAAAGTAATTTTATTTCAAATTCTCTTTAAATTTATAGTTACTTCTAATATATTCATTTAAAAAGTCGGTCCACTCATAATATAGTCTGAAGCATCCTTAAAATTTACAGTTCCTCTTCGCGACTCTATTTCTGATCCTAGCATGTTAATAGACATGCATATAATGACTGTTATAAACTCTCATAAAGGAGCAAATTTTGTTTGCGCCACTGAGTCCGCATTGTAAAAAAATTCCGAAACGTTACCGAGTATTTTCGTGTAACGTTTCGGGATTTCAATGGTTTTTATCCACTTCCTAGAAAAATCAAGTATCATTGTCAAAAAGTTTCCTGATTTGCTGCAAGTTGCACGAATGAACACTTCTCACTGTTGTGAAAAACATTTTTAGCTCCCAGTTTAAAGATAAACTGAGCGCATTTATAATGTGTATCGGGTTCAGTTCGCTTACGGCTTGTCCATACTGATTAAGTTCCCAGATGGAGCAAATAAGTGTGTACTACGTTGCTTTGTAAGAATTGCAAGCGAGTAAAATTCGCGATGCGTACTTGCAATTCTGTCTTAGCTTTGGCCATGTTTGCAATACTGCTTATGAAATTCTCTTCAGTCAGGAAGGTGTCAAGCTATTATATTATACTTACCTGAGTTTACTCTAAAGTTCTAGAGAAGCGACTGGCTTCAAACGGGAAGATTTTTGAATTTTCAGGAAGCTCCGGGATAGTTTCAGGAAGGTTACTGAATATTAGCGGAAAAGTTCCTGGTTTTTGCAAGGTATGTTACTAGCAGAAATTGGGCACATAAGCTGCCCATTATTTTCAGGAACGTTTCTAAATCGTTTTTACAGTGCACAGTCGGTGATGGGGAGTTCGGTTCAGGACTCAAACTAATGCAATACAATAGCTCGCGAACACTCGAAGCCTTATAACTCGAATATTCCTTTATATCCAGCTTTTCAATGGTTTTCAAACTCTTGAGAAGGCTACAGGAACTTCACTTAACTTGAACTAACAATTACTCGAAGGTTCTAGCCTGTCCTTTTGGATTACGAGTTATTGAGAATTGACAAGACCTTCAGCTTCTTTAGGCTGCAAAGAGAAGTTTTTGACCATATGATATATAGGGCGACAAACGGCCGAAGAGTTTGAAAAATGATATTTTCTTCTCCAGAAGCATGCTTTTAGTCTTTTGATCAGACGACTCTATAAAATTTGGTCGACAAGAGATCAATAAAGAAAAAATAAATACAACGTATGCGCTGTAAAAACAATTCATAAACGTTCCTGGAAAATAATTGGCAGTTAATGTGCCTAATTTCTACCGGTAGCATATCTTGCAAAAACCCCGAACGTTTTTCACTTAAGTCCGTAAACTTTCTGAAGAAGTTCAAAATAATAGCATCTTGCAATTATGACCAAAGTCAAGATATAGGTGCTAAGATTCAGCATCCTACTGTCCTAGCAATTTTTGCCGAGTTTCGTTAGCCAAAGAGAAACATTCCGCTCCCACAAAAAGCTTAGTCAATCTTGTCTGCCGTTTCCATCCCGACTGAAAGCTTGTTCATTCTTGATTGCCGTACCAAATTCTAAAGCGATACACATAATAAATACGCTCAATTAATTTTTAAACTGGTAGTTTAAACATTTTTCGCAGTAGTGAGAAGTCTGCATTCGTAGAACTTGAACAAGGACGGATCCAGAAAGTATTCAAGGAGGGGCAATCGATTTCACACACACACACACACACACACACACACACACACACACACACACACACACACACACACACACACACACACACACACACACACACACACACACATCTCAAATTAAGTTTTTTTTTTTGGAACTTCTATTTCTACAAAATTCCGGAGGAATGAATCCCATCCTTCCTTTACCTTAACGTCATTGGTGTTATATAATTGCTTATTTTTAGATTTCAATATAAAAAACTTTCTAGAGGAGAGTCTTCCGAACCCCATTTAATGACCGCAAAGATCGCCTAAAATTTGAGTTTTAGGAATTTCCAAAAACTTCCTGTAAAAGTTCCGATCCATATCACTTAAGTGTTACGAGATGTGCTCCAATTGCATTTTTAAGGCCACAATGCGGAAAAAAGTTCAAGGAAGGGGTCTCTCTTTTGTAACATAAATGAAGATCATATAAAATTATTTTTTTGAAACTTCATTACCTAAAGTATTCCGAAGGTAAGTTCCAGCATCTTGGCTCAATGAGGGGGTGATCGCACTCATCGTCTCTCCCTTGTATCCGCTCTTGAACTTGTAGCAATTCAGGAAATGTTTTGACAAAAATACTGGATTGTCACAGGAAATGTATCAAAACCTGTGAAATCCCGGAATGTTGCACTAACATGCACCCGAAAAAAATCTGTGACGCTTCGGAGGTTTCTTACAGTGTGAGTGCTTGATGAAAAATCATAATTTGTTCGAGACCAAATGAGAAATAAATGAGACCAAAAACATATCGTCTGTGAAAATAAAATTTATATTGAGAGAAAATCAGCATCGGAACGCTGTTATGACGCGTTCCTAGCAACATTGCACTCCTGGTCCGGGAATGTCTTTCGATCCGAAGGATATGCTGATATGAATTTAACTGTTGAATTTAACTGTTAGAAACACATTCTTCAATGTAAATTCTTGCCTGCTGTTTCTGATAAATTTAGATATGTTTGTAATTACATTTTCCAGAACTTCACGAAAATCCATAACACGGTACCAAAGCGCGAGAACGACAAGATGAACCTATACACATCGGTTACAGTACATACTATTTTCTCTTATGTACTTATTATTATGCCCGTTATTGGGCTCTACGGGTAAGAAAATTTACTGCATGGCTAACATCAGAACTTCTTCGTGGTGAGCATTGGTAAGGAAGGAGACTTTAGAGGTTGTTTTCGTGCAAAATTATGCACTATCAAGCAAAAAATGCGGCTGAAAATATTTAATAAAATCATAGTGTTTTCTTTTCTCCCTTATTGTAAGAATGTATATTCTTTAAAATAAATTTTAAAAAAGTATTAGTTTCTTCGAAATTTTGGTGTTCCAAATATTTGCTAGACTTTCTGAGGCAGCCTTATGTATGTATCTATGTATGCGGGGGTGCTCCCCCTAAGAGCAAGGGCGCACCCCTAGTATCGCGAAGACGCCCCAAGAGCAAGATCCCCTCCCTCAAAAAATGAGAAAGATACCCCTCAAAACAACCCTTCCTAAAATTCCAATGGCGCAGTCTGTGCCATGAGTTCTCCTAGGTGTGCACCCCTGATTTATTTACATATGTATGCATGCATGTGTGTAAATATGTGTATCTACTTAAAAATAAAATTACAAACTGACGAAACACAATTGCGATCAAATATAAACAAACGCTATGCGTGTAATGATATTTTTCGGATGTAGGAGTTAAAATTTTGCTCCTTCGTTATAAATACTAATAAAAATAAAACTAACTGTCAGTTCTGAAGTGTCTGTGGACTTGACTCGAAAGATGCGTTAATTTCATCGTCAAGCTCCATTTCCCCCAAATTCATCAACCACGCCATTTTTAAAGATAAGATTTATTTTATTTCTCAGTTAAAACTGTTCTGTAAAAAGATAAAGAATAATACTTGAACTAGACCGGATACAAAAACTGCATTTTGTTGACATTAAAGATAAATATTTCTTAATGAGTTTTGCAAATATTTCGTTTGGAATTCCGAATAGCTTTTTGAACTACTTTTATATCTTGAAAATTTTATAATGAAAATAAATAAATAAAAGTATTGTTAGTAGTTACTTTTAAAAGAATAATTTGACAAAGCTTTATTTTGAATCAACTCATTTAACGATTATAATCTTGAAATATTTTAAGTCAAAAGGGAAAAATCATAGCTGAATTTCAACCCTACAAAACCTTCAAAAATGTGATTAAATATAAATGACTGTGAAACATGGGCGCCCATATAGGGTGTTAAGTGGGGGCTCAAGAAGTGGGGGCCCTTAGAAATTAGAACTTCCTTAATTTTAGTACTTATTTCTTTGTAAAAATGTTCTTCTCCAGCCATTAATGATTAAATTATTAAAAATAGGTTATTAAAATCAAATTTTAAAAACTCCAATCTGTACTGAAATTGGTTTCTATGGGGAAAATGTCCTGCTAAACCATGGAGAAAATATCTGAGCGTGGATATACACCGTTTAGGTGGTAAAACCAATCTTTATGCATTTTTTAACAGTATATATAAACCACTTCAAGAAGAAAGAATTTTAAGGGTCGATAGGGCTTATATTAGAAATTCTGAAAACGAAAAAAAAAATTTTTTTTTTCTCCCCAAAAGTGGATATAATCTGCTTTGAAAGTCAACTCCTCAATTGAAGCAGTGAGAAGCAAAGGGATGTAGTAAGTGGAAATTTTCACGTTTTGAGGAAAACAAGTTTAAAGTTGCGGTCATGGATAGACTTTGATTGAAAAGTATTTTTCTAAATCATGCTGCATAGCTGCACCCACCACCTAGTACCATTTTTTTGTCAGAAGACAGAGTAGAAGTTCGCTTACTATTTGTACAGGTTATCTACAATTTTTTAATTTACATCCATTAGTTTCTCACTCTGTCACAATTCGGGACAGCATTTTTTTTTTCGGAATTTCCGATGTTGACAGAATAAAGTGTTAATTGTCCTAAATTTGGCGATTGTGCCAAAATCTCAGGAACCAAAGTATTCCTACCATTGAGTACCAACTCGAATTTCAAATGAATTTGTTTATTAAAAATGCAAAAGCATTGTGCAGAAAATTCGTACAACTACTACAGTCTTATTTTAATTTTTTATGAATTTTTTTGTGAATGTGCTTGCAATTTTAAACATCAAATATGAAATTCAGACTAACTTTGCGACGTCACACAGTGGAGTACTTGACTGAAAATCCTGGCCAAAACTAGTTGGAAATTTTCACTCTTCTGAAGGCTACTTCCCTTCTGTGTGTTTGTGCGCTGTACGGCGAAGCTATTCCACTTAAAGACACGAAACTTTGTATACAAGTTGTCTGAAAGCCTGATGTTACAATTTGAAGCTCGATTTTTTAAAATTTGAATTAGAAAATGAAATATTTAATGTTTTATCCACGGTCTAGACTTTTGCATGTTTACGACCGTAAAAACGATCCTAGTGAACGTAGAAAAAAAAAAAAAACAATGCATCACAAGATAGGAAAAATAATTTTCTTCGAAAATATGATTTGTTTGAAGTTTTAACGTAATTAACCGAATTTCTAGGAATTTACAAAGAGAGGTCACTTTTTCGACTTTTTTCAATTATTCAATCAATGTGAACTAAAATTCCTGCATCCGGTATTTTAATAATGTTATGGCTCTGAAACTTTTTAAGGAAATAATACAAACACCTGATCTTTATTTAAAGCAAAAACGGTGAAGTTATGTTGTTTCAGATTTATAATGATTTTTTTTTCAATGAGTTGAAATAAAAATTTTCAATAATTTTCACTCGATCCGAAATGGTTGCAGCAGTTGGCTGCTTGCCAAAAACGCTTTAACAAGTGATAAGTAAACATGTTTAATGCGAGATATGGCTATTTTTTCCCCATCATTTTCCTCGAAGATGTGTAATTAAGAAGAAAAAAAATAAATAAAAATAAAAAACGGTTAAAAAATCCTAGTGTTCTTTACAAAACACTAATTTGAAACAAAAAAAAAAAATAAATAAAAAAAAATCAATTTTATTCTTTTCGTTCGGTTTTAATCATTAAAACCCTGAGTTATTCATGCACAAAAGGAATTGAAGACAAGGGTTTCGGGGTTACAAAGAACCTTTTTTCTATTGTAAAAAAGAAAAATGAACTAGGAAGTTATAACTGTAAAAACACTCGAAAATGGATATTCAAAAGCTCTTTGTTTTTGAATTTTATATGTTGTACATGTACCCGTACCTTGGGTCGATCCTTAGTTTTACATAGCGTGATGTGTCCCGCTAAAAGTTGTGTGAACAAAAACTTGGAACTAAAATTTAATACAACTTCAATTTCACAATGAGTTGGTAAGATGTCTTAAATGTGGATAGCTCGCTAGCGTTAGGAGAAAATTACAAATATACTACGTATAAGGGGGAAAAGACCCCCCCCCCTCCCCCGGAACATTATTTGCAACGATGATACGAAAAAATATAAATATTTATTTATTTTATTTAAAATCTTTCTCAATTTTAAGGAAGAGAAAATTTTCTTAGCGAGATCACAAAATAATTTAATTTATTACCTCATTAACGTACATGAGAAAATTAACATAATTAAACGCAAACACATGTTTTAGGGGTGCAATGAATTCCTTTAACGAAGCGTAACGGTAAGCATTTTCGAAATTAATTCAATGATTCTCATTCCGTAGTTTAAACTTTTATACATTCATGAAGCGGTTTCTCGTAACCCTGAAACTCGTGTCTGAAATTTTATTGATGTTTGTGCGCTTAAATATGTTGCTTTTTTCATTCAGTAGTACTTATGATAACTTTTTACAAATTTATTAAATCTTTGTTGGTAATTTCAGTTTAAAATCATGACTTGTCACAAAACGATTGGATTATGCACTTTTTTTAAAAAAATTCATTAAAAAAAAGGGCAGTTGTAGGCGGAAGATTTTTTTTGCAGAAATTAGCACTAGAGACTTTGCCAAATACGATGCAACTTTCAAAACCGCCCGACCGAGCCCGACACCCATTTAAAAAGCTTTCTTTAGTTCTAAATTAAGGCGAAAAGCCTTTAAAAATCTTCCGTACCAAGTTTTCTTCTTTTTTTTTTACAAAAAGAAAATAAAAATATTTACTTTAATTTATAATTAGCACAAAGCCCTGACATTTCTTTATCCCGTAAAATTGATTTGAGTCAATTCCATTCATTTATAAAGCCACAAAAAAATCTACATTGAAACGTAATAATTACGCTGAAACGTGACAAAAAAGCGAAAATTCTTATAGAAATCTCATCTTTTACCGAGGCTATGAACAATTGTACGTGACTCAGGTTTCCAAAACAGGTGCCGATCGATGCACCAGTTAGTCAACTATCATAGAATAAATTTTCATAAAAATCGGGTAAATTTTTAATTTTGGACTTTTGGCCAGGATTTTCAGTCAAATACTCCACTGTGCGTCATAAAGTTTCAACTATTTAATTCGCTACTGCTACATTATTATTTTTTCAGATATAATTTGATGTTTAGATTATTTTTTTTCTCGTACGAATGATTATTAGAAATTCACTCGCGTAAGTTCAGCGATCGTCAAACAAAAAAAAAAATATTTTTTTTTTCATAGATAACTTTTTGCTACAGTTTTAATTCATGCTATTCAAAACAACGTAACGTACATACAACGCTATCATACTAAGCCTCCTATTTAAAAGGAGCTGACTTATCCGATATTTTGATTCCAAAACTGTCGTGCGAAACAAAATAGTATTTGTACAAAAGGCTCATTGCAGAAAACTGGTGTTCAAGCTTTAGATGTGTTGCCTGATTGATGTTTGATTATTTTATTCTGTAGATGAAGACGATTTAATTTATACAAATTAAAAACAATAAGGTTCATTCCAGTAAACATTTTTCGATACATTTTTGTTGAATTTGTGAACTAAGTTATATTTTTAGATTCATTTTAAAAATGACATTTTCCTCAACTTATCATCAATTGTTTTACGACATAGCAACCAGCGAATATTATATCGTATTTATAAATACTAGAAACAAGGTTGGATCCAATTCAGTCTTGGAACCAAAATGTCGGATAAGTCGGCCTGTCCTTTTATAGGGGCTCTAGTTAGTCCCAGCTTCAGTGAGAGGACATCTGCCTCCAGCTCAATTGCGGCTAGTCCAGACTACTGAGCCCAAAACAACGGAGTAAATACAACCTCTGAATGTCATAGTAAGATCGTTTTTTCATTCTCAAAAGGAAACAAAAACAAGATCCAAGCCTTGAGAAAAAATCTTCTCCATTCCATGTCTGAAAATAATAGTTAATCCATCCACGAATCTAAAACATATCATTTATATAGATTATTTTTGATTCAATTGTTGTTAAAGACATAATCGAACCAAAAAATAAAATGAAGGACCTTTTATAAAGACGCAGCTTACGACATTTTAACTTCGACAATCCACTGCACGATCCCCAATAAACAAAGTAAGATTTAAAACTGTTCCATTTTTTTCCCCGAGGAAAAAGGGAAATGGGAGATCCGATTAACCCATCCGACTGCACGACATTCCAAAAATGATGTAGACATGGTTTCGCTTGAGTATAAAGTTACAAAAACGCTTGAAAAGTGACATACTTTTGCTCTGCTGATGAGACTTCTGCACATGACGCAAGAAAAAACATAGAATTATATCCCATCCGGGAACAAATTAAGTTATTATGCTTACACCAAAATAAAATCGCGTGCTTTCAACTCGAATAGTGACGAGTGACTTATACAGTAGATCCTCGTTTTACGCTGGTTTATTTTACGCGGTTTCGATTATACGCGGTTTAAGATTTGACACCTTTATTTTATTTTACGCGGATGCGGCAATGCAAACAGATAAAATTTTCTCTCTTTCATGATCCAAACGCCTAAAGATTTCAGATTACACTTAATAAACTGCATTTTGGCGAGCTAATAATCGAGCTTCTGCCACTGGAGTCATTTTATGCGATTGGTTCCAGAGCGCTTTCCAGAATTAAAATTATTCAACTCAAACAGTTCAGAGCTCACTGGAAGAAAAGCTTTTAGGAGTGACAAAGGAGGCCAAAATCAACGAGAATACCGACATCGGTGACACACAACCTAAAACGTTCACATTGAAAATTTTGAGACATTCTTTGACAATAGACATGATTTTCCTGATTCGCTAGTGAACGAAGATTCCATCACGGAAATGACACAAGTGATCATGGATGCGTTAATGCTCTGCAAAGAATTAACGAGAAAAATTCTTAATGACTGCCAAAAGACTATCACACCCAGCTCTTTTTTATAAACACTGAATCAATGTTTTTTTTTTATGTATGTTGTGGCATAGACATTGATATAACGGCACATTAAACGTTTTTTTTTTTCAATTAGTAATCACTAGAATGAACGGAACCTAACCCTTATTTTAAAAATAATATTTGGTCTTATACGGCATTTCCGTGGGACGTGACCCTCGCGTAAAACGAGGGTCTACTGTATTTGCTTTTGACGTGGTGATGCTGATTTTGAGAAAGAAAACCATTTATTGAAAAAAGTTTTAATTATACTCTCCTATCTGATCCATATGCAGACGAAAATTCACATACACTCCATATTAGAGTGCGTCTTATTACGCAATTTGAAATTGAAAAAAAAAAAATTAATTTCTTATGGGGCACCCAATTAATTGCTTCTTTTTGATAAAAAAAACACGCAGAAAATTTTTTCATAAAGCTTGAACAAAATTTTGGAGTTGCTACCAGTGATTAAACTTACGTACATTATGAAAAAAATGATGTAAAAAAAAAAAAAAAAAACAATATTATCTATTGTCCTATACACACGCCGTGAACTTTTGTGTCTTCTTTTTTCTACAAGGTTCTACATAATTTAATTGACTGCTCAGATATCGTCAATTCGACACAACTTCCTGTCCCAAGTAGGACTCTTAGGAGTCATTCTTCTTTTAAAAATATTTTTACCAGATGGAACTATGTTGATAATTCTTTTAAATTTTACAAACTTTTTAACATTTATTGTTATGATTTAGATATTTTTGACTTGTCATGTTACAATTTTAAGTCTTTATGTTTTAATATTTTAAGTGTATCGTTTGTTTTAATTGCTTTTTTTATATTTTTGTCATTGTAACTGGATTTTTTCTGTAGTGTGCAATGCTTTTAACGAATAATAAAAAATAATAATAATATTTTTTTAATCTATATGAAATGGGGTGGATTAAATACGAAACATAGCACAAATACCTGCTTCTTAGGTAAACAAATTAAATAGTAAGCATTTCATGGTGGTCATGTTGTACGATAATGTTAAAACGAACAAACAAACAAACAACAAAAAAAAAAAAAAACATGCAAAAGTTCGATAATTGCGTTCAGATCATACACTAAAAAAATTCCGAAACGTTACTGATTATTTCCGTGGAACGTTTCGCGATTTCACAAGTTTTTATCCACTTCCTGAGAAAACCAAGTATCTTTATCTAAAACTTTCCTGAACTACTACAAGTTGCACGAATGCTGACCTCTCACTGTTGTGAAAAATATATTTAATTCCTTGTTTAAAGATAACTGAAGTATTTAATAAGTGTATCGGCTTCAACTCGATTGCGGTCCGCCCAGATTGACTAAGTTACCAAAGAGAGCAAAGAAGTTTCTGGATTCCGTAGCTTTGCAAGAGTCCCCAGCGAGTTAGATTCATGGTACTTGCTTACAACTTTGTCTTAGCTTTGGCCATGATTGCAGTAGCTTTTGGAGTTTACTTGGCAAGCAGGAAGAAGCCGAATTATATTAAACCCACATAAGTTTTATTTGGAGGTTCCAGAACAACGACTGGATTTAACCGGGGAGATTACTGAATTCTTCAGAAATATTTCTGGATAATTTCAGGAAGATTACTAAATTTTAGCGGGAATTTCTGCTTTTTGCAAGAAATGTTACTTGCCGAAATTGGGCGCATCAGATGCCCATTATTTTCCAGGAATGTTTCTAAATTGTTTTTACAGTGGAGTTTGTCTGTATAGCGCCTAGACCGTTCGGCCGATTTTCATGAAAGTTGGCACAAAGTTAGTTTGTAGCATGGGGATGAGCACCTCGAAGCGATTTTTCGAAAATTCGATTTTGTTCTTTTTATATTTCAATTTTAAGAACAAAAATATCATAAGATGGACGAGTAAATTACGAAATTATCATAACGTGCAACCGTAACATGGGCACAAGCCAATTAGCGAGATACGAAATTATCATAGCGTGGAATAGTTACATGGGTACAAGCCAATTGGCGGGATATGAAATTATCATAACGTGGAACCGTAACATGGGTACAAGCCAATTGGCGAGAAAATTCACCATACATCTTTATCTTCTTTACTAATAATAAAGCTGAAAGTCTCTCTGTCCGGAGGATGTCTGCAGGATGTTTGTAGGATGTCTGGATGTCTGGATCTCTGTGACGCGCATTGCGCCGAGATCGTTCGGCCGATTTTCATGAAATTTGGCACAAAGTTAGTTTGTAGCATGGGGGTGTGCACCTCGAAGCGATTTTTCGAAAATTCGATGTGGTTCTTTTTCTATTCCAATTTTAAGAACAAAAATATCATAAGATGGACGAGTAAATTACGAAATTATCATAACGTGGAACCGTAACATAGGCACAAACCAATTGGCGAGATACGAAATTATCATAACGTGGAACCATAACATGGGTACAAGCCAATTGGCGAGAAAATTCACCATACATTATTTGTAAATATACAGGCGAACCAAAAGATCTTTTAATTTTTCTATTACGGGCAAAGCCGTGTGGGTACCACAAGTTACTAATAATGAAGCTGAAAGTCTCTCTGTCCGGATCTCTCTCTGTCTGTCAGGATCTCTGTGACGCGCATAGCGCCTAAACCGTTCAACCGATTTTCATGAAATTTGGCACAAAGTTAGTTTGTAGCATGGGGGTGAGCACCTCAAGAAATTTTTCGAAAATTCGATGAAGTTCTTTTTCTATTCCAATTTTAGGAACATTTTCCCGAGCAAAAGTATCATATGATGGACGGGTAAATTACGAAATTATCACAACATGGAACTGTAACATGGGAACAAGTCAATTGGCGAGATACGAAATTATCATAACTTGGACCGTAACATGGGTGCAAGCCAATTGGCGAGAAAATTCACCATACATTGTTTGAAAATACACAGGCGAACCAAAAGACCTTTTAATTTTCTATTACGGGCAAAGCAGTGCGGGTATCACTAGTTTTAAATAAATTATTTTAGATTCCTTTTAGAGAGGTAAATTCCAATTTTTATGTATTGAATAGCTATGGTAAATTCTTTAGCACTGGTTCAGGGACAATAACTTACTGCTTAAATGTTTGTTTCCTTAGTTTCAATTTAATTTTTATAAAATTATTCGTTATTAAACAATATTTTTCTTATAAAAACAACAAATGACATTGTTAGTAAATATTTTTACAAAATTAAACTGTTTATTAATACTAATAAGATTTGTATAGAACTTATATACAGTGGCTCCCAAAAGTTTTCGTACACTTTGAAATTTTGTAGTAATATCAAAATAACGAAAACTGAATTCAAATATGAAGTCCAATTTTTTTTTCACAACATTCCTATGCCATTCTGGATAAAACCCAGTAGTTTTCTTCAAAATATTGCCAGATTTTATTTTTGAAATTTGTTAAAAAACGAAGAGACAGAGAAAACATACGCCACAAAAGTCATCGTACACTGAAATATTTTCGAATAAATTCATGATTAAAATTATCATATGTGTTTTTTTTAATTATTTTTGCATTGTAATAACACTGTAAAGTCATTTGATTTTAATTTTTTGTTTATTTATTCCCTAAAATTCTGCTTATTATTTTTAAATGGCAGGTATGAGTAAAAAACAACAAACACGATTCGAAATTTGATCTTTTCCCCTCACAGAGTAGACAAAAATTGGTTTAAAACGTCTCTAAATTGGTTAATTTATACCATTCTATAGTGAAGTGCTTGCTAAAATGATTTAAAGACAAGAATCGGATCGAAAACAAGGTAAGAAAAGGTCAACTGGCAAATTTAACAAAGTGTGATCGGAGGTTTACAGTTAAAAAAGTTATGAAAAATGCACATTTGTGTGCTGAAAAAGTTTCTGCAGAATCGAATGAAACATTTTATATTTAATTTTCACCTAAAATTGTTCGTCAAGTTCTCTGATTAGCGGGATCTCTTCGTGCAGAAATTTTCTTGTTCGTGCGAGAAATAGTAAGTTTACGCTTTCCGTCGTAAAATCAATGGTAAATAAGCTCAAAACTCTTTGGAACAACGTCTTACTTATAGATGAAAATAAATTCAATATTTTAGGTTAAATTGTTGTATATATGTCAATAGAAGAAAAAATGAGGAATTTAATCTTAAGAACTTAGTTGGATCGCTTAATCAGGACGGTGAAAATGTTCTTGTGTGAGGGTGCATAAGTGCATCAGGACTAGGAAACTTACAATTTTTAGAAGAAATAATGAATCATACAGTTCATTTAAATATTTTCAAAAACAATTTTAAACAATTGACCCAAAATTTGGTAATCAGAAACAACTTTGTTTTTTTTTATCAATATAACAATAAGAAGTACACGTTTGCGTTTGGTGCCTCAAAAATTGTCCATAAACTTAGAAATATCTCCTCAATCGCCAGATTTAAACTAACTGAACATACTTGGAGATATCTGGCGGCTAGATTACGAAAATACACCCTTGAAACGAAAAGTGAAATGGAAACAGTAAGACTCGAAGAGCGGCTGAACACTCACTCAGAAATTGCATAAAAAAAGAAAGAAAAAACAATGAAATCTATTCCCAGATGTTTAAAAGCTGTTTTTGATACTGTATGATATTCTACTAAATAACAATTTTGTAAAAAGTTAGATTATTTATTAATTTTTTTGACATTTTTTCAAAGTGTACGAAGACTTTTGTGAGATAAAATTTCCGGCACTTTTTGGTTTTTGATTTAAAAAATATAAGTTTTAAAGTTTTATTAAAAATTTTCGTGTAGTTTTGTTAAAAATAGATCATAGATCTTGTAATTAAATACCTATTCCGAAATATTAATTTTAGCCAATGCATGGGGCCTATTTCATTGAAAGTCGTAGGTGTACGAACACTTTTGGGAGCCATTGTATTCATTTTTAAGCTGAACATATATTTTGACTTTTTTCCTAACCTCGAATTTTCCGGCATGCCGGCAAGGACCAGGAAAGCGTTATGAAAATTAGTTTCTCCCGAATTTGTGGCAGGCCGTATAATGCGGGGTACAATGGTAGCATGTATTTTTTGAACTGTAGGGTGTGAATCATCTGTTCACGCCTGCAATTTTAAGGATAGCTTTGAACTTGCAAACAGAATAATCTTAGTTAACAGTGGCTTCATATTTATACATTTTGCATCAAAATTAAAAACTGGTAATGTTGAATACTATACTATAAGTTCAGCAGAATAATAAAAAACCTCCAGGTGAGGTCCTATTACCACACCCTTTGAACCTCACCTGGAGGTTTTTTACTAACACAACTCTGTTGTCGTGAAAATTAGTCCTATAGAAAGAAAATCCATCTTATCGATTCGAATAATACTGCAAATACATTTTTGGGTGCAGAAGCATTAGGGAAGCTTTCAGTGTAGTTCGTCTGTTCGTCTCTAGATGGCGGTGTAAAAACTGATCAACTAAGCATTTACACTAGCGCAGCGTTTCTTAATTTGTTTGATAAGTGGAATCCTTTTGAAGCGCAGCGTTTCTTAATTTGTTTGATAAGTGGAATCCTTTTGAAAGTTCACTTTCTTCGTGGAACCCCTGTGTTATTCTAAAAAGCATAGTTTGCATGCAACATTCTAGAAATGTTTTATTTTCAATAAAAACACTTTTTGTTAAAAAAAAAATTCGACTTAAAACACTAATTTAAAAAATAACTCGAATTTCTCTGAATACTATCTACAACTCGTTTCAAAGAAAATTTTAAAGTTTTTATTTAAATGATATGAGTAGTTCTTATTTTTACTATGACAGATACATCCTTAATATCCGGCTTTCTGGAAAAAAGTTGCATTCTCAGATTGGGTTCAGAGCACTATGTCTGCGGTGATATTTAGTTTTGTTGGCAGATAAGTTGAAAACATAAACCAGAATTTCACTGGATGGTATTATTTTTAATTTCTGGTGCAAGGAAAGATCATTTGCCATTTCAATAAAAGAATTGTTTTATAGAACTGACATAATTGAAGGTCACATTGACAATAAAATGGCTTTTAAATCCACGATTGAAATTTTCTCAGCGGAAAATATTCATTAGACACTTATAGTGGTTCCTAAAAGTGTTCGTTTCGGGATAGGTACTTAATTTTAAGATCTATGATTATTTTTTAACAAAACTTCATGAAATTTTTTTTAACGAAACATCAAAACTTTTTTTTTAAATCAAAAGCCAAAAAGTGCCGGAAATTTTATCTCACCAAAGTCTTCGTACACTTTAAAAAATGTCTATACACTGTAAAAAAATTCCGAAACGTTACTGGTTATTTCCGTGGAACGTTTCGTGATTTCAGAGGTTTTCACCTGTT
>NC_072738.1:121419024-121674536 GCF_026930045.1 Uloborus diversus
GTACATAGTGCGAGCTCTATGGAAGGTCTTGACTGTTCAACTTTAATTATTGGAAAACATTGTTCTGAAGAGGTTCTATTTTCAAATCACTGTTCAAAAAAACATTTTTTTTTTTTTTTGCACAATATTCAGAACAATTTCTTGAGGTATGGAAAGAGCTTTTTTCTCCAGTGAAACGTTTATTTTAAACATTCCGCAATTTTTCCATCGCATACATTACAAACCATCTATCAAACGTCCTAATTTTTATTTCAACGAGTGAGGTAAAAATAACACATTGGAATACATATTCACCCATCCGTGGCTCACAAACTTTTGTTTACAGCTTACTTGTATCGTTTTTCTGCCTAATTTATAGCGCTTGAATCTCACATGGCTGCGTTATGCTCTCAAGGACAACTTTATGGACGTCTGGATGGCTCGTTTGACCACAGCCACCCTCTAGCACGCAATGGAGAACGGAAAAACGAAAAGACAGATCCCCACTGACCCATTACGTAAATATAGCGGAACCGAATTGGAAGCTTCTTCGGGGATGCTCTTGGAAATAAAAGGGGTGGAAAAGAAGAAGACGGATGTCCGACTGTTTCACTGGTTGCAGGTTGTTGCGAGTGTCATTTGATTCACTCGGCCGATCATGCTTGACGCAATGTAGCAGAGGAAGATAGTTTTTGCTCAGATGAAAGAAACTTTTTCAAGGCGATTTGGTCATAAGAACATTCAAATTCAGAATGGCATGCAAAACGATGAGCGAGTAATTCATCATGTTCGTTTTCAGCTGAAAACCGTGCAGACAACAGACCAGGGGGGCTCACAGGAGGGCAGGGGGATTATGGCGCAAGTTGCGCCATCAAAAAAATAAATAAATAATAATAATAATAATAATAATTTATTCATTTAAATTTATTTATTGATTTATTTTTAGTTTAAATTATTTATTTATTTTATTTTATTTTGTTCAGTTCATATTTTATTTTATTTTTTATTTAGTTTTCGTGTGTGTGTGTGTGCCATTGACGTAGCTCAGAACTTTTCTAATAAATGTAATAATAATAATAATAATGTTAGTTAGAAATATGTAAATAAATAAATAAATATTCAAAAAAAAGACAAATAAATAAAATATATTTACAAAAAGAGAGAGAGAGAGAAATAAAAAAGGGAAAGAGGGTTGGGAATTTTTTTTTCGGGGGGGGGGATGGGCACCCCTGCAACATACATTTAGTTACAGGTTCTGATAGCAAAACACCTGAGGTTTTAAGAGTTTATTTTTGCATGGGAAAGGATATCTTGTATTCATAATAAATCATAACCAGTTCAAGTCGTCAAAATTTGAATAAATGCCAGGGGTGGGATGCTGAATTATTATCATTATTATTATTTATTGTACTAGAAAATCGCCGGTCAAAGTATGACGGGTGAAAATTGCTCCGACATTTGAAGGAAGCAATTGCCTGTTTGGTGATATTCCGATGGTTGGAATTTTCACCCTAACTTCTGTGGATTAACCCTAAACTCCAGTAGATAGCGTTCATTGGTAACCACTTTTTCGTTTCTTCATTCTCCTAAATTTAGTCTTACCAGTAAAAGTTACCGGATCCAGTTGTGCCTTGCCAAAATAAAGCATTTCCCTGCATATTATGACGTCAGGACCGTTACCCGATCTGTGGATTGGCTATTATCTATGAGGATTAGCGATGGTCCTTGTGCACAAAATTAATACTATAGTCCTAACTTATCCATGGTAAATTAAAAATCCTGCAGGAATTCAATCATTCTGGACATACTATTTATTTATTTTGCTAAAAAAAAAAAAAAAAAACTACTACGCGAAAATAATAGCAGTCGACGAACCCATGTAGTTTTGCTCTACAAAAGATTTAACTACTTTAGTTTCAAAACAAACTGATTGTAGCCATTGTCAAGAAAGAAGTAAAGGCCTGCTGTACCATACGTCCCACATATGAACTGTACATCCAGACAGTCAAGAAATTCTGTACAGATTTCTTGACTTTTTTTGATTCAAATAACAATAAAACAACAATGCTGTTATTAACTACCTTTTTTTTTTTTTTTTTAAACTCTAGTACACTTTAAGTTAGGGGAAAATCCGAAAATCCTGTAGCACGTAAACTTTTTTTTTCGACCTTTATAAATCCTCTTGAGAAGGAGGATAATAATTTAATGAAAAAAAAAGAGTCTCCTTTTTGTTATATTTTAAAGGCTTTTGTCGGATGTTTTTTCATCCATAAGTTAAGCTCTTCTGTAACGAAAAAGTGGTTCCTATTACAGCTCCGAAACATATCTATACGTTTCTCTGCAAATTTGTGCGATTTGACATCTTTGTTTACTTTTCTGCACAACGGCAATGGCGTTGTTTCCTTCAGTTAAAAGTACTACATTTAGTCACTGAAATTGATAGAATAAGCCAAAATAATAATAATAATAATAATAACATGGAACCAGAAAATACTTTTATTTTCCGAAACAAAAATTTTTTAATTTTTTTATGTCCGATTTATTAAACTTTGTCTAATTATTTTTAAAAAAAAAGTTGAATCCCAAGTTTTTAAGCGTGCTCTTTCAAATAAAAAACCATAAAATTTCGGAAATAACCCAATTTGTCAATTTATTTTTTTCTCCAGTTATTAAACACAAAAGTGATGCTTAAACTGCAGCAAAGTGTCAGATTTTTAATTCTGTACCAATTTTCTGTCCCGTGAATTAAAAAAATGTAAATCACTTCATATTTTGAAACAATATTAATTTAGTAACTTCAAAAATTAAATTTAATGCATTATTACAAACGGCTGACCAAACCTAATTTTTTTAGATCCTATTTCAAATTAGAAGCTGAAAATAATCCGTCAATTGTACTTTTAATATTACTGTTTACAAAAACATCTAACATCTTTTGAAAAAAGTATACTGTGTAGCCATATAGCAGTTCTTTCTATCGCTCTCGTTTATAAGTAAAATGACCCATACATACTCGAATGGTAATTATTAAAATTCATTATAAGTCAACTGCTCGCCATAACTAAATATAGAAATCCATTTTATTGTTTACTAGTAGTACCCGCACGGCTTTGCCCGTAGTAGAAAATTAAAAGGTATTTTGGTTCGCCTGTATATTTACAAATAATGCATGGTGAGTTTCTCGCCAATTGGCTTTCCCATGTTGCGGTTCCACGTTATGATAACTTGGTAATTTATTCGTCCATCTTATGATTAATTTGCTCGGGAAAATGTTCTTAAAATTGGAATTTAAAAAAAAAAAATTTTGAAAAATCGCTTCGAGGTGCACACCCCCATGCTACAAACTAACTTCGTGCCAAATTTCATGAAAATCGGCCGAACGGTCTAGGTGCTATGCGCGTCACAGAGATCCAGACTGAGAGACATCCGGACAGAGAGACTTTCAGCTTTATTATATTGTTTAAGTTCTTTCTGACAATGCGTTGGAGTTCCAAACGGAACTTTCCATAAACGCTCAATGGCTATTGACATACTAATCTACATTAGCCCACTCTCACGTATGTCAACGGTGAAGAAAATGTTAAAAAACGAGGCCTTACTTGACAATACCCCGCTGTTTGAAGATTGTAAAACTAGAACTAATGATTTTTCCTGTTACACTCTAACAAAGAATAGTTTTGCCGCAAAGCATCGTTTCGTTTTCTTTTTCCGCTCCAGGAAAACGTTTTGCTGTCTGAACGAAACTGGGAGTAGTGTTGGAGCCAGCACTCATTTTCGGTGTTGGACAAGAAAAAATAAATGCTGGATTAAGTAAAATTAAATTGCTTTTTTTTTTTTTTTTGGTGTAATGGGGTTGTTTCCATTAGTCAAAAGTACTACTTTTAGTCACTGAAATTGATAGAATAAACAAAACAAAAACAAAACAAAACAAAACAAAACAAAAAAAAAAAAAAAAAAACAGCATGGAGCGGTAAAAAAAACTTTCATTTTCCCAACGCTTGATTAGTAATTATTTTTTTTAATGTCCGATTTTGAAAATAAGGCGTGTTCTTTATGACGTCACAAATGATGCAGTTTGTGTGGCGCATCTTTATACCGCGTTTCCACGTTATGATAATCATGCTGTACGCTTGCTATCAACCATATCGTTGCCATTACACATAAGTAAAGATGCAAATTAAATATTCTCTGTGAATGGCATTTCATCATTTGTCATGTTATCGACAGAAGCGTAAACAATGAAAGCGCACCGACTGAAACAATTTTTTTAAAGTATTAAACTTTGTCAAATTATTTAAAAAATTATCAGATCCTATGTTTTTAAGCATGCTCTTTCAGAAAAAAATACTTTTAAAATTTTGGAAACGACCCCATTACCACAATGTAGAACATGCCGCATTTGCAAAAAAAAAAAAATATATATATATATATATATATATATATATATGTATATATATAATAAAATAAATAAATAAATAAATAATGGCTGAAATAGCTGTTGCCAGTTTTACTTCTCAAACTTTAATTTTACCTTTTAATGGACTTTTTCAAGTTTGTTAATGACTTTTTTTTCTTATTTGGCGACTTGTTTTGCATTTTAGTGAGTAAATTTAGTTATTTCACGGATTGTTTATCATTTTGATAATTTTTTTTGTCTTGTTTAACGTTTTGTTTTGTCGAAAATAGAAACATTATACAATTCGAAATTTCAGCAACATTGATTTTGCCGTTTGACAAACAGATAAGCGCTTTGTTTTGATCATACAGCTATAATAAGAGACAATATTAAACTACTATTAGAAATCGTTGTTTTTGATTAGTTTGGTGAAGAATTTTTGAAAATGCTCCAAGTGTCATAAATTAAATATTCGTTCTCAGTACCCTGTCATTGAGAACTTAAATTTCAATTAAATACTACTTTATAAATGTTCTGTTATTGAAATGAAGCGCTCTTTCAGAAGTACTCTGTCCCAAAGAACTAAAATCTAGACAAGCTGAAAAAACCCTGAAACTTGAAATTTCGTTTTCAATAGGATTTCATAAGAACAAGCCATGGTTGAACTGAAGGCGATACACTTAATAAATAAGTTCAATTAATTCTTCAACTGGTAACTAAAAAACATTTTCACAACATTGAGAAGTCCGCATCCGTGCAACTTGTTCCAATCCAGGAAACCTTTTTGACTAAGTTACTTGATTTTCACAGGAAGTGGATGAAAACCTGTGAAATCCCAGAACGTTGCCTGAGACTAATTTGTGACGTTTTGGAATTTTCTTACAACATCGAATTTTATTTGAATACTAGTTTTTTCCAATAAAATTCTTTCGGTAATGCGTGTCAGTGTCCCTAGAATAAAAGAACCGTAACATTCCTTTCTGCCCTCAAGATTTTGTGAATCATCGATGAACTAACAGATTCACCTTTTGTTTTACTCTCCAGAGTCAAAGAACGGAGTTTCAAGGACTCGAACTCTAGTGGAGACTCCCCTCCCCTTTTCCATACCAATCGAGGAAGACATTTGTTCTTGCTGTCAAGGTTGCTCGCTTCTTGGATATGCATGACAGGTAAAAACAAAAGTGCAAGATGAGGTAACGCTTTTGCGTTTCCTTGATTGTCTTAAGATTTCGATTCGATCGCAAAGAAAGCGGAGGAAGATTTTTTAATGCAAGTTTTTTAAATTCAATTCCTATTTTCTGAGTGCTAATGGTACGAAGATTTTATTTGCTTTAGCACACTACTGCCTTACTTTGTATGCTTCACAGTTCCTATTCTTTTGATGAAAACACTGAAAAAGTCAAAAACAAATTGTGGAGGTTGTCCATTAAAAGTAGCAACATTCTTTTTTCTTTCATTTTTATTTGATACAGTTGTCTTAATATCTACTTTTCCGACAACGCTTCTTATTGGTGTGAATGAACCGTACATGCGAACTTTTTTCACTCATAAAAACAAATGCCGGTTGACAATTCAACCGGCATTTTTTTATATCATAAGTGAGGAAAATAAATATTTACTTGACTTTTCATGGTACAAGATTGCGGTTCAAGAAAAAACAATACTATTAGTTAACTTGACAAGTTATTTTTTTCCACTTTAATTTTCTTTATGCGTTCAGTATTAAGGTGTTATCTTTAAGAATTTGATAGATTTGACCCCCTTAGGATCACCCGTGACTAATAGAGGTGGTTTACCAACTGGGTGGGGTCTTGAAAACAGCTCAGCTTCTTTGAATCAGACCAGGAGCAGACTTGTGATCCAACACTCCAGAGGTATTGATTTGCAATGAATTTGTCAACACTACAGATTTAACGTACAGCAGTCCAATTAGTATACACGGGGGATTTTTAACTTAGCAAAGTCCCATTCAAATGAAATTACCGTGCCTTAAATTTCCGCATTCCTCCCTCATCGAGATTGACACTTGACAATTAATTCCATGGCAAACGTGGTCAGACATCACCCCCGAAGGCCTCTTGTTCCTAAGCGTAGTCAGACAGTAGTACAGTGAACACCGGTTAATTGAATCAGTGGTTAATTGAATTAACCGCTTTAAATGGTCTAAAACAGAATAAAATCCAGCTTTTTCGAATTAAGCTGCTTTATTGAATCAGCCGCTTTATGGAATCAAAATTCAAAAAAACCGCTTTATGGAATTAAGTTCAGAAAATTGGGCACATCAGCTGCCCATTATTTTGCAGAAACGTTTCTGAATTGTTTTTACAGTGTAAAAATTCCTCAAGATTTTTTTTTTTTTTAATATCACATACATCAATACATTCTTTTTAAACTCTTGTGTACCAAGTGGGACAGTATGAAACTATGAATATTTGAACTTTGATGTACTAAACGGTACTCTTTTTAATGATGTTATGATTATCTGAAAATGAAATTTAATTGCTCTTTTCTTGACCTGGTTATCCTATATCCTAGTCAAAGCAGACCATGGAGACCACCTATCTTTGAAGCTCTTGGCAAAACCTCTGTGGGTTATTCAAGTGTCAAAAAGTCCTTCCCTCAGATAAGAAATTCAATCAAAAATCATCTGTGAACTCCCAACTTATCAAGTGTAAAATCAGGGTAAATACCAGGGAAGAGCTTCAATAGCAGATGGGCCAATGCAGCGTTAATTAACCCCCCGCACATATGTGGGAGAACTGTGGCCGCAATTAGGAAGAACTCCAGCTGAGCATTCATCCAAGTAGTCCCTAATCAAGATGCAATCACTCCCGGTAGATATGTTATCCGGGGGAAGCGTGTGCGATCTAAATAGCAACAAAAAAGGGTTGCCAATGTCATCAGTGTCTTTTTTTTTCTCTGACCGGTGAAAATATCGCCAATGTTCTCTAACCCCGATATAGTTATCACGGAGTGGGAGTAAGTGGGTTAATAAGGCAGTTTTGAATGTGGGACGCTCGAAAAGAAATCTGGTGAGTTATCAATGGAGAGGGAATTATAGCTACGTGAATGGATAGTGCAGCTTTCGCGTCTTCTATGTAGTGTATAAAAATAGAAAACAGATAAGCTACCAATAGTTCTATTGTTGTGATGGGGAAAGCCCGCTTCAATTTTAAATGAAAGCATATAATTTATCTGCAGAGAATTCACTTGTTTTAACTGGATCAAAATCAAGTTCATTGTTTGTTTTCCTTTTTTAACTCTTTGGAGCATTGAAGATGTCCTACCTTTCACATGCATCGCAGTGCAAGTTGGGATATTTTTAGACCCACCTCTAGAGACCTCCCAGTACACATTGGAAACACATTTGGAATACTTTAATTCGTAAAAAGTGTTCCGGTTTCCTGAATGTGCATTAAAATGAATTCCGAATGTGCTCCGTTTTGAAGGAATCAGTTCCGAATGTGCTCCGTTAAGTAGGAATCAGTTCCGAATGTGCTCCGTTAAGAAGGAATCAGTTCCGAATGTGTCCAGTTCAGTATATTTGTTAAATTTAAACTTCTGAACAGTTTTGAGAACGGATGAACTTGGAACTTGAAGACGTATTACAGGAAAACATTTACACATCCTTGTAAAATCATCGCTTTATTCGCAGCAACATAATTTTAACAGCTTCTATTTTTAAGCTAAATTTAACAGCTTGACTATCAGTCGATAAAATCACCCGATGTGACACTAGAAGACATATTTTTACAATATTTCTCTGCTGATTAGCGTCACTGTATAAAGAATGGCCATCCTTGGTGTAGAAGACAGGGTAATGGAATGTCCGGCGGATGACATCTGCTAAGCGAGGTTGCGTCAAATTAACAACAAAGAACTAGGAAAACATGTTACACAATTGAAAAAAGATGAGCGTTTCATAAATGTTCTAAAAATGGTCCAAAATGGGTGCTTCAATGTGTTCTAAAAAAGGGAACACGTGTCAGTGCTCAAAAAATGTGTCCAAAAGTGTAATAGATCAAATAAGTGTTCTCGTGGGTGTTTTGAAAACTAGTTCTAAAAATGCTTCAAAGTGCTGTAAAAAAAGAGGACAAGTGTACGTGATTAAAAAGTGTCTGATGCGATAGCAGGGTTCGAATTATGCGGCAATTATCGGTATATTTTGCAACTGTTTTTGTGAGTAAGATTCAAATTTGCTTTTTCATATCAATTTCTTGTGTTTCTTTTTCAATCTCCGGACAATGAAGCCAATTCTTAGCCATTTCTGGAATTTTATACTCTGATCCCATATTACAAAAACACGGCTTTTAATGAGAAACAATCATAAAACGCAGACCTCTACCGGCAATGAGGGCTCGTGATCATTAACGAAATAATAGCAAGAACCTCTTTTGCAACGAGTCGTGGACTGACGAATTTATTTTAAATTACGCTGAAGCAGAACATTTTGGTCATTAAGAAATAAGCGCTAGATGCCTATGACGCCTGATTTCTCTATTCTAATTTAGAACCCTGTGTAATATAGATGTATGCAAAGAAGTTTATGTTTATATCTCACTTAAATGAAATGCAGGGTGTCCTGAAATAGATTGACTATTTTCAATAATTAAAAAAAGGAAAACGGTGAATGATAAAAAAAATAATTTCAACAGAAAATTTATATGGTTGGCTGTAATTTTTTTTCTACTCAGAATTTTAAATTTTAGTTCAAAAAATTTCTAACAGGTGGTGCTGCAGATATATATAGCAAGCCATTCAATCAAAGAATGATAGAAAATTACATCATACTTTTAGAAAAAAAAAAATCATGAACAAACTATATTTTCAAAATGTCTACGGTCAGGTACAATCACATGTTGCAATCGGGGGGGAAAAAATGGTGAATTTCAATTCTTCCGTTTTGATTCCGATTTGCTTACTATCTGAAGCGCCATCTGTTGAAAACTTTTTGAACTCGTGGGGAAAACATTTACGGCTCATCACATAAATTTTCTGCAAGAATTTTTTTTTTTTTTTTTTATCATGAACCGTTTTCCTGTTATGAATTTTTGAAAACAGTCAGTCTATTTCAGGACACCTTGAGGTTGGTAATGTTAACTGTACATCACATAAAAAAGTGTTCACTTTTGTAGGCAAGTTGGAGTCGAAGGATCTAAAATTCCTGGAGTCGGAGTCTAACATTTTCCTTCTGATTTCGCAGTACTGTTTTTTTTTTACAAACTTTATTTTTGTAGATGTTTTTGGAAGCAAATTGATAATTTTTAATCCTAGATCACATTTTCTGAGAACAAAATATTGTTTAGTTACAGTTACAGATTATATTTCCACTTGGCGAAAGATGTGATGAAAATTTCAGGTGTGTTCCGAACAATATGTTCAGATTATAAAACAAAGAATTAACGAGCAATAAAGTAAGTTATGGTTTAAGAACAAGCGAAATTTAAAAAGACTATGCGAAGAGAGGAATGAATCGTGAAGCAAGCGTAGTGTGTCGAATCGGAATAAGAAATTCTTTATTGATAAGTAAAAAGAAAAGTAAAAAGAAAAAAGAAATAAACAAAATTGAAACGATAGCACTAAACTAGATGTTTAACTAAATTAGCCTACTTATTTTAATGCAAAACCACAGAAAACGCAAAATGAAGCTCAAAACTGAAATTCAAGTCTTACTTGAATGATGACTATTGAATTGTGTCGCACACAAGTTTCCAAATCATTCATACTTAAAGAGGGGGGGGGGGATAATTAGGTATTTAAAATCCGATCAATAACATTCTTCACATAAGCAATCGTTTTCTTTTTGAAACTCTAATCAATAACAATAATATAGGTGACAGATTCATTAACAGAGCGTGAAGTTTAGCTCGACAGCAAAGTGTTTTTAACCGTTTAACAACCAGTTTTTTTTTTTTTTGTTATTATTATTTATTTATTTATTTATTTATTTATTTATTTATTCATTTTTTTTTTTTTTTTACTGTTTTTCCTAAAATTGAAAACTTTTCTGCAGTAGAGAGGATCTTTATGCGATACATGAGTCTCACTAGTATGTCATAGCGTCACATATACGCACCAGTAGTACTAAAAGTGCAATGAAAAGTTTTTTAAAATCATATCTATACCATAGACTCAAGTTTGATGCTGTGCGTGGAATATGTACGACCAGTGGTGGTAATCTCATTAAAAGACAAAATTAGCCGCTGAAAATTATATTAAATTTTTTTCAAAAACAAAAAATTTGTCAAATATTTTTCTTTTTTTTTTTTGCAAAAATAAATATTTACCAAACAGAGAAATTTCAAGAAAGACAGACTCTTAAAATAAGACGCTTGACCTTGAATGAGTTAATTTATGTCTGAGTTCAAATTGGAAACATTCTTATACTGGCACAGCTTTTTTAGGGGGAGGAAACCAGATATATATGTTAGGGTGGAAAGTCCGAAACTTTTGGTAAATATCGATATTAGCCGTTTATTAGCAACATTCACACACCAAACTCACCGGCGAAAGACCGAATATTTCCTGTGAATCACCAATGAAAGTCGACATTCGCCAATTTGATCTTTCACGGTAGTATATACATGGGTGCCCACCTAAAGGGGGGGGGGGGGGTCATGGCGCAGACTGCACCATTGAAACTTTTAGGTGGGGAGTTGTTTTGAGGAATATTTCTCTCATTTTTTAGGGGGGGTGGGGCACTTGCTTTTGGAGGAGCCTTCGCAATATTTACGTAGAAGTGCGCCCTTGATCTTTTTTTGGGGGGGGGGGAGCACCCCTGACATATACATTATCTCATTGAATTTTAAGAATCAATTTCCACTTCACAACCCGTTTTATCCACGTTTCAAGACGAGCAAAGATATCACCTGCCAGGGAGCCCCGAACTCAAATTTTTAGAAGGGGGTCATTCTTAATTAAACGAACAACAATACAAATGTTAAGGAATGATAAAATGCAAGCATGCACACTTGCTTGCAATAAATGAGAAGATACTTGAAGTAACTTTAAAAAAAAATGATAAATTCAAATTTTATCGTATCGTCTGAAAAAAATTTTTGACTTTGGTAGGTCACAGGTTTTTTTGGTAGGTCACAGTGACATCCCGTAACCTCCCATTAGGACAACTCTTTTTCAAACTGTAAGACATTTCAGTCTATCCGACAAGAGAAGCTGAGTCAAATAAACCAATCAAAAGTGAATCTCAAAACATTGCATAATAAATGCATTCTATTTTCGAGCTGGAAAAAAAAAAGCATCGACCATTAAAGCTTGAATAAACACGCCAATCTAAAAGATACGTGAACTCAGAAACATGCAATTTTCTGTTGGAAAACAGCAAGTAAAGCAGAAAGATTTTCTTTGTTTACTTTACCTATAATGAACATATCGTCGCCTCAGAACAACAGTAAGGTATCTTTCTGCTGTGTTTTATCTTAGATATTTTATTATTACTCTGAGGCGACGGTATTATAAATTTTTTTTACTAATTTTAAATATCCAGTAGAGTTCAAGTTCAAAATCTTCTGACTCTTTCTCCTGATTTATACTTGAAATAGCTGACCTATTTGTAGTGAAATATATAGTTTTTGTCATTAATGTGTGTTTTTAGGGATCGTCCACAAATGATGTCACGCCTTGAGTAGGGAGGGGAGTTTCGTGAAATTGTGACAGTTTGTGATAAGAGAGAGGGAGGGGATATTTAGAAGGGTGGCATCATACATTTTTTATTACAATATGCAAATGAAAAGTAGTGTGCTTTGTAATAAGGGGTGGGTATGGTGAAGGGTGACATCTTTGTGACAAGAGGAAGGGAGGAGATAGCTAGAAGTGTGACATCATACTTTTTTATTACAATGTGCTTATGAAAAGTAGCGCGACATTTAACAAGGAGTAGTGTAAGGTAAAGGGTGACACTTTGTGTCAAGTGGATGGAAGAGAAAGCTAGAAGTGTGACATTATACTTTTTTATTACAATATGCTTATGAAAAGCAGCGTGTGACATTTCACAAGGGGTGGGATAAGGTGAAAGGTGATACTTTGTGAAAAGAGGCAGGGAGGGGATTACAAGAAGTTTGACATAATACTTTTTTTGTATTACAATATGCTTATGAAAAATGCCGTGACATTTAACAAGGGGTAGGTGGGGTAAGGTAAAGGGTGACACTTAGTTACAAGAGGAAGGGACGGGATAAGAAGAAGTGTGATATCATACATTTCTTTTAAAAATTACAATAAGCTTATGAAAAAAAAGCGTGACATGTGACTGGGGGGTTAAGCGCCATCCTTCAGGGCCCGAATGATTGCAAGATCTTCTCGGTTTGGTTTGCCCTGAACGACGTACGATGTGACTGGGGGGGGGGGGGTAAGATGAAAGGTGACACTTAGAGACAAAAGGAAGACGGCGTCAAAAATGTTTTAAAAAAGTGTGACATCTTTTGTGTACAGCCTCCTATTACATTCAACATATCTGAACCAAAACAGTTTCATACCTTAAGTAATGTAGGTGATTATTTCAAAGACTTCCAAACAACTGTTTATCATTGAAATTGAAGATTTTTTGTAAAATGTTCAACCAACTAAACTTTCTTACATTGTATTGGTTGCTCCAAGAAAGTAAATGGACATAAATTTTTTAAAAATTTCTTTAGAAGATCTGATACAAGAGCTTCAATTTTTATTCGTCCTGAAAAATAAGATGCTGCAACATTGTCCAAAACAAATGTCATTTTCAGCTCTCTCATCCAATGATACGTAGAGTCACAGAAAGAGTTACTTTGAAAATGAAATTTTCAAATTCTGTTCAATATTGAAACATGAAATTTTGCACGCATGTCTTTTAAGTTCTTGTGAGTATAATATACAGCAGGTTTTGTAAATGATAAAAAACTTTTTTTTTTTTTATTTTCAGCTTTTTTATGAATAAAACGTAAGTAATTTTGGAGAAATTTTTGGATAAATTTACGTGTTTTTTAATAACTCTTAAAAATTTTTAAATATTTCTTAACCTACGATTGGAACACTTATACAGGTAAGATAATGTAAGTAAATTGGATGAAGATAATTTTTATTTATAAAGCGTTTCTCGTAATCAAGGCCTGATTACCCAAAAGGTTCGGGAAGCTTGAGCTTCCCCCTCAGAATTTTTAAGGGGCCCAAATATGACTGTAAAATTGTGCTGAACTATTCTAGTTTCTTCTTTTAACTGTATTTTTTAATGAAATTTCAAAAATTAGTACTTGCTAAATAGAAATATTTGATAACATTCAAATAATTATGGAAAATGAAGACACATTTGGAAAAATGTGGCCACAAGCTGTATTTTCAAATGTGGGATTGGATTGGATTGTGTTACAATATACTTTTATGACATTAAATTTCCTTTGTGAAGTGTCAAATCTGATTCAACATGTTGCTACCCATATTTGTTGAGAATTCAAGTGCAACGTATGTAATAAACAAAATTTCTATCAGTCGGTAAGATGGAATAAACTTAAATCTGAATTCTGCTGGTCAACTTAGCATTAGTCAGTGTTATATAAGTGTTGTTGTAGTATGTGCATAGAATGTTTAGAAAAATTTCCCCAAACAAAAGTGGGGCCCCCCAAAATGAAGCCGAGCTTCGCCTAATTTCAGAGGTTAATCGGGCCCTGCTCTTAATTTGTAATTTTAAGCAATTTTTACTAAAAAATTGCTCGTTTTTAAAAAATAACTGATAATTTTAGGATTTATTTTGAAGTAAAATACATGTTTTACGATCTTTCTGTTTCTAAAAAAAACCATTGATATTGTTTCGTCATGAGTTAAAATAAATAAAAAAAAAACTGCTCCCCACCTAGTTGGATACTTTGGACCAAGGGAAATGTATGTCTTCTAAATTCAAAGCTTATTATATACGTCTCGGAATACAAACACTGAAAAATTAAATTTTTTCCACATTGGTGAGTTATCAGAAACTTAATGTTAAAAAACGAAAAGTATTATTATTTTTTTTTTCAAATGTGTACTCCAAATTTTATTTTGAAAGTATCGCAAATGAAACCCATCACTCCAAATATTGCATTCATATCTTTATACTTCTTCTTTTATTCAAGATAAGTTTTAATTGAAAATTAAATATAAGTACATAATATCATTAATTGTACAAATGTTTCTGAGTTGAATTAGAAACTAACCAAATTTTGGAAAATTATTGCAGTTTTGTATCTCTAATAGACCACATAGACACTGGGGAAGTGAGAAGCAAAGGGATGTAAGTGGCAAAATTAAAACTTTGGAGATAACCAGTACAAATGGTAGGTGAACCCCCTCCTCTGTCAAGAGGCAAGAGATAGTACCAGTAGCCCTGGTAGGTGCTGCTGTACAGCATGACTTGGAAAAAGAATTCAATGAAAGCCAAACCTCAGATGTTATCTTTTGAATCGTTTTAATCAAAACATGAAAATGTCCACTTACATCCTTTTGCTTCTCCCTGCCTCACATGTGTTCCATCACTCATCCTTTCACAAAATCTGAAGAACCACTTTTCACAAAACTTGATATACATATTACACTGTAAAAACAATTCAGAAACATTCCCGGAAAACAATGAGCAGCTGATATGCCTAATTTCTACCAGTAACATATCTTGCAAAAAACGAGCGTTTTCCGCTAAAATTCAGTAACCTTCCTAAACTTTTCCTGGAATCGTTCTGAAGAATTCAGAACTAGTGAAAGTCACTCGTGTCTGTGTATCAAATCGGGTACCCTCCGAAAGTACTTAAGTAAATTTAAAATAGAACTTGATAACGTCTCTTGAAATTTGGACCACTTGAGCTAGCAGTAGCTGAAGAGAAGGCGATACATTGAAAAAATACCTTCAATAAATATTAAAACTGGTAGTTGAAAATATTTTTCACAATAGTGAGAGGTCTGCATTCGTGCAATTTGTGGCAATTCAGGAAACTTTTTGAGAAAAAAGCATGATTTTCCCAGGAAATGGATGAACACCATGGAAGAATAAAGTCAACATTAAATAGCTTTAGATATAAAAAAGTTCCATGTTAACCACAAATCTACTGAAACACGGATATTTTGTTTTTGTTCGTGCAGTGTCATGAGCTAATATTTATTTTGCTGCACAAACATCTCAAGCGCATTTGAACAAAAAAGTAAACTCTTTTCTCTCTACAAAAACTTCATCATAGCGGAGGTGATTAACCTCTGTGATAAGCCTCCACCAAGGAAAACTGACAACTTCAGTCAATTCCTTTCGCTTACATAAAACACAGCTCAACTTTACGCTCAACTTCCCTTAGTGCAAAGGTTGCGGATGGAAATATGTAATCTCCGAATCCAACTTGATGTCTTTTACCAAGCCCTGTCAACCATTTCATCCAAAATGTTTCTGTTCTCTGCTTTAGAGAAATACAGCCAAACTCGATACATTGCCAAATATTGCAACTCATTGAAAATGCGAGCTGCACGTGAGAACTGTTTCCTTCCGAATGAGTGCCGGCGTTGGTGTGGGCGGGAACTTTGCGAGTCGTAGGTAGGCCGCCAAGCAGGCGTGACAAATGCTATAAAGTAGGCCGACCTTGGCCTTCAAAACATTTGCTGCCGTAAAATAGGGGAAAGCATCTTCTCTTGCTTCGGAGTTCGATCTTCGTTTGGGGAATTTTTTAGGAGTTCGATATTTTCCGAAGGAGTTGGATTTTTTAATTAGAGGTAAGTCTTAAATTATTGTTACTATATTTTTTTCATAAATATTACTTTATTGACATTATAATTATTATTATTACTTTTAAATTATTTGGCATCTTCACTGCTCATTTGTTTTCTTTCTCCCATTTTTCGCTTTATAGACCTGCTTTAAAACAAAGATTCCCAGATAATATTTCATAAAATTAATTTTACCGTAGAAGAATGTATAAATAATCGTGTTTTTAACATCAAAAGAAAAAGGAAATATTTGGTGTTTATACAGTCTTGCTTTGCTAAAGAAAATTAATTTAAAATAAAATAGATAAAATTATTTGAATTTCGACGTCTTGAATTCAAATTATATTTTTCGCAATCACGAATTGTTATAGGACCCTACTCGTTGGATTTCTTATTTCTACAAATGGAATGGAATGGAAATGGCCAAGAAGTTTGCACCCGTCATATTATGACTGGTGGTTTTCTAGAATGGGTGATGCGAGGCATAGCCATGAGTACGATGCGGTAATAAAGATAAAGGTTTTGTGGCCGATATCCACCAGTTCGCTTATCAAAGGATTATTTACAGCGTATAATGTTACGTATTTTTTTTTTCCTTATCAGCCTTTATTGATGGAAATTAGTAATCTTAAATTTTTTTTATTTAGATGAAGTTTTGCTATTTAAGTTCATCTATGTAGAAAACGCAATATATATCTCCGAAAAAAAAAACGCAATTTTACACTGACACACACACACACATAATTGTTTTTTTAATGTAAAAGTTGTTGTTAAAAATGTTCTTGAGTTACGCCCTGAAAAAATATGAATGAAATCCAACCTAATGCGATTTGTAACGTTTGTAACTATGACGACGAAAATTTCGTTCTCTAAATAAATATTAAAAACAACCGCTGTCATGGTAATCTGAAAAGTCAGAGCAACATCAATTTTAGTCGATTGAGGATAATAAGTTATTCGTGATTGCTGAAAAAACTACTACTTCAGATAAAAACATAATTCTCTTATGATCCTTATCTCCTCAAGATTTTTCCACTTTTGCACCTTTCGTAGCTCTGAGAATATTTCGAAAATTCAAGTGGTTATCAATTTTGCACCACGCTAAAGCGCAGCCAGAATTTACCTTCGGGGTGGGGGGGGGGGTCGTAATAGTCCTTACGTGGAAATAAACTGTCATATTAGAATTAGTTTGTAGAGATCGACCCTCAAAATTCCCCTGGCGGCGCCCATGGGAGTTTTTTTCTTTCATAGACGGCATTTTCAGTTTCCTATATGTTAGCGTCACCTACAGGCCTTCAGCTTATATTGTACCTATGGAGGGGAAAAACGTGAAGATTAAGAATGAAAATAATAAAGTAATTGTGTAAAAATCTAAACTTTTTTTTTTTTTAATAAATCTACTTAGTCACTACAAGACTTTATAAAACACCTCTAAATTAAAAGAAATATGGAAAAATCAATATGAAATTTTACGAATATATTGATTTATAAGTCACTATGGCATTATTTAACCAATTATTCTGCATTATTATTATTTTTTTAATTGTTTTTTCTTTCTTTATTTATGTAGTAGTGTTTTGAGAGAAAATACACGTGTCACTTTTTTAAGAAAAAAAAAAGAGCTCTCATGGAAATATGTAATAATTTTGGGAAAAACTTAGAAAGTCATTTGCAAAATCTTTGCATCAAAACAAGAAAAATGTGTCTAAAAATTGGAACATTAATTTTACAACATTGTAGAAGCATAAGAGGTTGAAAATATACGTTTCAGTGTTTAATACGATGGTTATGCACTGTAAAAAAATTCCGAAACGTTACTGAGTATTTCCGTGTCACGTTTCAGGATTTCAATGGTTTTTATCCACTTCCTGCAAAAATCAAGTATCATTGTCAAAAAGTTTCCTGAATGGAAACAAGTTGTCCAAACTCAGACTTCTCTCTGTTGCAAAAAATATTTTAGCTCCCAGTTTAAAGATTAACTGAATGTATTTATAAAGTGTATCGGCTTCAGTTCAAGTACGGCTCGTCCATGCTGATTAAACTCCCAAAGGGAGCGAATAAGTATGGACTACGTAGCTTTGCAAGAATTGCAATCAAGCGAGATGCTTAATACCTGCAATTCTGACTTAGCTTCGGCCATGTTTGCAATACTGCTTTTGCAGCTGTCTTGATTGATTCCAGGAAGGTGCCACGCTGGTATATTATCACTGCCTAAAATTACTCTTAAGTTCTTTAGACACGATTGGCTTTAAATTGGAAGATTTCTGGATGTTTCAGGAAGGTCACTGAATTTTAGCGGAAAAGGTTCCTAGTTTTTGCGAGACATGTTACTGGCAGAAATTGGGCACATCAGCTGCCTATTATTTTCCAGGAACGTTTTTGAATCGTTTTTACAGTGTGTATGTGTTATGAACCGTATCTATGACGATGTTGTCTTCTATTTTATCGCAAGAATCCTATATTTTCGTGTATCTTACAACAAAATTAAAATAAGTATCCAACGCAAAAAAAAAAAAAAAAAAAAAAAAAAATCATTCTGATTTTAAAATCACGCTGGGGGAGGGGGGAGAGCTTTTTATTTCTGTGACGGTCTGTCTGGCTAAAATTTGGGAAATCCGGGAATGCTTTCCGAAAATTCTTTGTGACGAGTAAGTTCTCTTATCGTGTGGTTTTAAGTGAAGATGATTTTGCAGCAGCGAAAGATTTAAGTAACTGCGTACTGCTTTAGAGATCATTTGCTTTTTGTATCACAATCTCACAGATTCTTCCAATAATTGTCACGGGAACACATATTTTGTACATGCTGAAGTATGTATGTTTAACACGCATTCATTCTAAAGTGCGTAAGCGTACCTATTTTATGAAACAATGAGCTATTTTCAGGGTCTGATTTACTATTAGTCCCATGATGCCCTAACCAATGTTACTCAAGGTTAGGGACCCCTCGAAAATTGTAGACCAATATTTTTAAGCAGAGAGAAAATATTATTTGTTTAATGAGTTCAGCGACATTACCAAAAAACCATACATATTTACATGTATGGCACAAATTAATTTTCATTTAATATTTATATTGTACCGGGGTGAAATAAGTCATGCGCTTGTCGCGAAGAGGAAAATAAATACGCGTTTGAGGAAAATAAATGTTGAATAATCACTAATGTATACCCTCAGTGTGCTACAGGCTTTAACTATGAAGATGTTAAGATAAAAAGATGTGCAATTTAAAATCTACAGAGCTTTCTTCAATTGTGCAATGCCAGGGGGCCCCTTGGTGTTGTGCCACCTGTCCTAAAACTTTTAAAACTTCGTCTTGCCAACAATTCTTTCTTCTGGTTCGAGCAAAAGTAGATGAAGGGAGGCACGAGGTTTGATGCGCCGCCGCCTTGGCGAGGGGGGCGAAACTCCTAAAATACACCGCCGAAGGCGTTGTGCACCGATCCGCCACAGCTAGATTAGCTTGGGCAGCGAGACCGATGCGGCCGCCCAAAGTTTGGCGCTTAGGTATTACCATTTTGCCTACTACTAATGTTAATAGTATCTAGGCGTAAAACAGTGATAAAAATTGCATCCTGTTCCTATTAACTCTGCTCCTGCTGTAAAATTTGCTTTGCACAGAAATAAAAGCATTTACCTATGAGCAAAAATAATTGAATAAACCAGATAAAAAGTTGCTAAAGCGCAAGTATTGTAAAACTATTACAGTTCCACTGATATTGTTTCTTTTCCCAAACATAGACTAGCTTCATATGTTTTCTATAATTATTTTCACTATTTATGACATTTTTTCAATAATAAATAAATGAATAAAGATACAAATAAATAAATAATAACTTCTCATAAATTCTGCGTACATTTCAAAAAACTGAAAATAGATTTAGACTTCATATTAAAAAAGAGAGCATGAGAGGGAAATCTGCACTGAAAAAATAATAGATCGAAGCAGATTATAGAGAAAAAAAATCTTTACCTGCAAAACTTATGCAGTTTTCCAAGCTAATACGTAGACACTGACCAATCCGAATTCGGAAAAGAAAAATGAAAGGAACTAAGTCTTTAAATTAAATTGAAATGTTTTCCTTATTTTATGCACAGTGAAATTATTGCTGTAAACCTGAATGTTTGGCGTTTAGTATCAAAACCAGCGAAAACCACTAGTTAAAATATTACAGGAAAGAAAAATAAATTTTTTGAAAAAATTACGCTGTCCCCATATTTTTTCAGAAGGATTCCCCCCCCTCCCAGATTTAGTGTGTGGCATCGTTTTTGGTTTAAAAAAAATAACTGCAGTTTCTGATTATTTACAGGTAAAATAATTTGAATTCAACTGATTATGAAGGAAATTGACCTTTTTTTACTGTATTTTCATTTTTTATACCAATTCCCGCTAAATTCATGTGGTATCTCACTTTAGGCCATAAGCCTGTACAATCAAAAATTTGATCTGATTAAACAATTTGTTATAATGGTGTTCTTGATATTATCCATGCATTTGCACAGTGGCAATAATGTGTTAGAAAGCATGGATTGAGTTAATTTTGAAGAAAAAGAAAAAAAAAAAAAGAAGGATTTAGGCAGTAGTTTTCGATCTGCTTACGAAGGATTTGTTCTAAGTCCCTTTGTGGATTGAAAGTACCGGCGAAAAAGTATCAGATTGTAAAATAGAAAAAAACTTTTGAAAATGTGAGGATTGAACTATCTTAACTATCTTTATTTTTTCCCCGAATCTAAAGTCCCATCCCCCCACACACACGCACGCTCCCAAACCTCTTGCATACATTTAATTTTGGTAGTGAGCTTGCATACATTTAATTTTGGTGAGCATTTAATTTTGGTAGGATAACATTGCCTGCTTGAGTTTATTGAGAATATTGAAAATACATATCTTTGAAACAATTAAATATAACTGTTATATCTTGTACAGGGTCGTCCCGAATTTACATTTTTGAGGTGTAGAAGTCTTCAATTAGCTGAATGGAACAAATTTAGTCGAACAATAAATATGGGTATGCGCACATAAATATACATATGAAAAGGGACATTCGGGCATTTTAAAATTGCAATTATGTCCCCAAGTTTGTCGAATAAGGAAAATATTTAGGAGGTCACAATGACCTCCCTTGACTCCCTGTCGGTGTGCCCCTGATCCCGGTAGTCGTGAACAAGCGTTGCGTTATGGAACACATTAATCAATGCATTCATTTAATTCCAATTAAATTAATGAATGCTTGAGAGTAATATATAGGAGAATCATTTGTAGTGCTGCCATCTTTTGATTACAAGATGAATAACAAATGCACGTGACAACCAGACGTAGCCTGAAAGACTAATTCATTTTGCGGGAAAACAGTAAAAACGGTAGACTCGAACAAAGTTATTTTACATATGAATAGAAAAGATAAAATAATTAACTGTTTTATGAAAAAACCTCAAACTTCTTAAACAAAAGATGTGGAATTTCGAATAATCTTAAAATACATTCTGAAAGCGTAGGAAACAGTGGCGGATTTTCAGGTGTGGAGGCCCGTAGTATTTGGGGGAGGGGGAGGGGAGTTTCTCTGCTCATCACTCTAAATAAGAGGCAGGACCTAGAGATTTTCTCCTTCACATTTCTTCTTTCTTTAAAGGCTTAACTTTATATTATTTTATCTTTTGTTTTTTTTTATTCTTTACCCCCTTCTTTTTTATTTCAGTTTCATGACTCTACTCTGGGCTTTGTTTTCTTAAAAGGAGCATTTTTCAGTTTCTTCTGTCAACCTTAATACTGCAGTATGCTTGTCATATTCTGCTAATGTATTCAACGTCTCATAAAATGCACTTTATGGCAAACAGCTCCCAATACGCGGCGTTGCCTTTAAATTCAAGATTATTTGAAGCATTCCTAAAACAAAACTTGTAAATGTAGCAAATTACTTCGTTTAAATTCTTCAAGTTATTTTTTATCTAATTAAATTGTCACAATCTTACTTTTGCATCATTTACGAATCCTGGATTACTCAAGATACATAATATAGTTCCGTACTATTACATTATTCACAAATCACGAGTTACTCAAGATACATAATGTAGTTTCGTACTTTTACATTATTCACAAATTGCGAGTTACTCAAGATACATATTATTTTCCAACTTTTGCATCATTCACGAATCTCAGGTCACTCAAGATGCATATTATTTCTAACTTTTGCATCATTCACGAATCGCGGATTACCCAAGATACATATTATTATTTCCAACTTTTTCATTATTAATGTAACGCGGGTTACTCAAGCTGCATGTCATCATTTCTAGCAACTTTACATGAGAAAGCAACATTCTTTCTACTATATCCGGTGCCTATTTTGAATATATACATGAAGCACATATTTCCATCACAATTAAAGCATCTAATTTTTTAAATACAGTCCCTCAACACAGGATAATTAACGCTCTCCTTCAATTAAATTCTTTTACGAACAAAAACTGTATTAATTTTTTACTTCCTCGTTTATCGTTCAAGTTCAAACAATCAATGGTTTAAGCTTCTCAATCAAGCATTAACCTTCAAATTCTTTCAAAGTTCATCCCAAATCCTCGAGTCCAAACGGTGAACACTCCATGCGTAGCGAAAGTTTAGCGAGCAGTTCATAGTCAAAGTCATGATTTTTAGAAAACTTGGCAATACTTCCCTACCGATGACACCAAGAACTGATTTATTAGATCGAATCTCGTCTTACGTCAGCGAATCCGTCACATTATCAACCCTTTTAGGGTTGCTTTGCTTTCTTTTTTGTTTTTGATACTAGTTTTCACGGTTAGTGTTTCGACATAAAGTGTCATAAGAATAGGATTTGATGCCTAAGGAAATCAAGAAGTTCTTGGAGCGTCAAATCTAGAGAAAAGTTCTGCGGTAGAAGTATGACCTGATAACTTTACTTTGAGGAAGCGCCTGCGGATTGAAATGAATTTTTTAGAAGATTTAAAGCTGTATGCAATAGGCTTGCCAGACGTCCCGGTTTGACCGGAACAGCCCCGCACTGTAAAAAAATTCCGAAACGTTACTGGTTATTTCCGTGGAACGTCTCGGGATTTCACATGTTTTCACCTATTTTCCCGTAAAAACAAGTACCTTATCAAAAAAGTTTCCTGAATCGCTACAAGTTGCAGGCGGGCAGACTTTTCACTGTTGTGGAAAATATTTTTAGCAACCAGTTTAAAGATTGAATGAGCGTGTTTATTAAGTGTATCGGCTAACGCTGCTAACGCTGCTTGCGGCTTGTCCAGATTGCCCAAGCTCCCAATGAGAGCGAAAAAAAAAAAGTCAATGGATAGCTACAGCTTTGCAAGGTAGGAATTGTAGGCAAGAGATATGCTTGGTTCCTTCTTGCATAGCTTTGGCCGTAGTCGCTCTGATTTGTATGGAGTCTTCTTGGTGAGTCAGGAAGGGTTTAATCAGTAACACTAAACCTACTTATATTTTTCTAGAAGGTTCTAGAGACACGAATGGCTTTAACTGGGGAGATTTCGCACTTCTTCAGAAAGTTTCAAGGTTAATTTCAGAAAGGTTACTGACTTTTAGCGGAAAACGTTCCTGATTTTTCCAAGATATGTTGCTGACAGAAACTGGGCACATCAGCTGCCTATTCTTTTCCAGGAACGTTTCTGAATCGTTTTTACAGTGCGGTTTTCAGACAAAATCCCGGTGCCCCGGCTAATTTAATTCATGTTTTGGTAAAAGACAAATTTCATTCCATATGGCCAAAAAAGTCGAAAAATAGAAAACTGTGAAGGAGTATTTAAGATAGCTAATTTGTCATCTGTAAAACTGAGGATTTTTACAACAAGATCGGATCCAAAAGAGACTTTCTAAAAAAAAAGTCGTTGCCAATGAAAAATAGATGTAAATTTTGTTCAAATTTTTGCTCCTCATTCAAAGCGTTTCTTTTTATTAAAGTAACTGATAACTATTAACGTGTAGGAAATAAGATATTGAAATTTATTTGTTTCTGTCATTTATTATTTCCCCCGGTTTAGGTTCATAATTAGAACTATTTACTCATAACACTGAGAATGAACTACCCGCTAAAACACTCAAAAAACAAGACAGAGGTGGTTACCCTTCTGAATACTCAAGACACTGGGGGGGGGGGCATTCTGGTGTCCCGGTTGAATATTTCAGAAATCTAGCAAGCCTTATAATACGCATCACCAGAAAGCTAGTACAAACCGCACTGTTGACACTGCATATAATAAACTTGAACTTTTTTGCTTCCTTTTCAAAAAACTATTTGATTTCGTACAAACAAAAAGTTCATGTCACTCCCCGAAGGTGCACAACTCAAAATTTTGAGTACTGGTGTGGAAACGAGGCAGAAATGTGTGGTCTATCAGCAGGGGATGATCTAGAACTTGAGCAGGGGGGAAGAGGGCTAACCTAGGTCCAAATAGGAGTCATGGTTTAAGGGGGTCTTTTTTTCCATTTTTCCGGGCACTATTATTCTTGGAATGTGGGGGGGGGGGGGGAGAGTACTATCACTATATATATATATATATATTAGAGGGAGGAGCATCCTGTGCGAAAAATTCCCTCTCAAAAAAGTTAGAACACTTAAATGATTTTTAATAAGCATTAGGTTTTCACTTATGAAAGAAACTTATAGAGTATACTAATAAATATAAACGCTTTGAAATATTCATCACGCACATTTTAAGGCTTGAAAACACTATGTGAATGGGGGGTGGGGGAGGGTCAATGATATTTACGAATGTGAAAATTTTGAAATTCAACTACTTTCTACAAACTTGATAGCTTTAGGTGTGCAGAAAAACTATTAAATTTAATCAACTTCTTAGGGACTGTCCTGAAATAAAAAACAAACAAACCAGATAAATGTGTATGATTTTTAATGGAAACCCGTTTCTTACGAGCATTCGGTTGTAGCGAGGAATATCGCGGTCCCTTCATACTCGTTTTAAGCGAGTTACACTGTAAAAAAATTCCGAAACGTTACTGATTATTTCCGAGGAACGTTACAGTATTTCACGGGTTTTCACCTATTTCCCCGTAAAATCACGTATTTCTGCAAAAAAGTTTCCTGAATTGCTGTAAGTTGCACGAATGCAAACTTCTCACTGGCGTAAAAAATATTTTAGCTACCAGTTTAAAGGTTAACTGAGTATTTATTAAGTGTATCTTATTTCGTTCAGATTGTCAAAGCTCCCAATGAGAGCAAATAAGTCTCTGGGTGGTTGCGGAATTGCAGGCCGTGGGAGATACTTGGCTCTTACTTGCAATTTTGCTTTGGCATTGATGCTTCTGGAGCTTTCGTAGTAACTCTGGAAGGTTTGAAGCAATGGTATAAGATCTACCGAATTTCCATTGTTGAATTTAGACTGACTATACGGTAAGATCTCAATATTCTTCAGAAAGATTTACGGCAAAGTTCAGGGAAGTTGCTGATTTTTAGCGGAAAATGTTCCTGGTTTTTGCAAGATACGTTACTGGCAAAAATTAGGCACATCAGCTGCCCATTAATTTCCAGGAATGTTTCTGAATCGTTTTTACAGTGTAGACTGTATAAACTTTGAAAATATCAACGAACTGAGGAAAAAGCTACTTTTGAAAAAAAAAAAAAAACATTTAAAATAAAAGAATAAATATCGACATGTTTTAAACCTGGAGAAAAGAAAAAGGATTTTGCGTTCTTTTACAAATCCACCTTAAATCTGACCTTACTAACCTTATGACAATTTTGGGTTCGCCTCCGCATGTGGATTTGACCTCAGTCGTGTGCTTAATTTTTCCTCATTACGCAATGAAAAGCATTTTTAATGAGGTCAGAAAGCAGAAGTTATTTCTGCTTAGAATTTAGTTAGCCGGGGCAGAAATGATTTTGGCTTCTATTAAGTTAACATGCTAAATAGTGCATAAAGTCAAGAAAGTTTCTTAAAGCAATGTGTAAGATTCAAATACTAAACGAAAAACAAATTCTGAATACATTTTAATTTTTACTACTTGCATCACTGCTTATGCATTTCAAAAGAAAATTTATTATACCTCTTATTGTTAAAAATAATTTGTTATTTCAAGTTACAGTAATTAAATTTCTCCTGTATCTTTTTTTCGCATCTTCTCCCGATAAAATTTTTCTTTCTTTCTCTTTTGATAATAAAGAACATGAAACACTCAATATAGCGTGTTCAATAGTAATTTTTCAAAGAATTTACCGACTCTAATAAAAAAAAATTTCTTAGATAAATCTTTGAAAATACATTTCGGTCACACGTCTCCGTCGTATTTTTGACTACTTTTCTGTGAAATTAAGATTTAAAAAATCATGAAAGGATGCTTAATGCATAGTAAATTTATAGCATAAGGGAAAAAGCGTCAAAAATACATGAATTGCTCAAAAATATTTAAAAAAATAAAAACTTTGAAAGTGGAATGATTCTTTGCGGGAAATGTGTGTTTATCGATCTGTATGCTTCCTCTTTTTCCCCTCCCTTTTCACTCTCACAATGATCTCTGACGCAATAGCCATATACGAAAATAAAATTGTAGTTTTTGATCAACAAAGTTTGTCCAGAACACTTTATTCTCTTATGTTTTATTTTTTTTATTTAAACAATTTTTCATACACTAAATGAATGAATTACCAACATTTTAATGTACAAAAATTGTAAATTACTGCAGACACGTGTTTCAGGGTTACAAGGAACCCCTTTTTCAATGCAAGGAAGTGTGTGAAGTGAGAGTACGTTTCATCCATAAGATATTTTTTCAAAATTACACTATTCGCAACTCCAATAAATTATATGAGGCTCTGCAGCCACTGTCTAATGGCGGATGAAAAAGATAAAACAAACAACTGCCGTAACTTATAACTTGCTTTGGCGCTTCGTGAATGGCAGTAATTTTTCATCGTGTTTGTGAAAAGCTATCTTTTCTATTCTTCTGAAATTACATTGCACCACAAACTGTCTGAAGCCTGTAATTTACCCCACAGAAAACACGTTGAATGGAATGTTTTACCTTTTCCTTCAGTATTATTAATCACCGCAAGGTAGCGTATTCGAGCTCTGGAACTGCGACTAAAGAAGATTGTATTTCAATATTTTAATAATTTACTGAACGTTAATTCCATAAAAACTAAGAAAATAAAAGCAGACGACTTTTTCTTAACAGTTAAAATATTTTAATTTAAATTCTTTTCAATAAAAGAAAAGGATTGATCTCCAAATATGCTACAAACTAATTTTGTGCCAAATTTTGTGAAAATCGGCTGAATGATCTAGGCGCTATGCGCGTCACACACTGTAAAAAAAATTCCGAAATGTTGCTGAGTATTTTCATGTTACATTTCAGGATTTCAATGGTTTTATCCACTTCCTGGAAATATCAAGCATCATCGCCAAAATGTTTCCTGAATAGCTGCAAGTCGCATGAATGCAGACTTCTCACTGTTGTGAAAAATATTTTCAGCTCCCAGTTTAAAGATTAACTGAGCGTATTTATAAGGTGTATCGCTATCAATTCACTTGCGGCTCGTCCAGATTGAGTAAGCTTGCAAAGGGGGCGAATAAGTCCATGGACTACGTAGCTTTGCAAGAATTGCTGACGAGTAAAGTTCTTGATACTTACTTGCAATTCTGTCTTAGCTTTGACCACGTTTGTAATTCTGCTTCTGGAACGTCCATGGTAAATCAAGAAGGTAGCAAGATATTATATTATACCCTCCTAAGTTTGCGCTAATTTTCCAGAGACACGTCTGGCTTTAAACGGGAAGATTCCTGAATTTTTCAGGGGGATTTCAGGAAGGTTACTGAATTTTAGCGGAAAACATTCCTGGTTTTTTCAAGATATGTTACTGGCACAAATTGGGCACATCAGCTGCCCATTATTTTTCAGGAACGTTTCTGAATCGTTTCCACAGTGCAGAAATCCAGACAGAGATCCGGACAGAGACTTTCACCTTAATTATCAGTAGAGAGTAGAGCAGATTTTCTTTTTTGGAACCGTCAATGATAAATTTTTTTCTTTTCCTCTATTTTTTTCCAAGCATAAAGGAAAACATTTTTAATTTTAAAATTTAGTGTTATAGATCAGTTTTAAGTATTTATATCAAAAATAAAACACATAATTGCTTTAAGAAAACTTTCGTTTAATTTATTGACTGATTTTTAATTTTCACACTCCATGCATCTTCGTCTGCACACAGAGACATAAAGAGCATGGAATTTTTTTATGGTCTGAATGAAAGCCAAATAAAATAATGGATGTCACTAAAATGTGATTGTCTCTATGTCGAATATGCAAATTTCTTTCAATGAATTCGAAGAGTTAAATTAATCTTAATTTTAAAAGTTAACTTTTTCTAGCTAATCTTCATCGCTGAAAGTGAGTAGTAAAATTTGTTTTTCTCGAAATCCAAGTACTTCTTGACTGTACTGTTAACAAAGAGCATTGATTTTTTTTTTCTATCTTCATATCTTATTACTATTTTTGAACTTTGCCTTATAAAGCATTTCTATAGTTTTTCCAAACAACTAAATGAGCCTTTATCCAGTTTCCTTAAGTAATATGAAAGATTTTGTCTCGGTATCGTTTATGAAAATGAATCCTTTTGAGAAATCTAGTTCAAACGCAGGGGCGGACTGGCCCGCCGGCCCATCGGCTCGATGCAACCTCTCGCCTTTGCGCTCTTGCGTTCTTAAGCTTTAACACATTTTTATTTATTTATTTATTTTATTTTATTTTATGTATTTATTTATTTATTTATTTTTTTTTACGGTCCAAAACTTGTACAACTTCACTTCGCTTTTTTTTTCTCCTTTCAAGGAACTCGTAAACCTGTGCATAATCTTTTCCCCCCTTCATTTATTTATTTATTTATCATTATTATTATTATTATTTTTTTTTTTTTTTTGGCACTTTTTTTTTCTGCACCTTTGTTGCGCTTTTTAGAGGCCAAGGTTAGTGCCCTCTAGTGAGACCCAGTAAGCTCCTGGTTCAAAGAGAAAAATCATTTCAAATCATCATTTTTTTTTCAGCTAAAATACAATGCTAGTTTTCAAAGCAGTTAGGATTATAATAATTTTAGAAACTAACACAACTAACTTTAATTGGCGGGATTTCATTACTTGAAAATTTTTCTCTTTCGACTTGCTACTTCCTGTTCTCTCATAACCGCAACACGCCCTTTGACGCCACGAGAAGATAAAAAAAAAAGAAAAAAGTCATCTAAGTGCAAGAGCAATTGACCTAAATTTACATATTCAACGGGTTAGTGACTTAGCACCTCTAATACAAACTGAAGATTCCAGCAGGTTCGACACTAATTGTAATCCTACTTCTTCAACTGTAATCCTGCTACCAAGGTTACTGGAAGCAAAGAATTCATGTTCGATTGGTTTGGTTAATGATCACAGCAGTTACTGAAAGAACATAACATTACAGACCTCAAATCGTTGCCATAATTGCTTCAGAAAAACTGGGAATTCTTCTATGCTGAAAAAAAAAGTTAATGAAACACAAGTCATGCAACATGCTTAGAAACACGATTTTTTTTTTAATCTGTCAGCATCGCATGTTAGTGAAAAGAAATATTTTTATACTTTTGTATGAATGTTAGAATTGACCAGGGCATTAGGTATTTTAAGGGTGTGTTTTCACGGTTCAAACCCCCTCCGAAAATTTTCAAAGCTATTCCAAAAAATGCTTTTTTGCGATATTTTTTTTCTGGGAAAAATATTACTGCTGTTTTATTCATTTATTTATTTATATTTCACTTGAAAAATGAAATTATTATTACTAAAGAATTGTACAAACTCGGTGTTTATCTGCAACTTTTTTTTAATATTTTTTTTTTATAGTTATTGCGAACAATCTTTCTAACAAAAAATGCAACGTTTTCCTTCAAATTTTGAATACATGACTCTAATAGTCACAATTCCTCAAATTTGAAAGTGCCAAACTCTGTATTCAACATATCTTATAGCTTCCAAATATATGAATTTAAGAAATATATCTTCAAATGCGTGAATAAGAGTACACACATCTATTCTTTAGAGTTATTAAAAATGCAGCGAATATTTAACAGGAGTCAAGTAATGTAGTTTACAATATCAAATTTCTTTCCTGTTTTCAATAGATACGTCATTTTTTATATTTGCTCTTGTCAATGTCCTTATTGCATCACCCCCTCATTATAATTTCGACTTATTGTAACAAAAATTCGTATAATATACAAATGAAATCAAATTTTACTGATCAGATAGATTTCACGATACATGTGTTTGGTAAAACCCTTCTCGAAATCAAGTGTGGTATTTACGTATATAGACATATTACGTTTTAAGACATTTCTTCCTCTCATTTGTATGTCTTAAATGTAACCATGAGGTTTTTTTTCCTTGTTCAAAAACAAGAAACCTTTTGAACACAAGGCTTAATAAAAACTTGACTTGTCATCGTGTTTGACGAAGCTGTCTGCCATAAATGATTGAAAAATAAGAAATAATTAATGTGTGTAATGTTTAGTTCCAGTTGCACTATCTGAAGCACTGCATAAAAACATTAAACGTTTCTGACAGGGTGGCGTATACAGAGGGAAAATGACAGACTCCGGCTCCGACACCGGGAATTTTTGATTCCTTGACTCCGACACCTTTATCCAAATTAGTCCGACTGAACTCTGTAAGCACTGATCGAGTTGCGGACTTAGAGAGAAAATGAAATACTTTGACTCTTGAAATTTTGAACCTTCAACTCCCGCCTACAGAAATTTTGGATTCCTCGACTCACGGACTACAGAAATTTTGGATCCCTCGACTCCAACTCCACAAGCACTGGTAGAGTTGTGAACTTAAAGGGAAAATGACCGACTCCGATTCATGAAATTTTAAACCTTCAACTCCCGACTCCAGAAATTTTAAATCCCTTGACTCAGATTCCGACTCTTTACCCCGAACCAGTCCGACTCCGCAAGCACTGGCAGCGTTGCAGACTTTAAGAGAAAATGACATACTCCGACTAATACTCTTGTAGTGTTAAACCTTCGACTCCAGACTCCGACTCCTTTTCCCCAAAATCAGTCAGACTCTGACTCCGCAGCCCTGGTTTCTAAGCATGTTAGAAAAGGATGCTGAGAGACAGAGAGATTATTCTAAAGCAATGAAATACGTATTACCAATTTGTCTCAAGAATTTGACAGATAAGCTAATTGCACTTATTCAGAGCTTTGATTTATCTCTGTTTTAAAATTTTATGTTATTGGTTAGACTTGAAACACATATAACCAAAACGTCAACTAGCTATTTGTTCCACCTTATGATAATCAATCAATATACTAACTTATTTTGTCACCCTTTTACGTAAATTTAGGTTGGCTGGTTGGTTGGTTTATTTGATTTTTATGGCGCAAGAGCCCTTGTGGGCTATACTGCGCCAAACGATTTTTTATCATATATTATTTACTTTTCATTTAAGTATTCAGTCAGGAAAAAAGAAAAGCACGCATATTTTGAAGTAAAAGGCATAAAACTTCAAGTATAAGTATTAAAAAAAACAGCCGTTAAAAACATGTAAACGTTAAAAACATTTAAACGAATTGTAGATTAAGAAAAAATGGATGAAATAATATCTTGAAAATAAGGAAAGGACAAAATCACATAATGACAAACGCTAAATTAAAAAGGAGAAACCAATCTCCTATAAATTTAGGAACTTCTTTCTGATAAATATAAATTTAATAAAAATATGTATTGTATGTAAATTTACGTCATTAAAATAAATGTTAATATCATGAAAAGGGGAGAGTGTTGTACCTTGAGACGTTTGTACCTTGGGACACTGCTAATTTCTAAGAATATATTTTTAGCAGCCATGTTTTGCAATCTCTAGCAGTAACCTTCATCACTAAATAGTGCCATAGTAAAAATCAACATCAAATGAGTAAAATTGACGATTTTGTGAGAAAAAGAAAATTTTATAACTCCAAAGTAAATATTTTCTTCATTTTTATTTCATTTTCTGTCTTTGTATTTGTAAAACTAATCCACTGAATTTTATTTTGTTATAAATGAGAAGTACTTTAAATATTTTGGTTATAAGAAAATAATGATAGTGCCTCTAGATTGACCACCATTTTGGTTTTTCTTAAACCACGTGGTGATTGTACCTTGAGACAGCCAAACATTTTGTACCTTAGGACACATTCTAAGGTTTAATATAGGCATTGTTCTCAATAATTAAGATATGTTTAGGAACATGGAAAAATGTTATAATCTTATGTAATATTTTGAACAAATTTAATGTTAGATAATAATTCATAATTCATTATTGATAATTAATTATTCATAATTAATTATTCATAATTAATTATTCATAATTAATTATTCATAATTTAATTCACTTCCATGATTTTTTTTTCTGGTGCAAAATTGATTTAAGTATATGGCTGTTTCCAGAATCATGAAGACTTTCCCATAGTACAACAGGATGTGTCCCAAGGTACAATAGGGTGTTGTACCTTGGGACAGCTTGGAGCTTTTACTTTAAATGGCTGGCAATATTTTATTTTCAAACTGTCTCCATTTAAAGAAATATATTGCATAGATTTATGTTGAGATATTTTAATGTGACTTTTAGATTTTAAATTTGATTCAAATAATTGACGTTAAAAATTAAAATATGAAAAGTGTCCCAAGGTACAACACTCTCCTCTAAACTTCACAATACAAACTTTGTGCATGTATTTCTCCAATACTTCGTACCACATTTTCAAAAGAATCTTTTTTTTGCAGAAAAATGGGTACTTTTCGTCAGCAACTCGTCTTCCTGTTATCCCTACTGGTATTCGCTCATGCTATGGAAAAGGAAGGAAGATCCCACTACATAGAAGATACAGAGAAGCATCACCACGTAGCAAATGGCACAGAAGCTGCTACTAAAGAAGTTGGAACCAGTAGAAAGAATCCCTTCAGTGGGCTTGGTAACATGTTGGGAGCGTTTGGAGGTGGATCCAGCAGTGCTGCGGCTGGGGGATCTAGCAGTGCTCCAGGAGGCACCAGTCCTGTTTTGAGTCTTCAGCAAGGTTTGCAAGGCATTCAAAACATGCAAAGATTCATCGTCAAGCTGCAAAGCATTATGAAGCATCCATTTAGCTTCCGCGGCGTGTCTGATACCATGGCAACACTAACTGGACTTTTAGCAGCAGTTGGTGGAGGATACTTGACCTATGTGAGCATGGTGGCACTGTTCGGAAACATGATGGATCCTCAGAACACAGCTCATCAGTATGCTTATTCCGCCCCGCCTCATCAATATGCCCCTCCTCAACATTTAAATTTGGCTGCTTCCCATCAAGTACCAGCTTACAATAGAAGGCAATCGAATTCAGACAGCAGCAATTTTTTCTTTGGATCATACGATATTGGCAAGATGCTTAAGTCTGTCACGAATTTCAACTATCCCGAAGCCTCCTTCCAGTTGTTGAGGATCAAAGAAGAGTCTTGCAAGCAAAGGGCTGTCTGCGAGTTTGAGAAATTTTTGGCTAAGAAAGGAATTGCTTCTGTAATTCTGAAAGGAGTGAGGTAAAAATTTATGTACTATTATTTAAGAGATAATTATTGTTAATTTTATTGCAACTCCCTAGTACAGTTGTCCACCTGTCTAGCTTGACCTCCTTTTTAAGCTATAGAATAGTCCTGTATCATATAAATCAACCTATATAAGTTGCCCACCTCTTTAGGTTGATCACTAAAGTAGTACACCACAAATGGTCGCTACCTCCTTTTTAAAGTACAGAATAGTCCTATATCATATAAATTAACCTCTATAAGTTGACCACCTGTTTAAGTTGACCACTAAAGTAGTGCACCACAAGTGGTCAACTTGCACTGGTTTCACAGTATCTGGCTTTTATCGCAGTTTCAAATTCGTCCAAACTTAAATGCCCTTTTTTAAACTGCTACATGCGCATGTAACATGCTATGATATGTTCTAGGCATTTTTTTCGTTAGTGAGTAAGTTAAGAAGAGATTTTTTTTTGGCACAAAACATGTTTTAGAAGTATTACGCCAACAGTTTATTGAATGGAAACATATTATGGTTTGTTGAAAAAGATAATATGCTTCTAAATGAATAAAATAAAATTAGAGATAAGAAAGGAAGATATATAAGGAAGTCGATGGCATGAAAATAAAAAACAAGCTATTACTTTAATAGAATTTCCAAATAATGCATTAGTTACTATAATTTTAAACTCAACCGTACAAAAAACAATTTTTTAAGCATTTCATTGAAAAAAAGTGCTCAGGCATCAAAAGAGAACACTTAAAGAAATAGATTGATAATCTTGTGAAGGATAGCGAGTAAATTTGCGCGTGAGAACCAGCAATTCGTTCGAAATATTATTTAAAAAACAAATAAATGTTAAAAATGCTTAAAAAACAAATTCATCTTCGACTGTGTCGCGTTGACCTTACTAGCAGCCCGCCCAAATTTATTGAGATCCAAATAAGGGTAAAATAAAGCTTTGCAAGAACTGCAGGCCAATAAGGTGTTAGGTATTTGCTTGCAATTCTTCATTGGTTTTGGACGAATTTGCTCAAATGCATTAGAAACTTATGTGATAAACTGTAAAAACGATTCAGAAACGTTCCTGGAAAATGATAGGCAGCTGATATGCCCAATTTCAACCAGTAACATATCTTACAAAAACCAGTAACCTTTCTGAAATATTGGGAAATCTCCCCTGTTAAAGCCAATCGTGAACCTTCTAGAAAAATGAAACAGGTTTTATGTATTTGATTAGAACCTTCCTAATTTCCCAAGAGAGCTCCAGAAGCATTACAGCAATCATAGTCAAAGCTAAGCGAAAATTGCAAACAAGAACCAAGCATATTCCTTGCCTGTAATTCCCGCCTCGCAAAGCTGCAGCTATCCAGTGACTTATTTGCTCTCATTGGAAGTCTAGTCAAACTGGACGGGCTGTAATCTGACTTAAGCGGATACACTTAATAAACACGCTCAGTCAATCTTTAAACTGGTAGCAAAAATATTTTTCACACCAGTGAAAAGTCTGCATTCGTGCATCTTTTAACAATTCAGGAAACTTTTTTGCGAAGATACTTGATTTTGCGGGGAAATAGGTGAAAACCTCTGAAATACCGAAACGTTCCACGGAAATAACCAGTAACGTTTCGGAATTTTTTTACAGTGTATGTCAGAATGGTGCCCAGCTATTAATAGAACAGTTACCTTAAGAGTTTCATGTTTTTTTCTAAAAACGTGACTGATATTTATTGGGGAAGTTTCTGATTTCCTCGGAAAGATTCTAGGTTAGGTTCAAGAAAGTTACTGACTTTCAGCCTGAAACTTTCTTGTTTTTGCCAGATGTATTACTGGCAGAATTTAGGCAAATTAGCTGCCCATTATTTTTCAAGAACGTTCGGGTCAATCCACGTGACGGAATGAGACATGCGGAGAGGTTTTGCCCGTATATTTTGTTTTATAAATACAAATATAACAAGCTAGATATTTTATTTTTGAAAGCAACAGTTGGGATTTGACACAAGAATTACGTAGAACATTAAAAGTCATTGTTTTTAAATAAAATAATTAAAGATTACACTATAAAATACCTGTGACGGAACGGCACTCGTATGTGTCCCGCTCCGTCACATCATGCATTTTATTGCATGTCGTTCCGTTATTTTCTTCACACTCACTAACTTTTGATGTTCTTCTTATACGTAGTTCTGCGGAAAAAGGCTACGGACTAGCTACGGACGTAGCCTCTAGCTACGGACTCGTATGTGTCCCGTTCCGTCACATCATGCATTTTATTGCATGTCGTTCCGTTATTTTCTTCACACTCACTAACTTTTGATGTTCTTCTTATACGTAGTTCTTATGACAAATCTTTACTGTTGCAATCAAAAATACAACTTCTAGCTCGTATTATTTATATTTATGAAACAAAATCTAGTGACAGAACTACTTCAAAAGTCTCGTTCCGTTGACCCGTTTTTTTTTTTTTTTTTTTTTTTTTTGTTCAAATTATGTTTATAACGTTTAAACGCGTTTTAGTTGTTTTGTTTTATTTCATGAATATCAATTTATTTATTTATTTTTCGTTACAGTAAAAAGATTCCAGGAATGGAGAAGTATTTAGATGCTGCGTATCGAGGATTAGCAAATGAAGATTGTGGTTATGCATTTAATTCCTGTCCGTACACTCTTGGCCAATCCGTTCTAAGGTCCATTGGATTGAATTAGAAGATATAATTCAAGCCATTTGCTCATCGTAATTTTATTTTCTGCTCATTCACAAAAGAGCTGTGATGGTCACCTTTGCCTAACTTAAAAGGAGTTCCACTAAAGTTGAACACTTACGATCGTATTCACCAGACGAGTCGACCCTCTGTGGAACACCCTACGCGCCGACTGGAAGTCTTTCTACTGGTTGAAGAAGGTTTCAACAGACGGTTTGACTTTCTGACCGACGGTCAATTCCACTGGTGAATACGACAATAAGTAAGGCAGGGGAGAAAGACATTATGATTGTATTTTTCATTCAAAACAAATGGTCATCCATGATTTGACGCTTTGATTTTGTATTTACATGTTCCATGCAAATACTTCACTCAAAGCTAAACTGAGAGGAGCATATGCCCTTTTTTCTTACTTCGAGAAAAACTGCTTTCTACAGAAATCTTTGTAGCGAAAATATGCAAAATATTTGCCATCAATCAAGAACAAAACCTGGCTCCAGTCAGAGAGCAACAATGACAAAACTTTTGTCGCTTCGGTACTGCGACTGCGAAATGTATCCTCATTGTATAGTGCGAAGACGGAAAACCTGAACCACGAGATTTCAGTGTGTCTGGGGTGAATTTTGTATTTATTTCTAACAAAGGAGAAAAGCGATTAATGTAGTACTGTCTAACCACGGAGTGTATGGAATTGGCAAACGTCCAGTTAAAACGAGTCTATCTGAATGAGGGGGAAAAGTAATAATTTCATGCTCGTGTTTCGCTCATTTGAATGAGACTCAGTTAAATTAGAGGCTAACATACATCTGCAAACGCTGACATCCCCAAAAACCAATAGATGCGTCCATTTCCGCTTCTAAACCGGAAGTTTGCCTTTCCTTACAATCCGTGGTCAGACAGTATCCCTAACTTTGCACCTTCAATAAGAATTGAAAAACTTTTGTACAGGAAATATTACAACAACTGAATAAATTATTTCCTTCCTTAGAAAACCTGCCTAAATTCACGGTAAATCTGCTTGTAACTCACATTAAAATTCATAAGATAAAATATTCTAGTAATTTGTCCTAAATGACCTCACTGCTATCGATCGCGCATCATGTTTGAAAGAAATTATATAATAGAAGCGAATTACAGTTTTTTCTTGATCAAAAATTGGTCTAAAAATCTCATCGTTAGTTAATTTTATTATTTCGTTTTGAAGTTCATAATTTTTTGTGTGTTCAATCATCCTTGAATGAAATATTTTTCATATGAAATAATGTCTGCAGAGGAGCTTTCATCATAGGTGGCTGGACCATCTTTGATGGCTATTTTCAGATTGTTGTTGTGATAATCTTTTTTTGAATTAGCATTTATTGAAAAAATGTTTGCCTTTATATTTATATATTGAATGCATATTTGCTAACTGTTTTAACTTTCATCATATTTTTTTTTACAATTGAAATTACGTTTTACACTGCCGTCATTATTCCAATGAAATCCTGTCGAACACAAAGATTTAGTCGTTAAAAATTATTCAATGTCAAAACTTCCATTTCATTTCACAAATATTTAATTTAGAACATGTTTAATAGGAGTTTCAACACGCCTTATTAAAGAATTAAAAAATAAACAACGAAATAACTAAACCTAATAATGTAACCTTAACTATTGCACTTAAGGATGAATAATTTTAACATGCATAATTTGAATACTTATTTCAAAATGAGAATTTTATTTTATGACATATTGTAGAAATCGTTGTGTTTAGAATCAACACATAAATAAATACCTATATTCTCCATTACGTAAAATACTGGTTTAATAAATAAAGTTTTATTTTTCTTACACCCAAAAGTAATAAAAATTACAAGAGATTAGGTTAATAATATTCTCAATATTGGGAACTGTCAAGCAATTTATATAACTAATGAGCCAAAACATCTGTTTGAATATCAAATCAGAAGTAAAGCTGTTGTATCTATTCGCGAGGGTACGATTTTTAGTATAACCTTTTGTGAACTTCGAAATATTTATAATTATTTATTTCAATTGATGCTACTCATTATTTAATGCCATAAACACTATTCGCAAATTATTCGTATGAGAGTTTGCCTTGTAAATAAGAATTTATAAAAAATTTTGTATGTATTTAAATAAAAAAAGTTCTGATAATGTTTTTCTGTGATGTTTTTTCATATTTATCAGTTAAACTTGCGAAACCTCGCTCCTGTATTTTATCAAACATAACCAAAAGATTTTATGCTATGCAAACAATTGTTTGCTAGGTTTTTTTTATCTTTTATTTATTTATTTTTTATAAACAATCATGAATTGCAATAATGTTGTAAGATTCCCGGCTGTTGTGCCGTAGTCTGAGTGTTGTTAACCCAAACGTTTCGACCGCATCTGCGCCGGTCATCTTCAATGTTAACGTGATCAAAGCTTCCAGGGCGGCGACTTCTTAGCAACTGATGCAGACATCGAAGTGTTGTCTATATTTATCTGAGAAGAGCTAGCCCTCTCTTCGTTTTGACCCAGGATTGGGTGATGAACGTTCGTCCTTGCTTCTGGTTGACTGAAACTAGAGCTCTCATCATTTTGGTTGGGAATTGGCTACTGCACGTCATGAATTGCTTATTAAGCTCATTAGATTAAAGTTGGTGTTGCTCTGATTTTTCAAATTATCATGTCAACGAGAATAACTCTAGCTTATTTTTTTAACGTTTATTAAGAGGATAAATTTTCGTCACCATGGTTACAAATCTTTTGCGTTCATTCAAGGCTTAACTTAAGCATGTTCTACTTTTATAAAGGAGTGGGGTGTAAGATTACGGTTTTTCAAAAAAAAAAAAAACTGTAATTTGAATTCCGAAACTTTGAATTCAAATTATGTTTTTCGCATTCACGAGTTGCGACAAGACTCTACTGGTTAGAGTTATTGTTTCTAGAAATGGCTCCCCCGCCCAAGCATGTCCCTCCTCCTGGGTGCTTACGTGTATATAGTTGTGTGTGTGTGTGTGTAGGCTTACGTGTGTGCACGTAGGCGTGTGTATGTGTGTAAAGGCGTGCGCGTGTAGGGCGACTGTGTATGAGCATGCGTGCGTAGGACATGGACGCCACCGCCCAGCAAAAGTGGATTCCGGAGGACAGTGCTCAGGACCAGTTGCGCCGCCGCCGGTGGACGGTGGTGCTGCAGCCCTGGTCCAAGCTGAAAAAGGAACCGGAACATCAAGGACTGTCAAGTGAGAACAATAAGCAATCGTGATTGCTCAAAAAAAAACATCGACATAGATGAACTTAAAAAGCAAACCTTCATCTAAATACAAAATTTCCAGATTACTACACCCTATTACACTGTAAAAAAATTTCGAAACGTTACTGGTTATTTCCGCGGAACGTTTCGTGATTTCAGAGGTTTTCACCTATTTCCCCAAAAAATCAAGTATCTTCGCAAAAAAGTTTCCTGAATTCCTAAAAGATTCACGAATGCAGACTTTGCACTGGTGTGAAAAATATTTTTTGCTACCAGTCTAAATACTGACGGAGCGTGTTTATTAAGTGTATCGGCTTTAGATTGTTTATGGCCCATCCGGATTGACTAAGCTTCCAATGGGAGCAAATAAGTCACTGGATAGCTACAGCTTTGCGAGCCAGGAATTGCAGGCAAGAAACTTGCTTGCAATTTTCGCGTAGCTTGGGCGTGACTGCTCTAATATTTCTGGAGCTTTCTTGGTAAATCAGAAAGGTTCTAATAGAATAAATTAAACCTATTTAATTTTTCTAGATATTTCACGACTGGCTTTAATAGGGGAGATTTCTTAATATTTCAGAAAGGTTACTGACTTTTATCAGAAAACGTTCCTGGTTTTTGTAAGATATGTTACTGACTGAAATTGGGCACATCAGCTGCCTATTATTTTCCAGGAACGTTTCTGAATCGTTTTTACAGTGTATTTAAGATACATAAGAAATAAAAAAACTCATGAAATTTAATTTTTATGATGAATATACGGGTGCAAATCTGCCATAATGACCGTATCCTAATAATGACAAATTCTTTTTTATGGATACGCCTCGTATTACCTAATCTAGAAAATCACCGGTCATAATATGACAGGAGCGAGTTTCTTCTCCATTTCCATTCCAGTCCATTTGCAGAATTAAGAAACTCAACGAGTAGGGTTTTATCCAAATCCGTGATTGCAAAAAACATAATTTGAATTCAAAAAGCCAAAATTGAAATGATTTTTTTTTTTCAATTTATATGCATGAGAAAATATTTTTTACAAATCTAAATAAAGAATAATTATTCATAATTGTATTTAAATATTATTCGTTACATTTAAACATTAAAATTTTTGCAATTTCCATTGAAAAATTCAAAAATGTTACGTATTGCAGTCAGTTTGATTTTTGGTTTTCCTGAATTTCTTGTTGTACATCACTGAAGCATATTATCAATAATGTACAATCTCGACTTATCAGTGCCCTGAAGAATCTTAAAAAAGAAACTGTTGTATAATGTGACCAGATTTTTCAAGCTAAAAATCAGGACACATGAGGGGGGGGGGGGAGTAGTTTTTTTTTTTTTTTCCACAGGCTTAATATTTTAAGTAACAGAAAAATGCCAAGAAATAACTCAAATGTACCAATAAAGAACTCAAGTTGAAAATAATTTAATAGTATTGATGTAAAGAATATTGCATCACACAACAAATTTATTAATTAAAATATTATTTACAATAATTCTGATCATGTAAAATGTTACCAAAATAACATTTTACATGGCGTTCCTACGTTTAATGACAGCAAAAAATCGAAAAAGCGTTTAAAAAATCTAGATTGTATGTTATATTTCTTGTGTGACAGAATTTAAAAAAAAAGCGGGACTTTTTCGACAAAGCGGGACATTCCCGCAGCGGGACAGTAAGACAAAACGCGGGACGTCTGGTCACATTACTGTTGTATGACATCAGAAGATATGTTCGAAAGCAGGACGCAGGCAAACCTATAGCTCTGGTGGTGTACTGAACAACTTTCTCAACTCGAAATTATCTAATCATTATTCACCAGTTTATGTAAACCACATTCGACTAATAGGTTCTTTGAAAAAACTAATAATGATGTTTATTAAAAAATTTACATTTCACTATGTTACATCAGTACATACTTTAGTTGCATGCCTCGTGAGCGACTCCTCAAAACAAATTTTAATATATGTTTTGAGAGAGAAATTTAGCACGGAGATTTCTTACTAAGAGTTTTGCTGTCAGATGGATCACTGAATATACAATACAAGGTGTTCCAAAAATAACTAATACATACATTTGAAAAATCAATAAAAACTAAACGGACAAAGATAGAAATATACCGTCTGTTGCATTATGCATGGGACAGCAGTAAATTTTCAGACAAACTTTCCAATTTAGTTACAATGTTCCTCAACAGATGGCGCTGCAGGTATTTTAAAAGCTATAACAGAAAATGCATTCTGTAAGATTGCCAAAATGACCGGTATATTTGAAAAATCAAAACTGCCCGTTTAGTTTTTATTGGTTTTTCAAACATACCGGTAATTTAGGCAATCTTGCAGACTGTGTTTTCTTTTATACCTATTAAAATACCTGCAGTGCCATCTGTTGAGGACATTGTAACTATATTTGAAAGTTTGTCTGTCTGAAAATTTACTGTTATCCCATGCATGATGCAACAAACGGTATATTTTTATCGCTGCCCGCATAGTTTTTATTGATTTTTCAAGTGTATCAGTCATTTTTGGAACACCTTGTATGATTGCTGTTCTTCAGTTAATACAATGCAAAGATGGGAGGGTTAGGGTTAGGTGTGTAGTCGAACGCGAAGGGTTTAGTTCTCAAGCACGCTTGGTACCGTTAAGTGGGGCTACTTGGACCCGGAATTTCATATTTGTTGCGAGTTTTACACTGAATTTTTGGTTAAACCCATAATGTGAACTGATAACCTTTAGTTTTTATCCCTTTTCAGACGTTCTGCTACCACCTTAAGCCTTTTTTTAAACAACAATTTTAACTATTTATCCTTTTTTTTCTACAGCTAAAACCAATTGAAATGCTCATTATTTAAACATTAGAAAGAATGAAAATTCCTCAACTTAATGGCTTGGGTGGATTTATTTTCTCTGATATCATTTAATAACTGCTCCTCCTCGCTACGAAATACTACAGGATGCCCCAGGCTTGTTTTGTGAACGATCTTTTAATTTCATTTTTAGAGTTGATATACTTAAGTCAAAATGGGCTGATGCTTTAAGACATTTCTCCGGAATTAGTTGAATCTGGACACAATTATAATTTTTTCTCTAAATAATCCGCATTATTTCCTACTTTAAGGGGTTCTCTTTTACTTTAGGACCCTTTTGATCCCCAGATCTGCAAACAAAGGGTATAAATAGCAATTAACCTCTTTATTTTAAAAGATTATAAACATTATTTAGCATAATTTAGTGATGAAATATGGTCTGGCGCTGCTTGAACGCTGGGTTCAAGTAGCCCCATTTTAAGGCAACCAGTGCACTTTTACTAATTTATATTAGTTACTGCGTTAATTGTATAGCTATAACCTTGAAGCACTGTTATTTATTAAGAAATAGAATGCAAATATAAAACTATTTTTACCTTGATGATATTAGACGTTTCCATGAACTTACATGTGAAAGTTTGCAGACACTAAAAACAACTGTTTAGACAACTTGCAGTCATAACCTCAATCAGAAAAAAATCGGAAATAGCAGAAACCTTGTTTCTTGCTCCAGCCTTTACCTAGCCCTGCCAACGATATTCCACTGCTACCTGTCATGGAGAACGTTTTTTAAGTCTATACATTGAGTTTTATAGGACCAGGACGGATTTTAAACACTTTTTTCTCATTGGTTCAAGTAGCCCCACTTCACGGTATTCATTTTGTCGAGTACGATTGAAGAGATGAAAGGCTGAATCGACCGTGCTCTACCCGGGATTTAAAACCGGGTTGGACACTGAAGCGTGAGACACTAAGCTTTATTTAACATAGTATTGTATTGTTACAAGTCTAGCATACTTCAAGAAATTCTTTAAATGAAGGCACAGTTCTTGTGAAGACACAGAAAATTTTGTAATAAATATGTACAATGAAGTCATTTACAATCGCTAAATTATCTGTAGCAATTAGGCAAGTACATCAAACACCGTAAAACTCAATGATAAAGCACATCCAAATTCATAGAATCTAAGGCCGTAGCCATCGCATGGGGGGGGGGAGTCACCCTTCCCCCCTCCCCCAAGAAATTTCCGAAGGCTCACATGCAAAAATGAAAAGCCTTTTGGACTTCAACTTTGAAAAATTCAAGTTGTCAACTAGCCCCCCCCCCCCCAAATATCACCAAAGATCGTCTAAACTTTCGTTTTAGGGCTTCGATTCCGGAAAAATTCCCGGGGAGCGCACCCTAAGATTACAGAAGAATGGGCCCCAAACCTCTCCTCCCTCTAACATTACCGAAGATCTTCTAAAACTTGTGTTTTAAAAGTTAACTTCAAAATTTTTTCAAGGGAATGTCTCTGCACCCGTCATACCTTGACGGGTGATTTTCTAGTCACTTAAATATTCTAGGTTGCTGACCCCCTTTTAATTGAAAAGTTGAATGCAATATATTCCAATTTCATTAAACAATGTTTGCTTTTACTCCTCTCCTAAAACTGCATTGCGTATTAAACATTTTTTCCACCAAGTATCCAGTTGTTTTTGGTTTTGAAATGCTACACCGGGATAATCGAATAATTAACTGTATAAGAAATAAATTTCTATGTTCCTTTGATCTGGAGAGTAAGTATATGAACTAAAGTAAAAAAGCACAAATTTTGTAAAAAAAGGTAGATTGCCTGCAGTTTTTGGCAAATTTTGTGCTTTTTCAACGTTATTTAATATACTTTTCATTAAAACTGCATGTGGTCAGTAAATATAGTTTACATGAAAACATATATTAGCAAATGTAGTTTTATTCTCCGCAACTTTTTTTTACAGTTTATATCTTTTTCTTGATATTTTGTGCGTGAGTAGAGAAATTCACAATAGCAACTGGAGTTAAGAGTTTTAATAATGCACTTCGAAATCAAGATTTTCCCCCGAATTTTAAATGAAGACAATGAAAGTAATGATCATAATTATGAAACAGAAATTTCTGAATAATTTTTATTTTAAAATTCACATATTCCTCTGCCGGCAGCAGTTAAAAATTTTTGCCACGTTATCGTGACTTTAAGTTTTATGCGTTTAATGTAAAAAAAAAAAGCTGAAAGCATACTATTTTTTGTGCCAATTGATTTAATATTTAACTGGATAAGAAATTTCTCCTTCATTTTACTAAATTTACCAGGCCCGGATCTAGACGTTTTGGGCTCCTCTGCAGCAAAATATGGAGGCTCCTCCCCTTGGACCGGTAGTGAGAATTTGCAAAGTTAATAAATCTTAGTGCCAGGGGCGAAATGGCCCGCCAGCCCGCGGGCCGATGCGCGCTCCCGCCTATGCACCCTTGCGCCCTCAAGCCGGAACATTTTTTATATTTTTTTTAATTAATTTTATTTTTTAGTGCAATTTCCTTATTTTTATTTTTATTTATTTTATTATTATTATTATTATTTTTCTTTTGCGCCCACAAACCTATGCGACTGCTTTTTTTTTCTCTTTGAACTCGTAAACCTGTGTTCTATCGTTTCTTTCTTTTTTTTTCTATTGCACCTTTTTGAGCAATCACGATTGCTTATTGCTTTCATTTGATTGTTTTTGACGTTCCTTTGATTTTCCCCACCAGCATCCTCCGCAGCATGACCTGCGACCGACTCCTCACGATGCTGCACCTCTAGCGAAAACCGTCTCCAGGTTTCGTCAATATCCTACACTTACACACATACATACACGTACCTACACACATATAAATATATACACCTACATATACATATATACACCTACATACACATACACACATACACAAACAAACACACACACACCTACACACACACACATACACACAACTACCCACACACTCATGCCTGCACACAGGCAAACACACATGCCTACACACACACACACACACATACCCCTCACGCCTCACACACAAACACACACGCTTACATATACACACACACTCGTGATTGCGAAAAACATAATTTGAATTCAAGATGATAAAATTCAAATTAATTTTTTTTTTCTGCGCTGTTTGGAGGTCATGGTTTTTGTCCTATTGCGGGACGCAGTCCGCCTCTGCTTGGTGCTAATTTTACTGTTCAATTTCTCGGGCCATGGAGCCCTTTTAAGGACGTTGGCCCCCCGCACTGCGGGGGTCTGCGGGTACGCAGATCTAGGCCTGATATTTACATTAAACATTACATAAGCATGCGTTCCGACATTTTCCTCATTCAGAACTTTTCAAGATTTTGAAGAGCAATTTTGCTTTTAGTACTGGAAATAGTTTATAGATGGCGCTTCCTCCAAAACAAATTTTCGATAGATACTTCGCAATACTCCAGGTTGTGCCGCGAGCCGCGGCACCCATTCTCTGAGCCCTTGTGATATTATACAAAGAAAATATTAATGATATTGGATTTCGTTCTTTCGGGGAACGTGTGGAACCAAAAATTGCAATGTAATATTCCCACCACCTTTTAGCAAAACTGTCTCACATCATTTTGAAGGAGAATATACTCCCAAGAGATTTCAAATGTCGACTTGAAAATTGATTTTTCCTTTGTAATGAAAATTTTATTTATAAATTCCAAATAATTATTTGAGTGAACATCTCTAGGCTGTACTCACAAATAAATTGACATTAAATTAAAATAAAAATCAAAAGGGGAAAATTTTTAGTCTCCTATTATCGGGAGAAGTCTAAAAAACAATTGAAGAATTTTTTTTGTCTACATTTGGAGCAAAAATGGTAACGATTAACATGTCGAATTTGATTTTCCCTTACTTAAAAATGCGTATAGTTTTTCCCTTGTTTATTAAGATCCTGCTCCTTCCTTTGCACTGTAGGTAGAAAATTTTCTAAGGGGTTTGGTACTTTTAAGTACCCAATGTTCAGGGGCGGCTCAAACCTGAACAACTTTTTTGTTTAAATTTTTATTTATTTATTTATTTTACTTAGTTATTTTTGCATTCCACACAGCAGTAGGAAAATATTGGAAATTGATTTTTTTTTTTTCATCCTTTTTTTCCAATGGATTCCAATGAACAATGAAGCACGTTCGTTTTTATTAAGCTCAAGTTCAGTTGATGACAAAAATAAAAAATAAAAAATAAATTTAAAAAAAAAAACGCTTCTTTAACGCTTGTACGTGGTGCACACGCCTTTTTTTTTTTTTTTTTGAGTTATTTAAAAGCATGGATTATATTTAATAGATGTTAAAAGAGGTAGTGTCGTGTTCACATCAGATTTTTGTCTCTATCATTTTCTTTCTTTACTTTTGTTTAAAATTTGTACTTAATTTAAAATTTTTAAGCACATGATCGCAGGGCTTGAATATTGAATAGATCAACTAGGACCCCCAAATAGCCTAAATTATTTTAGCCATGACTAAAACTGTAAAGCTTAACGACAGGGGAACAAGAAAAAAGGTTCAACCTAGGGCTTACCGATACCTTAATCGGCTCGTTGCCAAATTTATTTGACCGGGGAAATTTACAAATTGTTCAGAAAGTTTCAAGGACAATTTGAGAATGGTTACTGACATTTACTCAAACTTCAGCGGAAAACGTTCCTGATTTTTGCTAGAAAAGTTACTGACAGAAATTAGGCACCTCAGCTGCCCATTATTTTCTAGGAACGTTTCTGAATTGTTTTTTCAGTGCAAATCTGGATAATAAAAGATAAAATACTGCAATGTGCAAAAAAAGCTTTAAAAAAAAAAACCGCCAAGTTTTGGTTAATTTCGTGAAACTTTATGGCTGAGGGGTGAAATAAAACAACTGTCAAGGAATACAAATTGTTTTTAAGATACATAAAAAAAGTAGTAAAAGGAAGCATTTGAATGGTATTGGGAATAGTGATGTAGAACGGGTAAATACCCAGCGGGTAGGTAAATATTTTTTGGGTATTTACCCAAGGCCTGGGTAAATACCCAAAAAGTGGGCATTTTACAAAGAAATGCAAAAAGGGACCGAGAATTTTTTTTTTTAAATCTAAATATGAAATAATTGGTAAAACTGATACATGCATATATATTACACAGTTTATAATATTTTTTATTGAAAGACTTGATGAAATTACGAAAGAAACATATCGTGTGAACCAAAGAATCTTTCTTTTCAATGTCATAATTGGAGAAGTATGAGTAATTCAATGATGAACTTCAGGATTTCAAAATCACAATCTAGGTGAATCATATCCGAAATGAAAAAAAAAAATAATAATAAGGAAGCATGAGGGATGTTTGGAAGAATAAACTGAGAAGTTATTAAGACTATGATATTTATTTATTTTATTGCTGTTTAAGTGATAATCTGGCAAATATAAAAACAGTTTTCACATTAATAAGCAAAAAAAAAAAATTATTGTTTTCTGTTGCCTTGCTCATTTGCTTTTGCTCCACGGTACTTCATGATGAAAATTTATTCAAACTATTTTTAATACACACAATTAGTGACGTAGGGTGGGAAGGTAAATATTTTTTGGGTATTTATCTGAAGGCAGGGTAAATCGCCTACACTGTAAAAACGATTTAGAAACGTTCCTGGAAAGTAATAGGCAGCTGATATGCCCAGTCTCTACCAGTAACATATCTTGAAAAATCCAGGAACGTTTTCCGCTCACAATTCAGTAACCTTCCTGACATTATCGACGAAGCCTCCTGAAAAATTCAGAAATCTTTCTGTTAAAAGCCAATCGTGTCTCTGGAAAATTAGTGTTACTTTAGAAAGGTAATATATACTAGCTTGGCATCTTCCAGATTTATCAAGGAAAATCCAAGAGTATTATTGCAAACATGGCCAAAGTTAAGCCAGAATTGCAAGTAACGACAATTTTACTCACCTGCATTTCTTGCAAAGCAACATAGTCCATACTCATTTGCTCCTTTTGGGAGCTTAATTAGCATGAACAGGCCGTAAGAAAATTAAAGCCGATGCACTTTATAAATGGGTTCAGTTAATCTTTTAACTGGTAGATAAAAATATTTTTCACAACAGTGATAAGTCTGTATTCGTGCATCTTGTAGCAATTCAGGAAACTATTTGACAATGATACTTGATTTTTCCAGGAAGTGGATGAAAACCACTAAAATCCCGAGACGTAACACGGAAATACCCAGTAACGTTTCGGAATTTTTTTACAGTGTATAGTAATTGCGCATTTTGCAAAAAAAAAAATGTAGGTGGTATCAAAAGGTGATGATTTTCTTTTTAAAACATAAACCGTAAAATAAAAGATTAAAAATATAAAAATTTATATGTTATAATTTTTTTGATTAAAAGCTTAATGAAATCTAAGGCTTAATGAAAAAATGAGAAGCAGAATACGCCTGAACACTTAAACCAGGTTTAGAGGAAATTTCTGCAAAAGATATAGGTAAATAAATAGTAATAATAAATTGAGCGACATTTCGTTACATTTTGATGTCATGCAGGGACATATTACTGGGTTATAAAAGACTAGGACCTTAAAAAAATGATGTTTGCTTTTGTTTGTAACCAGCTAAGATTTTTACTTTTTGTAGAATGACTTTTTATACCTGAAATTTGGCTATCAACATTGATTAAGCATATCCAACACATTTAATGTGAATACCATATTAGATTACTAAGTTGTTTCACATAATAATTCTTTAAATATGTGATCAAAATACAATTTTTGGGCAAAAATTTAATGTTTTGCATATGGTTGGTTATATACATAGTTTAATACATACAGAAAAGTATTTTAGTTGAATGTAAATTTATGAAATAAATACCCATTTTGGGTATTTACCCGGGTATATACCCTGGGTATTTACCCCTAAAAATAAATACCTGGGTATTTTACATCACTAATTGGGAACAAAAATGTAATTAATTTTTATTTTGATAAAGAAGTTTGAAATTTGACCTTCTTTTACCTATTTACCAAACTTTTAAGCTCATGCGCGATCTGAAGAAGTAAATATTTATTTTTTTAATAATTTTCCCCACATTTTGGATGTCAACTCGCAACGTTTTTTTTTTTTTTTGCCATTAGAAGTTGCTTATTTAAAGTATCCATTTTCGCCCCAAACTACCCCCTGTACTTTCGCGACAGATAATTTCTTCAAGTTTCTCTTCGTGGATTTTGTGGAAAAACTTCCCACTGGGTCATCGGAAAACATTTGATTTAAAACTAGATATTTATAATAGAAAAAAATTATGACATATCACACGAAGCCGTGAAGTTAATCCAAAATTTGCATACTGACCTACAGCATTCTCCCGTTACAAATTTTTGAAAACTGTTTAGTCAACCGATGTGTTACTGCAGCCGATTGTAGACACATTTTAAATAATGTAATTAAATTTCAAGCAGAAACAATTTCAAATAACAGAATTTAAAAAAAAAAAAAACTAAGCACTTATCGTAATGCACTCAAAAGCATAAAATAACTTTTCTGGGTTAGAAAGAACAGTTAAGTATTCCTGTAGTTTTCAATTATTCCTAGATAAAGACTTCAAAAACGAAGAAAAGTGCGGCTCAAGTCATGTAGAGAATTTTTTATCATTATCTAACTTTCAATCATAAACTTGAGTGTTGAGGCATGCATATTTTTCTTAATGGGAAAGTTCGGCTTGAAATGAATTGAGCGCACTTTTCTTCGTTTGTGATGTCTTTTACTTGGAATAATTAAAAACTACAGGATTACTTAGATTGTCCTTTCTGACCCAGAAAAGTTATTTTATCCTTTTGAGTGTATTATGACAAGTGCTAAGTATTTTTTTTTTTTTTTTAATTCTGTTATTTTAAAGTTTTTCGTTTTCAAACAAAATTTTGTTTTAGATTTTCATTTTTTAGCGTTAAGTTGCACCTTAAGAGCAAACAAATCATTTAGTGAAATTCTGAAGTTTCTAAGTGGTTTAGTTGCTGAGATATTAGCAAAAGAATGGTTCGCAGCGTATAAGTTACTTGTGATAAAGATCCTAGTATGTCTCTTTACTTAGCCCTGTTATCGATTATTGGCATGGATGAGGACAAAAACCCTAAAAAAACAACGTCAGTGAATAAATTTCATTCTTGCTCCAGAGAAGCATTGATTCAAAATATTAATTATGATTACTATTAGCACTACATTTGCAAGGCAACAAAATTTGTAACAATGGCGTTTATATTTAAACATTTAATGGGGAAATTACATGAAATTTGCTATTTTCAATCCTAACCGAAATAATAATTTCATTTTAGAATTTTAATTTTTCAGCGTTAAGTTGTACCTTAAGATTAAGCAAATCATTTAATGAAATCCAAAAGTCTCTAAGTGATCTAGCTGCTGAAATATAAGCAAAAGCAAGCCTCAGATTACTCCGTTACAATCAGATCAAGTGTAATAAAAGTGCTTAAAAATAAAAAGTGATGTGATTTTCAATTGTTTTTCTTTGAGTTACGGGCATACTGTCTGCTGCACCATCTGCTGGAAAACGTTTGAACTAAAATTGGAAAACCTGAGAGGAAACATTTATGTCATGTCAACCGAATATTTTGCAGGATTGTGTTTTTACCTTAACCGTTTTCCAGTTATAAATTTTTGACATTTGTCAGTCTAGGACACCCTGTACCTAAGTAATTATTTGATTACACATAGGTACATGTAATGGTGCTGCCCTGATCTTGCTCCAAATTAATATAATAATTTAGATAACTTTTGGATTTTTGTTTATAACTCAAATAACCTCTGCTAGTCTCGTAATAAAAAACCTTTTAATTTCAAAATTATAACACGAGTCAGGTGACGTTTCGTTTCACTTTTTACTGCTACTAGGCTGTAACAGCTCCTATTTAAAAATATTCAATGGAATATTGGTTAGGGAATTATCGTTTGCGTACATAATGAAATAAAAATATATATATATACATATATATATATATATATATATATATATAAACTGACAAAAAACTGAGATCTTCACATGATTTCGTAAGTTTTAGCAATTTACAGTCCCACACTAGTCCTCATAAATATAATAGCAAAGCAAATGATCGAGTAACGCTGACTTCATCAACAGTGAAACTCGCGCCACGGCATAATAATTTGATAACATGTTTTGGCAATATTTGACATGCAGGGAAATGCTTTATTTTGACTGAGCTGAACTGAATCCGGTCACTTAACACTTCGGTCATTTTAAGAGAATGAAGAAAGATAAAAATGGTCAACAATGAACGCTATGTACTGGAGTTTGGGGTTAATCCACAGAAGGTTAAAATTTCAACTATCAAAATATCACCAAACAGGCAATTGCTGTGTTCAAATGTAGAAGCAAATTTTCACCCGTGATACCTTGACGGGCGATTTTCTAGTAATTACTATTTGCTGTGAGTTAATTTCAGATTTTGTTAGAAAAAGCCAACAAAACAAGCGGTTTTGCAATATGACCTTCAGTTTCTCTAGGTTTCCCAAACGCATTGGTCACGAACCTTTTAACAACCACAAATAATAATTTTACGTTTTCCCACCGTACTAAGTTCCAGAAGATCTAACCACCGTTTGATACACGTGATAATGTTTGAAAACAACTTGATGTTATGTCTTTCTAAGGAAAAATTAAAATTTATATCGAATGGTGCGACACCGATTTCAATGTTATCGAAACAACGATGTTTTTGTCAAAACATCGATGTTTGAGGACTGATGGTTTTAATATCAATGTCGATGTTTTCGAAGCATCGATGTTTGAGGGCTGATGGTTTTAACATCAATGTCGATGTTTTCGGAGCATCGATGTTTGAGGGTCGATGCCTTTAACATGGATGTTGATGTTTTCGAAGCACCGATATTTTTATTGAAACATCGATGTTTGAGTGTCGATGTTTTTTTCTAACATCGATGTTTTGCGTTCGATGTCAAGAAAATTCCGTGTATAGCTTTGATTTAGAAATTTAAAGACTTAAGCAATGGTAGCTATACATCTCGCCTTTCGAATGAAATGTTTAAAAAAATATCTAAGTTGGAAAGACGAGGAAGGGGAATTTTTTCCCCGTGGCCCATAGTTGTACCCCTACTGGGTACAACTATGGGCCACCTTATTTTAACCTAGAAAACCCAGTAAAAACTTAATCTGGCCTGTTGTTGTCTGAGGCTACATGTTGTCCTCTACTTGAAATTGTATAAAGAATTTGTTTATTCCAACATTTACCTATTTTTTAAGACTGAATCATCACGTGCCGTTTAAATGATTATAATTAAGTTCAACATGGTAAATGTAGGTAATGTTCTTTATTATTTGCCTAGGTGTTAACATAGAAACATTTGAAAATTAGAAAAATCTCACCAACTAAAGGCTAGGTACCTATACATAGGTCTCAGAAAATACATAGGTCTGACAAATTTCAAACGAGATCAGAAAAATTTTTGAAAAGTAAAATGCGAAATCACATTTCTTATTCCAAATGTCATCAAAATAAATAATTTTTAAAAATTATCTCAGTTTGTATTTGGTCCGGCTTTCAGTCAGCACCTTCTTCAAAAACTCCGAGTACGGGCTCATGAGTACGGGCAATAGGGCGACCCCCAAGCCTTCTTCTGTCTTTTATTGCCATGATTTAGAATAAATAACACAAAATACGACGAAAGTATCCCTACAGAGAGTAACATGGAGCTCCAAGCCACTAAAAACCGTGAAAAATAGGTGGACCATTGTTGTACCCCAAAATTCCCACTATCGATAAATGTTGAGAGCTCGTGAAAACTAAAAACATTTTGAGTCAACACTGTAAAAAAATTCCGAAACGTTACTGGTTATTTCCGTGGTACGTTTCGTGATTTCAGAGGTTTTCACCTATTTCCCCAAAAAATCAAGTATCTTCGCAAAAAAGTTTCTTGAATTCCTAAAAGATGCACGAATGCAGACTTTGCACTGGTGTGAAAAATATTTTTTGCTACCAGTTTAAATATTGACGGAGCGTGTTTATTAACTGTATCGGCTTTAGAATGTTTATGGCCCGTCCGGATTGACTAAGCTTCCAATGGGAGCAAATAAGTCACTGGATAGCTACAGCTTTGCGAGGCGAGGCTGCAATTGCAGGCAAGGAGTATGCTTGGTTCTTGCTTGCAATTTCCGCGTGGCCGTGGTTGCTCTAATACCTCTGGAGCTTTCTTGGTAAGTCAGGAAGGTTCTAATCGAATAAATTAAACCTATTTAATTTTTCTAGAAGGTTCACGACTGGCTTTAATAGGAGAGATTTCTTAATATTTCAGAAAGGTTACTGACTTTTATCAGAAAACGTTCCTGGTTTTTGTAAGATATGTTACTGGTAGAAATTGGGCACATCAGCTGCCTATTATTTTCCAGGAACGTTTCTGAATCGTTTTTACAGTGAACAAGCGGCTTAATTCATAACTGACAAATTAGTAAAGCAAATCTGAACTTACCAGATCTTGGAAAACAGTATAAGTGGTCTGCCCAAAGAAGACTTTTGGCTCTTCCACGAGTAAGTCGAATCACGCGCTAAGAACGACTAAATTATTTAATTCCTACAAAAACAATGGCAATCTCTGATGAAGCGTCTTTAACTACCTAAATGGTTAGACTACCTGATGGTTTTTTTTTTTTTTTTTTGAGCTCGTAAGATCGAAAAATAGGCCACTAGAGTAAAATCATCGCCACGGCAACAGGGGCCAATGGTTGCCCCCTTGGCACAATGCTGTATACCCCGTATACAACTTACGTATACCGGTGTGTACGGTACTTAGCTGCATTGCCAGCGTTGCACGGTTTACTTCGAAAATAAATGTTGTGTGAAGTAGCAAAATCAGGCTTAAATAGAAGCTAAAAAATAGTGTACGATTTCCCATCAACGAGTAGAAAAGAGCATTTTCTTGACTCAAAATTTAAATTTACCTCTCTTTAGATTTTTTTTTAATTCCAAAAATTCAGTCATTGCTGTTAACAGGCGTAAGCACACCAACTCACGGATTTTCTGGTGAAATTAATCCCATATGTGAATTAATTTTGCACTCCTCCTACTCCCCCACTTTTTTTTCTTTCTGAATGTGGAGACAGTAATTTTTTGAGGGTGGAGGAAGTGCAAACTAGAATAGCAAACAAAAAGCAGTAAGAAAAATTAACCATTTAATTTTGTATACCCTAGAAATGTCGTGCAATATGATTTTTCAAATTGCTTTAAGCATAATTTTAAGCGACTACTTATTTTAATATATATTTGCTATATTGTTTTTTTTTCTCTCACTTTGCTTCCTTCCTTTTGAGCTAGGCAAATGTGACGTTATTATGAGCAATTCAATAAAAATTCACATTATCGCTTGGTTGAAAAATTCAAACTGTTTTATTTACTCAATGGAAACAATTATTTTCAACAAATGACTTATTTTAAATGACTTATTTTAAGAATAACAAAAAATTCCGCCCAGAACTAAACGATTCTACTTTCCCGTGTACCAATATCGACTTTCTAGTACCTGATTCTCTAAATTAGCTAAAAACGCAAATTGTTTCAAACGAACTTTCTAACATTTTATCCTGATTTCTTGAAATAAAATATGTCTTACTCATCTGAAGAACTAGATACGCAAATAAATAAATAAACGAACTAATTACATAATTGCACCTTTTAAACAAAGGAGCTAATGTATTTTTTCTATTAAAAAAAATCTTTAATCGTTTTCAAAAAGGTAAAAAAGAAAAACAATAAGCTCATTAAAATAAATATTATATCAAAAAAAAAAAAGTCTGTCTTTCCAATATTGCTAAAAATTATTTAAAAAAATGAATAAATGGACTTTCAAAAGAAATAAAAAAACAACAAAATGGCGACATTAAGAAATAATTTTCATTACCAAAAAAGAAAAAAAAATCGTATTCGTTTATTTTTATATAGAAACATAAGGGACCGTGAATTCCTTCGTCATACACTGAGTACAAATTAAAACTTTAGCGTGAAAATAAAAGCAAATCATATCAACAATAATTATTTCAAAGTAAAAACCATGGCTGCGGAGTCTGAGTCAGAGCCAATCTCATTTTGGGGTAAAAGAGTCAGATTCGGGAGTCAAAAGTGTTTAATTCAAAGACTTGGAGTTGAAATCGGTTATTTTCCCTTCAAGTCCGCAACTCTGCAAATGTTAGCGGAGTCGGACTTATTTTGGGATAAAAGAGTCAGATCCTATTATAGGCTATATTTCATAATTTTAGTGGTAGGGGCGGGGTTTGGAGCCCTATCGAGGAAATTATTAAAAATTGGAAGTCCTAAAAATGTGATTTTGGGCCGCCCTTGATGACCTTAGGGAGAGGGATAGAGTTCAAAACTCTCCTCTCGAAATTTTTAGAAATTGAAGTTTTTAAAGCGCAATAACGTTATAGGAAGGGGGAATTAAGGACTTTCCCGCCGAAATTTGCCCTTCTTTTAAGTGTAATTTTACAGGTAGGGCATCAGTCTCAAAATGTTGGGCATTGCTCCCTAATACCCCCCCCCCCCCCCCGGTTACATTACTTGAGCCATGCTGTGGACATACACTGCTCGGGGTTGTAAATTTAAAACCAAAAACGCTCAAGTACTCCAAACTCACCCCTCATATTTGACGCACCGCAAAGCAGTCCGCATAAATCCTGAAAAGGTAAGTCTAGGTGAACCAGAACATCTTTCAGTATATATTCTTTGCCTTAATATTTAAAATTTCCTAAAAGCTTGCAAATTTCTCAAAAATGTCACAATCCTCGTTGACATTCGTTAAGCAAAAAGAAACTTGTCCTCACAAAAAGCACTCCTCAAGCAAAAGCAGTCGCCATTCCCCTAAAAAATGACACACACAAACACAAATTCCTGGGGAGGGGACCTAGCTCTCCCCGCCCCCTCCTCCAATCCCCCATGCGCTAGTGCAGCGTTTCTTAAATTGTGTTCGGCGGAACCCCAAGGTTCCATGGAGATCACTCAAGGGTTCCACGAAACTTGCAAATTATATATACACTGTAAAAACGATTCAGAAACGTTCCTGGAAAATAATGGGCAGCTGATGTGCCCAATTTCTTCCAGTCACATATCTTACAAAAGCCAGGAACGTTTTCCGCTAAAATTCAGTAACTTTCCTGAAATTATCGTGGAAACCTCCTGAAATATTCAGAAATCTTCCTGTTTAAAGCCAGTCGTGTCTCTGGACCTTTAGGGTATGATATAATAGCTTGGTACTCTCCTGCATTTTAAGGAAAGCTTCACAAGCAGTATCGTGAACACGGCCACACCTAAGAGAGAATTCCAAGCAAGTATCTAGAACGTTAATCGCCTGAAATTCTTGCAAAGCCACGTAGTCCATAAACTGATTTGCGCCCTTTGGACGCCTTATCAGTATAGACCGGCCACAGTCGAACTCAAGCCGTTACACTTAGTTAATCTTTAAACTGGGAGCTAAAAATATTTTTTACAGCAGTGAGAAGTCTGAATTCCTGCTACTTGTAGCAATTCAGGAAACTTTTTGGCGATGATACTTGATTTCTCCAGGAATTGGATAAAAACCACTGAAATCCCGGAGCGTTACACGGAAATACTCAGTAACGTTTCGGAATTTTTTTACTGCATATATATATATATATATATATATATATATATATATATATATATATATATATATATATATATTACAAAACGGTCAAATTAGTCACTCAAAAATTCGGTTTGAGCTACAGTGGCTCCCAAAAGTGTTCGTACACTTTGAAAATTTTTAGAAAAACGAAAATAACGCGAAACTGAATTCGAATATGAATTCCAAAATTTTTTCACATCATTCCTATGTCCTTCTAAATAAAACTCTGTAGTTTTTTCAAAATATTGACTTATCTTCTTTTTGAAATGGGTCAAAAAACGAAGAGACAGAGAAATAACACAACAAAAAATTCATCGTACACGCTAATATTTTGGAATAAATTCATGATTAATATAATCATATGTCGTATTTTTTTAATTATTTTTGCATTGTGTTGACCCTTAAAAGTCATTAGACTTTAATTTTTTGTTTATTTATTCTTTAATATTTTGCTTATTACGTTAAAATGGCTGGTATTAGTAAAAAACAACAAACACCATTCGAAATTTGATTTTTTTTCCTCACAGTAGCGGTAAGTTGGTTTGAAATGTCTCTAAATTAGTTCCATTCTGTAGTAAAGTGCATGAAAAATGCTTTAAGAAAAGAATAAGACCGAAAACAAAATAAGAAAAGGTCAACCGGCAAAGTTAATAAAGCGTGATCGGAGATTTACAGTTAAAAAATTTATGAAAAATACACATATGAGTGCTGTAAAAGTTTCTGCAGAATTTAATGAAAATTGTATATTTAATTTCCACCTAAAATTGTTCGCCAAGTTCTCTGATTAACTGGATTAAATAAGAACTCTTCCCGCAGAAATTTTCTTGTTCGTGCGAAAAACAGAAAAGTTTGCAACGGAAAAACGCTTTCCGTTGCAAAACCAATGATAAATAAGCTGAAAACGCTTTGGGATAGTGTCTTACTTGCAAACGAAAATCAATTCAACATTTTTAATTAAATTTTTGTATAATTGTTAATAAAAGAAAAAATGAGGAACTTAATCTTAAGAACTTTGTTGGATCAGTTAATCAGGACGGTGAAGGTGTTCCTGTGTGAGGGTACATATCAGCATCAGGACTTAGCAGTTTGAAATTTTTTGATTGAATAATGAATCGTGCTGTTTATTAAAATATTTTTAAAACAATTTTTAACTCTTGGCCAAAAATAGGTTATTGGAAACAACTTTTTTTACATCAAGATAACGATAAGAAGCAAACGATTTTCAACGTTTGTGTCTAGTGCCTCGAAAATTGTCCTAAATTTTAGAAAATATCCCCTTAAGAACCTAATGTAACATATTTAGAGATGTCTGGAGGTTGGATTACGAAAATACGGCTTTGAAACGAAAAGAGAGCTAGAAACAGTAAGACTCGAAGTGTTGTTGAACACTTACTCAGAAATTACACAAAATAAAAAAAAAAGAAAAAAAAAGAAAGAAAAAACATTTAAATATATTCTCATACGTTCAAAAGCTGTTGTGGATGTTGAATGATATTCCACAAAATAAATCCTTAATAAAAATTAGATTATTCAATAATATATGTATAGACATTTTTTAAAGTGTACGAAGACTTTGGTGAGATAAAATTTCCGGCACTTTTTGGCTTTTGATTAAAAAAAAAGTTTTGATGTTACGTTAAAAAAAATTTCATGAAGTTTTGTTAAAAAATAATCATAGATCTTAAAATTAAGTACCTATCCCGAAAAATTAATTAGAACCAATGGATAGCGGTCTATTTCATTGAAAGTCGTCGGTCTATTACGAACACTTTTAGGAACCACTATAAGTGTCTAATGAATATTTTCCGCAGAGAAAATATCAATCGTGGATTTAAAAGCCATTTTATTGTCAATGTGACCTTCAATTATGTCAGTTCTATAAAACAATTCTTTTATTGAAATGGCAAATGATCCTTCCTTGCACCAGAAATTTAAAATAATACCATCCAGTGAAATTCTAGTTTATGTTTTCAACTTATCTGCCAACAAAACTAAATATCACCACAGACATAGTGCTCTGAACCCAATCTGAGAATGCAACTTTTTTCCAGAAAGCCGGATATTAAGGATGTATCTGTCATAGTAAAAATAGGAACTACTCATATCATTTAAATAAAAACTTTAAAATTTTCTTTGAAACGAGTTGTAGATAGTATTCAGAGAAATTCGAGTTATTTTTTAAATTAGTGTTTTAAGTCGATTTTTTTTTTTTTTTAAACAAAAAGTGCTTTTATTGAAAATAAAACATTTCTAGAATGTTGCATGCAAACTATGCTTTTTAGAATAACACAGGGGTTCCACGAAGAAAATTAACTTTCAAAAGGATTCCACTTATCAAACAAATTAAGAAACGCTGCGCTAGTGTAAATGCTTAGTTGATCAGTTTTTACAACGCCATCTAGAGACGAACAGACGAACTACACCGAAGGCTTCCCTAATGCTTCTGCACCCAAAAATGTATTTGCAGTAGTATTCGAATCGATAAGATGGATTTTCTTTCTATAGGACTAATTTTCACGACAACAGAGTTGTGTTAGTAAAAAACCTCCAGGTGAGGTTCAAAGGGTGTGGTAATAGGACCTCACCTGGAGGTTTTTTATTATTCTGTTGAACTTATAGTATAGTATTCAACTTTACCAGTTTTTAATTTTGATGCAAAATGTATAAATATAAAGCCACTGTTAACTAAGAGCATTCAGTTTGAAAGTTCAAAGCTATCCTTAGAATTGCAGGCGTGATCACATGATTCACACCCTACAGTTCAAAAAATACATGCTACCATTGTACCCCGCATTATACGGCCTGCCACAAATTCGAGAGAAACTAATTTTCATAACGCTTTCCTGGCCCTTGCCGGCATGCCGGAAAATTCGAGGTTAGGAAAAAAGTCAAAATATATGTTCAGCTTAAAAATGAATACAGTGGCTCCCAAAAGTGTTCGTACACCTACGACTTTCAATGAAATAGGCCCCATGCATTGGCTAGAATTAATATTTCGGAATAGGTATTTAATTACAAGTTCTATGATCTATTTTTAACAAAACTACACGAAAATTTTTAATAAAACTTTAAAACTTATATTATTTAAATCAAAAACCAAAAGTGCCGGAAATTTTATCTCACAAAAGTCTTCGTACACTTTGAAAAAATGTCAAAAAATTAGTAAATAATCTAACTTTTTACAAAATTGTTATTTAGTAGAATATCATACAGTATCAAAAACAGCTTTTAAACGTCTGGGAATAGATTTCATTGTTTTTTCTTTCTTTTTTCATGCAATTTCTGAGTGAGTATTCAGCCGCTCTTCGAGTCTTACTATTTCCATTTCACTTTTCGTTTCAAGGGTGTATTTTCGTAATCTAGCCACCAGATATCTCCAAGTATGTTCAGTTAAGTTTAAATCTGGCGATTGAGGAGATATTTCTAAGTTTAAGGACAATTTTTGAGGCACCAAACGCAAACGTGTACTTCTTATTGTTATATTGATAAAAAACAAAGTTGTTTCTGATTACCAAATTTTGGGCCAATTGTTTAAAATTGTTTTTAAAAATATTTAAATGAACTGTATGATTTATTATTTCATCAAAAAATTCCAAATTTCCCAAGTCTTGATGCTCTTATGCACCCTCACACAAAAACATCTTCACCGTCCTGATTAACTGATCCAGCTAAGTTCTTAAGATTAAGTTCCTCATTTTGTTTTCTATTGACGATTATACAACAATTCAACCCAAAATATTGAATTTATTTTCATTTATAAGTAAGACGTTGTTCCAAAATGTTTTGAGCTTATTTATTATTGATTTTACGACGGAAAGCGCATGTTTACTGTTTTTCGCACGAACAAGAAAATTTCTGCACGAAGAGGTCCCGCTAATCAGAGAACTTGACGAACAATTTTAGGTGAAAATTAAATATAAAATGTTTCATTCGATTCTGCAGAAACTTTTTCAGCACACAAATGTGCATTTTTCATAACTTTTTTAACTGTAAACCTCCGATCACACTTTGTTAAATTTGCCAGTTGACCTTTTCTTACCTTGTTCTCGATCCGATTCTTGTCTTTAAATCATTTTATCAAGCACTTCACTATAGAATGGTATAAATTATTTAATTTAGAGACGTTTTAAACCAATTTTTGTCTACTCTGTGAGGGGAAAAAATCAAATTTCGAATCGTGTTTGTTGTTTTCTACTCATACCTGCCATTTAAAAATAATAAGCAGAATTTTAGGGAATAAATAAACAAAAAATTAAAATCAAATGACTTTACAGTGTTATTACAATGCAAAAATAATTAAAAAAAAAAAACATATGATAATTTTAATCATGAATTTATTCGAAAATATTTCAGTGTACGATGACTTTTGTGGCGTATGTTTTCTCTGTCTCTTCGTTTTTTAACAAATTTCAAAAATAAAATCTGGCAATATTTTGAAGAAAACTACTGGGTTTTATCCAGAATGGCATAGGAATGTTGTGAAAAAAAATTGGACTTCATATTTGAATTCAGTTTTGCGTTATTTTGATTTTACTACAAAATTTCAAAGTGTACGAAAACTTTTGGGAGCCACTGTATATAAATTCTATACAAATCTTATTAGTATTAATAAACAGTTTAATTTTGTAAAAATATTTACTAACAATGTCATTTGTTGTTTTTATAAGAAAAATATTGTTTAATAACGAATAATTTTATAAAAATTAAATTGAAACTAAGGAAACAAACATTTAAGCAGTAAGTTATTGTCCCTGAACCAGTGTTAAAGAATTTACCATAGCTATTCAATACATAAAAATTGGAATTTACCTCTCTAAAAGGAATCTAAAATAATTTACTTAAAACTAGTGATACCCGCACTGCTTTGCCCGTAATAGAAAATTAAAAGGTCTTTTGGTTCGCCTGTGTATTTTCAAATAATGTATGGTGAATTTTCTCGCCAATTGGCTTGTACCCATGTTACGGTCCAAGTTATGATAATTTCGTATCTCGCCGATTGACTTGTTCCCATCTTACAGTTCCACGTTGTGATAATTTCGTAATTTACTCGTCCATCATATGATACTTTTGCTCGGGAAAATGTTCCTAAAATTGGAATAGAAAAAGAACTACATCGAATTTTCAAAAAATCTCTTCGAGGTGCTCACCCCCATGCAACAAACTAACTTCTAACTTTGTGCCAAATTTCATGAAAATCGGTCGAACGGTTTAGGCGCTATGCGCGTCACAGAGATCCTGACAGACAGAGAGAGATCCGGACAGAGAGACTTTCAGCTTCATTATTAGTAACTTGTTGTACCCACACGGCTTTGCCCGTAATAGAAAAATTAAAAGATCTTTTGGTTCGCCTGTATATTTACAAATAATGTATGGTGAATTTTCTCGCCAATTGGCTTGTACCCATGTTACGGTTCCACGTTATGATAATTTCGTATCTCGCCAATTAGTTTGTGCCTATGTTACGGTTCCACGTTATGATAATTTCGTAATTTACTCGTCCATCTTATGATATTTTTGTTCTTAAAATTGGAATAGAAAAAGAACCACATCGAATTTTCGAAAAATCGCTTCGAGGTGCACACCCCCACGTTACAAACTAACTTTGTGCCAAATTTCATGAAAATCGACCGAACGGTCTCGGCGCTATGCGCGTCACAGAGATCCAGACATCCAGACATCCTGCAAACATCCTACATCAGACATCCTCCGGACAGAGAGATTTTCAGCTTTATTATTAGTCAAGAAGATAAAGAAGATGTATGGTGAATTTTCTCGCCAATTGGCTTGTACCCATGTTACGGTTCCACGTTATGATAATTTCGTATCTCGCCAATTGGCTTGTGCCCATGTAACTGTTCCACGCTATGATAATTTCGTATCTCGTCAATTGGCTTGGGCCCATGTTACGGTTCCACGTTATGATAATTTCGTAATTTACTCGTCCATCTTAGGATATTTTTGCTCTTAAAATTGAAATGGAAAAAGAACAAAATCGAATTTTCGAAAAATCGCTTCGAGGTGCTCATCCCCATGCTACAAACTAACTTTGTGCCAACTTTCATGAAAATCGGCCGAACGGTCTAGGCGTTATGCGCGTCACAGAGATCCAGACATCCAGACATTCTACAGACATCCTCCGGACAGAGAGACTTTCAGATTTATTATTAGTAAAGAAGAAGATAAAGATAAAGAAGAAAATTATGAACAAATCGCAGTAATGATGACTGCTTCTGAATTGACTACTTTATCGGCATACAACTAAATCCATTAAAAATGACCTACCACAAATAACAAACACATATTATATGCAATACACTTTTTTTTGAAAGATGGTTAACCTCGGGATTAATTTAATTTTTTTCCATACAGTGGTTTGCTTTCTGATTGGAACTCAATGGGGAAATTTACTTTTGTTTTGTTGCAAAATAAACCTGAAATTGTCCAACATGCCGGAAAATTCGAATTTCCGGGCTTAATGGTCAACCGCGCTTTTTTCTGACATGCCGGAAAATGCGGGGTAATACGGTAATTTGATTCGACTCTTGCATCAGAGCATCTTTTTCATCTTCGTCAGACGATTATATAGTTCAGTCATATTATACAAAACAAGAAGTTCCGTCCAGATCGAAACGAGTCTACTTTCCCGTCTACCAATGTCGACTTTCTCGTATCTGATCAGTATTCTCAAAATTACTGAAATCGCAAATTATTTCAAACATAACTTTTTAACAGATTTAAGCTGATTATTGTAATTAAAATATGCCTAGCTTGTAGAAATAAATATATGCGTAAAAAATAAATAAACGAACAAATAAAGTAGTAGCACCTTTTAAATAAAGCAGCTAATATATTATTTTCCATTTAAAAAATCTTTAATCTCTTTCAAAAAGGATTAAAAACGAGTTCATTAGAAGAAATAAATTATAAGGTCTGGTGGGGTAAAGTGGTCATAAAATAGTAGGTTTTCACCTTAGGTGGATAATAAATACAATAAATTCTTTAAATAGTACTTCAACTTTTTTTGTTATTATTTTACATTGCATTGTTAAAGAACACGTACATTGAATTTCAGGAAAAAAAATATTGATTTAAGTAGTTTTATAACATTTTCATTTCCCTTTGTATTTATGACCACTTTACCCCATGGGGTGGGGGAAAGTGGTCATAGCATGGGGTAAAGTGGTCATAGTTAAAAACAGCTGCAAAACTGTTACAAATAACCCTATTATTTGTATATTTCGGTTATTTTTATAGTTACAAGTATACGTACGAGTATATGCGGGTATGCACGAGTATATACGTGTCGTGTAAACAAGAGTAAACATGTTCATATACGAATAAATACATGTATACATTAGATACATGCTTGCATGTGCCTACTCAAGTATATTCGTGTATACACGAGCATATAAGCATGTATACGTGATTGCCTACAGGAGTGTATACGTGTCTACACGAGTATATACGAGTCACGTGTATATGCGAGTATATACGCGGAAAACGAACATCATTTGCGTGTTTGCACATGTATCTCGAGTATATACGTGCATACTTGAGTTTCTGAATATATACGTGTATCGTCGATGTATATACGCATATATAAGTGTACATAGATACACTACTGGCTATTAAAATTGCTACATCAAGAAGAAATTGCCAGAATGAAGCTAAATTTTACACATGTGATAATAAAATTGACATTAGAAAGTGATAACAAAATTAAAGCAAATTGATCATTTATGGTTGGGAAAATCTCGAATAAATGGAGGTTTAAGTACCCTGTTAAGTCACCTCTAGCGTGAATGTACGATGTACTTGAAGCGAAACAATCGGGCATTGAGACATAACAGTCTTTTACGATATCCTGCGTCATCTCGTACCACTGTTGCTGTAAACGTGCCACTCATTCGATAAAACTCATACGTGTTAGCACTCACGACGGGGCTCCCAGGAACCATTTTTTAACATGACAATGCTCGGTCAAACACAGCAAGGGTGTAAAGGGATTTCCTCTTCCGCATTATCACTTTTTCTGGTCTGCGATTTGTGACTTGTCACAAATTGAGCATATCTGGGATCACTTGAGACGGTAAATTGGACAGCCTGTAAGTTTGATCAAATTAGTGGAGCGTTTACAGCAACTGTGGTACGAGAAGACGTAAGACATCGTACGAAACTGCTGTACCTCAATGCTCGACCGTATCGGTTCTTAAATTCCAACTAGAGGTGGCGCAACAGGGTACTTAAACCTCTATTCATGTGAGATTTTTCCAGTAATAAATGATCATTTTGCTTTCATTTTGTAATCGTTTTCTAGTGTCAATGTTGCCATCACGTGTGCAAAATTTTGTTTCATTCAGACTATTCCTTCTTGGTGTAGCAATTTTAACGGCCAGTAGTTTACTTACATACATATACGGGTATACACGAGTTAATTCGTGGATATATCCAGTGCGTGTTTGGTACGTGTCTACTAACGTATATATATGTGGAAGCAAGAGTATATACGTATGCTTACGTGTAAACACGATTCTATACTTGTTAGACGTATATACGTACATTTACGTGTAAACACCAGTACATGTATCCACGTATATCTACGAGTATATCCGCTAATATACATGTATGATTACATAGTGAATCCAAGATCTTGGGCAAAATCTAAGTGGTGTGAAAGGGGAGGATAAAAAGCAAAGAGTCATAAAGAACTTTTGGTCGTTGACGCGCTACATGCACACAAAGCCAGAAATCGATGGAATGAAAACAGGTCACAAATTTGTTACACAAAGATGATTTTACCCGACATTTTAGTTCTTAAAAAATATTTAGACAGTTGTTAAAAAGTAAAGCCTGTAGTAGCTCTAATACACGCATCGCAACAAAGGCGCAGCGACTGCTGAAAGTTTTTCAAGAGTCTGGTAATGGCAACAGAGTGATTGCGACGCATGTATTACAGATGCCGGCCGCAAGTTTCATCAATCACTTTAAAACTTTCTTAAGTCGTTGTGTAAAATTGTCTTTTTTGTTATAAATTTGTGACCTGTTTTGCATTCATTAGTTTCTGGCTTTGCGTGCATGTAGCGCGTCAGCGTTGAGTTTGTGGCCATATGTTTCTAATGATTCTTACTTCTTATCCTCCTCTCTAACACCTTTTAAAAATTTGCCCAAGAGTTTAAACTCACTCTGCATACATGTATATCATATGCTAGTCTAGTACGTACGCGTATATCCGTAGTGTCTACCTAAGTATATAAGTGTTCGAATATGTACGAATATAAGCGGGTATATACGTGTATGGTCGAATGTATATCTGTATAGATAAAAAATACTACGCGATACCCAAATACGTGTTTATTGGTGCATTTATATGAATACGTATATATACGTGCCTACGCGAGTATATGCGTATGCATGCGCATATACTCATATATTTAACCTTGTTTACTGTAAAAACAATACATAATAAGTGAAATTAATACTTAATTTATATCTGCCTTATACTTAAAATATTCGTTAAGCCTAATATTATGACCACTTTACCCCATCTTACTAAAATTGTTCTAAAAAGTTATTCAAAATAGATGCAGCTAACTGCTAATGAGTATGAGTTCTTGAGACATGTAGAAAGCTTCCTGCGCAGTCAATCTGTTCATAATTCTAACAAACAAAATTTCCCAAGGAAGTTAAAAAAGGTGTTTATATTTAAAAAAAATTCATAATCACACAAAATATTTTTTTTTACCAAATGAAATTTTGCCAGTTGTAAAATTTTGTATTCAAAATGTAGTTTCTAACTGCACTACTCTAAAATAAAATTTTCACATTCATTTGAACATTTATTTCTAAGGTATAGCCATTTATTTGAATTATGACCACTTTACCCCATTGACCACTTTCTCCCACTTAATGTGTCCTTATATCAATTTCTATGCCACAACATACATAAAAAAAAACATTAATTAATTCAGTGTTTATAAAAAAGAGCTGGGTGTGATAGTCTTTTGGCAGTCATTAAGAATTTTTCTCTGTAGTTCTTTGCAGAGCATTAACGCATCCATGATCACTTGCGTCATTTCCGTGATGGAATCTTCGTTCACTAGCGAATCAGAAGAATCATGTCTATTGTCAAAGAATGTCTCAAAATTTTCAATGTGAGCGTTTTAGGTTGTGTGTCACCGATGTCGGTATTCTCGTTGATTTTGGCCTCCTTTGTCACTCCTAAAAGCTCTTCTTCCAGTGAGCTCTGAACTGTTTGAGTTGAATAATTTTACTTCTGGAAAGAGCTCTGGAACCAATAGCATAAAATGTCTCCAGTAGCAGAAGCTCGATTATTAGCTCGCCAAAATGCAGTATATTACGTGTAACCTGAAATCTTTAAGCGTTTGGATCATGAAAGAGAGGAAAATTTCATCTATTTGCTGCATCCGCGTAAAATAAAATAAAGGTGTCAAATCTTAAACCGCGTATAATCGAAACCACGTAAAATAAACCAGCGTAAAACGAGGATCTACTGTTTAAGCCACTCGTCACTGTTCGAGTTGAAAGCACGCGATTTTATTTTGGTGTAAGCATAATAACTTAATTTGTTCCCGGATGGGATATAATTCTATGTTTTTTCTTGCGTCATGTGCAGAAGTCTCATCAGCAGAGCAAAAGTATGTCACTTTTCAAGCGTTTTTGTAACTTTATACTCAAGCGAAACCATGTCTACATCATTTTTGGAATGTCGTGCAGTCGGATGGGTTAATCGGATCTCCCATTTCCCTTTTTCCACGGGGAAAAAAATGGAACAGTTTTAAATCTTACTTTGTTTATTGGGGATCGTGCAGTGGATTGTCGAAGTTAAAATGTCGTAAGCTGCGTCTTTATAAAAGGTCCTTCATTTTATTTTTTGGTTCGATTATGTCTTTAACAACAATTGAATCAAAAATAATCTATATAAATGATACGTTTTAGATTCGTGGATGGATTAACTATTATTTTCAGACATGGAATGGAGAAGATTTTTTCTCAAGGCTTGGATCTTGTTTTTGTTTCCTTTTGAGAATGAAAAAAACGATCTTACTATGACATTCAGAGGGTTGTATTTACTCCGTTGTTTTGGGTTCAGTAGTCTGGACTAGCCGCAATTGAGCTGGAGGCAGATGTCCTCTCAGGGATTGACTAGAGCCTCTATAAAAGGACAGGCCGACGTATCCGACATTTTGGTTCCAAGACAGATTTGGATCCAACCTTGTTTCTAGTATTTATAAATACGATATAATGTTCGCTGGTTGCTATGTCGTAAAACAATTGATGATAAGTTGAGTAAAATGTCATTTTTAAAATGAATCTAGAAATATAACTTTGCTTACAAATTCAACAAAAATATATCGAAAAATGTTTACTGGAATGAACCTTATTGTTTTTAATTTGTATGAATTAAATTATCTTCATCTACAGAATAAAATAATCAAACATCAATCAGGCAACAAATCTAAAGCTTGGACACCAGTTTTCTGCAATGAGCCTTTTGTACAAATACTATTTTGTTTCGCCCGACAGTTTTGGAATCAAAATGTCCGATAAGTCAGCTCCTTTTAAATAGGAGGTTTAGTATGATAACGATGTATGCACGTTACGTTGTTTTGAATAGCATGAATTAAAACTGTAGCAAAATGTTATGAATGAAAAAAATATTTTTTTTTTGCTTGACGATCGCTGAACTTACGCGAGTGAATTTCTAATAATCATTCGTACAAGAAAAAAAATAATATAAACACCAAATTATATCTGAAAAAATAATAATGTAGCAGTAGCGAATTAAATAGTTGAAACTTTATGACGGTCGCAAAGTTAGTCTGAATTTCATATTTGATGTTTAAAATTGCAAGCACATTCACAAAAAAAATTCACAAAAAATTAAAATAAGACTGTAGTAGTTGTACGAATTTTCTGCACAATGCTTTTGCATTTTTAATAAACAAATTCATTTGAAATTCCAGTTGGTACTCAATGGTAGGAATACTTTGGTTCCTGAGATTTTGGCACAATCGCCAAATTTAGGACAATTAACACTTTATTCTGACAACATCGGAAATTCCGAAAAAAATGCTGTCCCGAATTGTGACAGAGTGAGAAACTAATGGATGTAAATTAAAAAAATTGTAGATAGCCTGTACAAATAGTAAGCGAACTTCTACTCTGTCTTCTGACGAAAAATAGTACTAGTAGTCATGGTAGGTGCTGCTACGCAGCATGATTTAGAAAAAAACTTTTCAATCAAAGTCTATCCATGACCGCAACTTTAAACTTGTTTTCCTCAAAACGCGAAAATTTCCACTTACTACATCCCTTTGCTTCTCACTGCTTCAATTGAGGAGTTGACTTTCAAAGCAGATTATATCCAGTTTTTGGAGAGAAAAAAAAAAAATTTTTTCGTTTTCAGAATCTCTAATATAAGCCCTATCGACCCTTAAAATTCTTTCTCCTTGAAGTGGTTTATATATACTGTTAAAAAATGCATAAAGATTGGTTTTACCCACCTAAACGGTGTATATCCACGCTCAGATATTTTCTCCATGGTTTAGCAGGATATTTTCCCCATAGAAACCAATTTCAGTACAGATTGGAGTTATTAAAATTTGATTTTAATAACCTATTTTCAATAATTTAATCATTAATGGCTGGAGAAGAACATTTTTGCAAAGAAATAAGTACTAAAAACAAGGAAGTTCTAATTTCTAAGGGCCCCCACTTCTTGAGCCCCCGCTTAACACCCTATACGGGCGCCCATGTTTCACAGTCGTTTATATTTGATCACATTTTTGAAGGTTTTGTAGGGTTGAAATTCAGCTATGAATTTTCCCTTTTGACTTAAAATATTTCAAGATTATAATCGTTAAATGAGTTGATTCAAAATAAAGCTTTGTCAAATTATTCTCTTAAAAGTAACTACTAACAATACTTTTATTTATTTATTTTCATTATAAAATTTTCAAGATATAAAAGTAGTTCAAAAAGCTATTCGGAATTCCAAACGAAATATTTGCAAAACTCATTAAGAAATATTTATCTTTAATGTCAACAAAATGCAGTTTTTGCATCCGGTCTAGTTCAAGTATTATTCTTTATCTTTTTACAGAACAGTTTTAACTGAGAAATAAAATAAATCTTATCTTTAAAAATGGCGCGGCTGATGAATTTGGGGGAAATGGAGCTTGACGATGAAATTAACGCATCTTTTGAGTCAAGTCCACAGACCACTTCAGAACTGACAGTTAGTTTTATTTTTATTAGTATTTATAACGAAGGAGCAAAATTTTAACTCCTACATCCGAAAAATATCATTACACGCATAGCGTTTGTTTATATTTGACCGCAATTGTGTTTCGTCATTTTGTAATTTTATTTTTACGTGCATACACATATTTGCACACATGCATGCATACATATATAAATAAATCAGGGGTGCCCACCTAGGAGAACTCATGGCACAGACTGCGCCATTGGAATTTTAGGAAGGGTTGTTTTGAGGGGTACTTTCTTCTCATTTTTTGAGGGAGGGGATCTTGCTCTTGGGGCGTCTTCGCGATACTGGGGGTGCGCCCTTACTCTTAGTGGGAGCACCCCCGCATACATAGATACATACATAAGGCTGCCTAAGAAAGTCTAGCAAATATTTGGAACACCAAAATTTCGATGAAACTAATACTTTTTTAAAATTTATTTTAAATAATATACATTCTTACAATAAGGAAGGAAAGAAAACACTATGATTTTATTAAACATTTTCAGCCGCATTTTTTGCTTGATAGTGCATAATTTTGCACGAAAACAACCTCTAAAGTCTCCTTCCTTACCAATGCTCACCACGAAGAAGTTCTGATGTTAGCCATGCAGTAAATTTTCTTACCCGTAGAGCCCAATAACGGGCATAATAATAAGTACATAAGACAAAATAGTATGTACTGTAACCGATGTGCATAGGTTCATCTTGTCGCTCCCGCGCTTTGGTACCGTGTTATGGATTTTCGTGAAGTTCTGGAAAATGTAATATCTAAATTTATCAGAAACAGCAGGCAAGAATTTACATTGAAGAATGTGTTTCTAACAGTTAAATTCAACAGTTAAATTCATATCAGCATATCCTTCGGATCGAAAGACATTCCCGGACCAGGAGTGCAATGTTGCTAGGAACGCGTCATAACAGCGTTCCGATGCTGATTTTCTCTCAATATAAATTTTATTTTCACAGACGATATGTTCTTGGTCTCATTTTTGAACAAATTATGATTTTTCATCAAGCACTCACACTGTACGAAACTTCCGAAGCGTCACAGATTTGTTTCGGGTGCATATTAGTGCAACATTCCGGGATTTCACAGGTTTTGATATATTTCCTGTGAAAATCCAGTATTTTTGTCAAAACATTTCCTGAATTGCTACAAGTTCAAGAGCGGATACAAGGGAGAGACGATGAGTGCGATCACCCCCTCATTGAGCCAAGATGCTGGAACTTACCTTCCGAATACTTTAGGTACTGAAGTTTCAAAAAAAATAATTTTATACGATCTTCATTTATGTTACAAAAGAGAGACCTCTTCCTTGAACTTTTTTCCGCATTGTGGCCTTAAAAATGCAATTGGAGCACATCTCGTAACACTTAAGTGATATGGATCGGAACTTTTACAGGAAGTTTTTGGAAATTCCTAAAACTCAAACTTTAGACGATCTTTGCGGTCATTAAATGGGGTTCGGGAGACTCTCCTCTGGAAAGTTTTTTATATTGAAATCTAAAAATAAGCAATTATATAACACCAATGACGTTAAGGTAAAGGAAGGATGGGATTCATTCCTCCGGAATTTTGTAGAAATGGAAGTTCCAAAAAAAAAAAAAAACTTAATTTGAGATGTGTGTGTGTGTGTGAAATCGATTGCTCCCTCCTTGAATACTTTCTGGATCCGTCCTTGTTCAAGTTCTACGAATGCAGACTTCTCACTACTGCGAAAAATGTTAAAACTACCAGTTTAAAAATTAATTGAGCGTATTTATTATGTGTATCGCCTTAGAATTTGGTACGGCAATCAAGAATGAACAAGCTTTCAGTGGGGACGGAAACGGCAGACAAGATTGACTAAGCTTTCTGTGGGAGCGGAATGTTTCTCTTTGGCTAACGAAACTCGGCAAAAATTGCTAGGACAGTAGGATGCTGATTCTTAGCACCTATATCTTGACTTTGGTCATAATTGCAAGATGCTGTTATTTTTGAACTTCTTCAGAAAGTTTACGGACTTAAGTGGAAAACGTTCGGGGTTTTTGCAAGATATGCTACCGGTAGAAATTGGGCACATTAACTGCCCATTATTTTCCAGGAACGTTTATGAATTGTTTTTACAGCGCATACGTTGTATTTATTTTTTCTTTATTGATCTCTTGTCGACCAAATTTTATAGAGTCGTCTGATCAAAAGACTAAAAGCATGCTTCTGGAGAAGAAAATATCATTTTTCAAACTCTTCGGCCGTTTGTCGCCCTATATATCATATGGTCAAAAACTTCTCTTTGCAGCCTAAAGAAGCTGAAGGTCTTGTCAATTCTCAATAACTCGTAATCCAAAAGGACAGGCTAGAACCTTCTAGTAATTGTTAGTTCATATTAAGTGAAGTTCCTGTAGCCTTCTCAAGAGTTTGAAAACCATTGAAAAGCTGGATATAAAGGAATACTCGAGTTATAAGGCTTCGAGTGTTCGCGAGCTACTGTATTGCATTAGTTTAAGTCCTGAACCGAACTCCCCATCACCGACTGTGCACTGTAAAAACGATTTAGAAACGTTCCTGAAAATAATGGGCAGCTTATGTGCCCAATTTCTGCTAGTAACATACCTTGCAAAAACCAGGAACTTTTCCGCTAATATTCAGTAACCTTCCTGAAACTATCCCGGAGCTTCCTGAAAATTCAAAAATCTTCCCGTTTGAAGCCAGTCGCTTCTCTAGAACTTTAGAGTAAACTCAGGTAAGTATAATATAATAGCTTGACACCTTCCTGACTGAAGAGAATTTCATAAGCAGTATTGCAAACATGGCCAAAACTAAGACAGAATTGCAAGTAAGCATCGCGCATTTTACTCGCTTGCAATTCTTTCAAAGCAACATAGTACATACTAATTTGCTCCACCTGGGAACTTAATCAGTATGGACAAGCCGTAAGCGAACTGAACCCGATACACATTATAAATGCGCTCAGTTTATCTTTAAACTGGGAGCTAAAAATATTTTTCACAACAGTGAGAAGTGTTCATTCGTGCAACTTGCAGCAAATCAGGAAACTTTTTGACAATGATACTTGATTTTTCTAGGAAGTGGATAAAAACCATTGAAATCCCGAAACGTTACACGGAAATACTCGGTAACGTTTCGGAATTTTTTTACAATGCGGACTCAGTGGCGCAAACAAAATCTGCTCCTTTATGAGAGTTTATAACAGTCATTATATGCATGTCTATTAACATGCTAGGATCAGAAATAGAGTCGCGAAGAGGAACTGTAAATTTTAAGGATGCTTCAGACTATATTATGAGTAGACCGACTTTTTAAATGAATGTATTAGAAGTAACTATAAATTTAAAGAGAATTTGAAATAAAATTACTTTGGAAATAAGCATAACATGTAGTTTCAATATTTACATCTATGGCAAATCTAAAAATGGAGGATGTTGAGGTAACTTCTTTTTTGCTTATCTTAAATATTTATTTTGTTGCCAATTTGAAAATAGTAATCTTTAGAGAAAAATTTCTACGCTAATTTGGAAGACGTTTTCCATGAAGTAAGTGAAATTTATTAAGTACAGTTCTTTTACTTTACGTTGTCTTCCAGCAGAGAAAATCTTCTCAGATAAGTTGAATTATTCTGACAACTTCATTCTTTTGAAAACAAAAAAGAGTTTGAAGTCCTTGAAATGGTTGCATTTTAAACAGCCAACAACTTTTACTTTCTGCCATCTTAAAAGTTTTGTGTTTTCATGTTTAATATCTCTTTTGGGAATTAAGCAGCGGTTGCAGTCAAAAGCAAAAATCAATTTCTGAAAAAAATCAATGCAAAAAACGTATGCATGAAAAGAAATATCTTCCATGAATAATTTTAGGCAACACAAAATATGCACATTCTTTCCAAAATGTAATCCTCTAATCTTCTTAAGAACAAAAACAAAATGATTTCCTTTTAGTTCCTTCGAAAGCGTGACTCCAAACAGATAACCTGTCTCCTCCGTCAAATCCATCTTCCCCAAGAACAACAACAGAGGCAAAACCTCAATCCAAAATTAATTACACTTTCATTACATCGACGACATCGTATTACGGACGGAACCCTCCAAACAAGAACATCAGCAAAAACAAAATTTGGCGGGAATTCCATAAACCTGATTCTCAAGAGAATAATCACGCATGATCAGAGGTAGAAAAAGCGGCGTTCTGATAGTAGAAACGAAACTCACGCAACTGCTGCAGATGCCGCCAGAGCTTCTGTAAGGTCAAAAACCAACCTGGTGCTGTACCCCAAGGCAGTAGATTGTCCCACAGATAGATATTCTGCTCACCAAGGGATGAGCTGCCACTTCAGTCTCGACTGTCTTACCAATATGTTGCTGTTCGAGGAAGGTCAAGGCCAGTCCTAAGTGCCTATTCGAAAGCGGACGTTAAAGGCGGAAATGTTTCCATTTCAGGTGAGTCTGCTTTTATTGAATCTACTGAAGTGTTTCCAGTTTTTCAGATAATTAATTAAGAATCTGGTGCGTTTCCTTAATTCATAAACAAAAAAGGAATCTTTATCTTTTCTTCTTTACTAATAATAAAGCTGAAAGTCTCTCTGTCTGTCAGGATCTCTGTGACGCGCGTAGACCGTTCGGCCGATTTTCAAGAAATTTGGCACAAAGTTAGTTTGTAGCATGGGGGTGTGCACCTCGAAGCGATTTTTCGAAAATTCGATGTAGTTCTTTTTCTATTAAAATTTTAAAAACAAAATTACCGTAAGATGGACGAGTAAATTACGAAATTATCACAACGTAGAACCGTAACATGGAAACAAGCCAATTGGCGAGGAAATTCATCATACATTATTTAAATATGCAGGAGAACCAAAAGACCTTTTAATTTTCCATTACGGATAAAGCCGTGCGGGTACCACTAGTATTTAAATAAAACTGCATTGATGGAAACTCATTGCTCTTTAACTCATATCAGCTTCATATAATCGTAAAATTATATAATTATTTTTTTAAAGGGGTTCTTTAAAATTAAAAAAAATAATAAGTTTTTAGGCGGGCATATAGAGCAGAATCGGACCCAGTGTTTGTTTGATTGTTCCCCCCCCCCCCCCGAAAAAAACCATTTCAGAAAACCCATAATTTAGCCCACTCTTGTCTTGATTACGCTGGAATTCAGTAAAAAAGGATTTACACAATTGAGGATCTACTGCACTATTGTGCTAAGCACAAAAAGCGTATCTGCACTTTCTATTAAAATTGAGTTACAGTCACCAGATGGGTTCTTTGTCACGTATTTCACCTAAATACAAGGTTCTGTGGTCATCTGTCAATGGAATCTTTTTAAAAACACTCTGGAAACGTTGCATTTGAATTAAATACATACAGACGTAAAACTTTAAACGGCAATTTCTCATTTTGAACTCAGCTGCAGCTTAGACTTTTGCGCTTAGCACGGCAGTATAGCATTGCATAACAAAATGAAATATAATAAAGTAAAATGTAATTAAAAAAATGTAAAAAGAATGTAGTAATTAAAAAGACAATAGATTTTATCACTTGAGAAGTAGTTTGGCCTAAACTGTTCTTAACCATAGAAACTACAAAATTTCAAACTTCACCATTCTTGTCTTTCATCATCTTTCATACTTTTCTTCAGATAACTGAATTTTCATTAGTTTTCTAGCCTTTTCCACCCTAAGACAATACTAAGCTTTTGTCCATATGCAAACGTTACCATATGCTACAAATGCCCATCTTTTCCCTTAAAAAACAAAAATACACGCTCAAAGTATACGTTTCCTTTAAAACTCCAGCCTTAGTTGTTGTTTCTTTCTTTTTTTTTTTTTTTTTTTGGATTTCATTTTAAAAACCAAAAAAAAAAAAAAAAAAAACCCTGGATGCATGCTTAAAAAAACCCTAGGTTTTTCCCAAGCCAGATATAGGGTATTATATTGTAATTCATTTCTTAAAAAGCAATGTAAGATCCATAAATGTTAGGTGTACAAGGAAAAATAAGGAGAAAGAAAATCTTAAATTTGGGCAAAAAAAAAAAAAAAAGTTTAGTTCTTATATATTTACTATGCAAAATATACTACTTGCGCTTTTGTAAAATTTAGTCTCTTTTTTTTTTTTACTTTTTGTGTGTGTGTAATATAAGTAAAATTGGGTGTACCTGGAAGAAAATAAAGTAAAGTTAAGGGAAGATCGTAATTTCGGTAATTAGAAAACTTTTTTTATTTATTTATTTATTTTGCGAATCAAAACTCAAAGTGGTTAGGAATAATATACCATTTAGGTTTTAGAGTTACTTGTCAAATCATGCAAATAATTGCGATGAACAAAATTATACTTCTTTTTCCTATAGCTTATCTTAAAGTAAATTTGTAGACATTAAAACAGTTTTCTGCCTTTTTAACTATTTTTAATATTTTTAAAAATTATAACTATTGATGTAATGAGCATTATGACATTTGTAATTTTTGTGGAATACACTTGACTATGATTTTTTTTTCTTTCTGAAAATCAACTTAAAGATTACCATTTTATAACTTAACTTGCATAACAAAAAAAGAAAGAAGAAGAAAAAAACGATACAAAAGCCTTTAACTTCTTTTTGTTTAAAAAACGAAAAAGGCTAATGAATACAGATAGTTTTTATATATAACATTTCAATGCTATAATTTTTCTCCATTAGCAAAATCGAATTTACCGCTGCACAATATGTTCTTTTCGGGAGTGCATCAAGAGCGCCTTCATCTTGATCCCCAAATTAAGTGAGTTGGTAGATTTAACAAATTCTTCCCAGTCCTTCCCTTTTTTCCCCCCACTTAAAAAAAATCATTTACAATACTGTTTACGTCCGAGGTATTTTAAATTCTTATACATAGCATTAATGTATGTATCAGACCAATAGAGGTTGAAATCCAAAACTTTAAGTCTGCACAACACTCTATTCACGGAAATACCCCCTCATGGGAGGAAATGGCGCAGACTGCGCCATTGTATTTTTAAGGTTGGGTAGGGGGTCAGGGATATGTTTTGGGGGGGGGGGGCAATACATCTACTATTCACCTATTAACTTTGACCACGAGCTCTTAAAGTATTTTTAGTTTTATAACCTACGTTATATCAAAAGGGCGAAGTCTCTAATCAGGGTTGGAAAATATCGAAAATATCCGATGTTTTGATATATATCGGATATTTTGATATGTATCCGATATTTTTAATCAGCACAAACTAGTCTCCAAAGTAGAAAATACATCATCAAATCACTCTTTTTTTACTCATATTATTATTACAACATGAGGTTTCTTTTATTATTTATGTCTAATATTTCATTCTACATTTTTTATCAATTTTAATGGAGTTCATTTAGCATTAGGGCTCGACCGATGGCATTTTTTGGCCGATGGGCCGATGCCGATTGTTGGCCGATTGTTCAAAGATGGCCGATGGCCGATGGCCGATTGTTTTCCTCCAAATGGCCGATTGCCGATGGCCGATGGCCGATGCCGTTGGCCGATGGCAAAAAAAAAAAAAAAAAAAAAAAATCAAACAGAAATAAATTGATGAGATTGTCAGGATTTAAAGTATCATTGATTCATTTCACTTTACTTCCTTTTTACGAATAAGGAATTGTAAACACAAAAAAGAATTAGATTTCGAGTTAAATTTCTATTTTACGATCACCATATTTATACATATACTCTTGTGATGTCTTCATGCGCGTAAACTTGCGTCCCTCAAAAACGTTATGAAATAGTAAGTTGAAAACTCATACGTATGTAGGTAGTAATGATCTAAAAGTTCGAGGACAAATTCTATAAAACCTTACCCTGAATAGTTCACCTTGCTGAAGCACATCTATCTACAAAATAGTCACCTTGAACGACTATGCACTTCTGCCAACGTTCGTATAGCTTTTAGAAGCACTCCTGGAAGACATTTTTCGTAACCTCCTGTAAGGCCTCTTGCGCTGCTGCTTTTAACTTCATCGTGGGGAAGAAGGCGACTTTCATGTTGAGGATGCACGTTTCGATTGGTCAATACTCTGATATGATAAACAAATAACATAACGTTTCGTCGGACTTAGTTCCGTGTGATTTTTACCTGTTCCCAGCAAAAAAAAAAAAAAAATGCGCGCCGCTTTCTTCCGTGAGGAGAAGATAAAGATGCATCATAGAAGGTAGCGAAAAATGTTTCCAGGAGTGTTTCCAAAAGTTATATGAACACTGGCAGAAGTACACAGTCACAAGACGACCTTTTGAAGGTGGATGTGCTTCGTTAATGTGAACTATTCTGGGTAAAGTTTTTATACAGCTGGTCCTCGAACTTTTGGATCGAACTACGTACAATCTGTATAGGGTGTAGTTGTGCTTCTCCTTTTTTGACTGCTGTGATTAAAAAGAAAGAACAACAGCAAAAAAAAAAAAAAAAAGAGACTGTTTAATAACCAATTGATTTGTCTTTTTTTTAAATTGAACATATAGCTAAGATTTCAGTAATATTGTAATAATGTATGGATTTAGGTACATTAAACATAATTAAAAAACATTAAATTATGTTGTTTAATCATTCAAAAAAAACTAAGAATAAAACTATGAAACAGGAATATTTTTATACTTATTTAAAATTTATGAATAGAAAAGTTTGCATTTTTCAAAAAAACCTATAACAGTGACATAAATTTTGCTGGAAAAAGAAGTAGCCATGAAAAGAGCGAGATTCTTAAAATGCAACTACAATAAAAAAAAAACTCAATATTTACACCAAGTTAATAACTGAATACATATACTACGTGATCTGATGTTTGCACAATATTGAGCAGTTGGATTGCTTAATCTTTTATGAAGCTTTACAAACAAGTTCAAATTAATTTTTTCAATTTAACAATAATTTTCTGAAATTTAAAAAAATTGCATAATAGAAAATCCTTGAAACTTTTAATAAAAAAACTAAAATAACTTATTCATTGATTTTATATAAATACATAAAAATAGTTACAACAGAAAAAAATCGATTGCTATTAATGATGCAAAAAAGACGGCGCATTACGAAATATAAGTGAAACAAGTATGAGAAATACGCAAAATGACACTTCTTGACCAAAATATATAATCGCTAAATATTTAAAAAATGCTTGAAGTAGGTAGGGTTAGGGGATCACCCTCTGATTTTAGAGTAACTCACACTTCGGCCCCAACCTCGGCCTCATTTTTTCAGTACAGAACCGCTACCCCCAACGCCTCGGAAGAGTTTCTGAATTTACTTCAGCACTTCCGAAGAAAAAATTCAGAAGTCCCTTTGATTTCCGAATTATGTCACCTTTGAAAACGTCTTTAATCAATTTCTTACATTAATGCTTTAAATTCTTTCTAAACAATAGATAAAGTTTGAAGAAAAAAAAATCTTTAATTTTATGAACGGTGTTAGTTTTAAATAACTCAGAAGTACAACTAGAGTTTAATTTCAGAAATATAGGGAGTGGAAGGAGGGGCACGCAAATGTTCTCGGAAATTCAAAAAATAGTCGTAAAAAATAGATTTCATAATAATCATAAACATTCAGCAGAAAAACCCTTTCAAAACTTGCACCCGAGTTTGTTTTGACGTGCAGTGGCGGAATTGAAATATAGCAAATGTTGCAATTGCGCGAGAGGCCCCATAACCATAGGGGCACCGTAGGAGTTACAAAAATGCTTATGATAAATGTTTTACAACTTCTGCGATAGAGAAATAGGGCCCCAAAATGTATTTCGACGGGCCCCAAACTTGTAACTCCGCCGAAGCGATACAGAAAAGACTGCATAACTGTCATTCATATAACAAATACCGAAAAATTACAAATTGCCGTCGGTTCAAAGGGACTCTAATAAAATGACACAAAAACCGGTTTCGCCATCTCGTATTTGTTTCAGTGATCTGAGATGCTATATTAGTTTTGCATTGAAATAAGTAATAAATAGCCACAAAAAATGAGTAAACAGGCTTTTCAGAACACCCGAGCGAAAACAAAAAGGGAAGTGCACAACTGGAACGTACGCACACACCACATGCGAAAATTTATCCTTCTACAGCTTACCATTTTTGAGTTATGACTTAGGAGAGATGCATACGTACATCCAGCTGCAAGAAACAACGCAATAATTAACTTGTTTGGTACCTGAATGCAGTACTAAAAACTCTTTTAGGGGTGACTAAAATAGAAATTCATACTGAAATTTAAGTAAACAATTTTATGTAATAACAATAACTCCCTTTACTTTGTACTAAAAAATAAAACAGCAAAGGTCCTTTCTTTTTCAAAAACATCGGCCAATTCCATCGGCTTTTCGATGTTTCTTAAGGCCGATGGGCCGATGTTTCCTGCAAGTTAGCATCGGCCGCCGATGCCGATGCCGATGGCTAAATTGTTGAACCATCGGCGCCGATGCATCGGCCAGGCCGATGCATCGGTCGAGTCCTATTTAGCATTAGCTGTTTTACTCATTTTTCTTCTTACTTTTATATAGTTATATGATTCAGAAAAAAAAAATGTATTATTCAATGCACAGTCATAAGATATTTTCTTTTTTCTGATCAGCATTTAGTATTTAATTAGGCATTTTTAACATATGATTTAAAATTGTTACATTACTAATAATATTGTGAATATAAAATTAAAAGGAACATTATATTACTTTGTTATATTAATTATAATACATCGTAACAATGTATAATTATAAATGAACAGTATTACAATGATTAGTACAATTTTTATATTGAAAATACCATTGTTGAAAAAATAAATATGGAAAATATCAAAATATCACGATATTTTCAAAATAAATATCGGATATATATCGTGGTATATATCATGATATATATCCACTGATATATATTGGCGAACCCTGTCTCTAATCGTGGCTTGATTATCATGATATTGTTTTAGTAGCGATGGTGGTTTGACGAAATAAACAAAAAAATTCTTTCTCAAGTTTTCAATAAATCACTCAATATATTCATCTTCATGTGCTTTTTTGTGATAGTTTTGGACCGCTAATGCGTTCCCACACATATCATATAAATATTTTTTAACGGAAAAAAAACTTTAATAATTTACTTTTTAAAGCATAAGATTTAAATATCTCTCCTGCTGTCTTAGGCAGTTTCCACTTATATATATTTTTTGTTATATATATATAACCCTATTTATATAACCCTATTTAATTTAGTTTGAAATGGTTAAACTAAACTAGGCAGTTATGGTTTCGCTTTGATATGTTATTCTTTCACTATTCTCAATTTTTCAATCCATCAAAACTGAAAGCATTACAAGAGGGAACAATAAGGAAAAAAGAAAACGAAGAAGACAGAAAATTGCTTTGGTCATGCAAGTAGTGTTTATTGTGCTTAGATTCATTTATGTTTAAGTGTGTTTTTCTGAGAGACACCTTGAATGATAGAAAAGTGTCGATAGCTTAAACTGTTGCTAAAATAAATACACGTCACCGAATATCCTCATTGTTTTATACTTTTTTTTTCTCCTAGTATGAAACTTTCATTGTAGCAAATGCTAAAATAACATCACGTAATAGTTTTTTTTTTTTTTTTTTGTGCAAAGTTTAAACAGTTTACCTTCTTAAACAATCAAACTCGTTCAGTAATGCCTTTTTTCCCTGTAAATAAGAATGTTTTGTAAATATGTTTATGTATAAATGCTTTTTTGTCAGTGCGTGCAATGTTTGTTGCCCACTGAATACACGTCCGGCATACGAGAGGAAACAGCCGACACCTGAAGAAACTTTGTTTTATTGAAACGGGTTCCAGTAAATTTCTCTGTAACACAGCAAGCTTTGCTTTTCAGTTTTAACAGCAATCCATAGATTTTGATATAGTTTATGTCGTTAGTTTTACAGCATTTTAGCATTATGTATTAGTAGCAAAACTGTAGATTTTTAAGTAGTTTTTGTTGTCAATTGAAGACACATCTTATCTATATATTTTTCCGGCAAATGAGAGGAAACAGCCATCGCTACAGAAGAAACTTTTTTTTAAAAAATTACCGTTGCACGAACAAATGTTTCTGATTTTTGAAGAAACTTCTATAATATTTGTTTTTGCTGCAGGAGTGAAGTTGCTCGTTAATGAGTATGATCAGCAGACGGCATTACCGAAAAATTACAGCAAATTGCGAACAGTTTTTATAACTATTTTGCAGAATATTGCCAATCCTAGTATGGTAATAAAACGTAAGGACTGTTTGACCAAAACATGCCCCAAAAAGAAAATTCTGACTAGTTATAACCCCGCGGTGGGGGAGGCAGTTTTGGCTACGTTAGTTGTTGTCATTCCTTTTTGGTAAGACAGCATAATTCCCCATGTTGGAACGCTCGTCTTACTAAATCAGTCAGCAACTTTTCAATAGTAGGGGTTCGCCTACCATTCTAAAGTTTCAATATATATCGTAGACATTAAGGTTACTATATTAGGGGAGCTGACTTATCCGACATTTTGGTTCCAAAACGATCAAAGGACAAAATTAGTCTTTGTGCAAAAGCCTCGCTGCAGGAAACTGGTGCCCAAGTTGTGCATTGAGTTGCCTGATTGATGTTTGATTATTTTATTCCGTAAATAAAGAAGATTTAATTAACACAAATTAAAAAAAAATAAAGTGTGAAAGATTCACCTTAAGTGTCATTTTACTCAACTTATTATCAATTGTTTTTCGACATAGCAACCAGCGAATATTATATCGTACTTATAAATCCTAGAAGCAAGGTTGAATCAAATGTCGTCTTAAAACCAAATAATCGGATAGGTCGGCCTGTCCCTTTTAAGGGGTTCTAGTAAGCATTAATGCAAGTTTTTTTTTTTTTTTTTAAACGAATTACTCTGGCGTTAGCCTTGTGTTTCTTGATTGATGTACAATGGAAGTCAAAAATGACAGTTTGCTTTCAAATAGCAATAAGATACGGGCTGTCCTGAAATAGACTGGTTGTTTTCAAAAATTCATAACAGGAAAGCGGTTAATGATAAAAAGAATTATTTTTGTAGAAAATTCATTTAGTTGGCGGTGAATCCCCCCCCCTTCCCTCTTGAGTTCAAATTTTAGTTCAAAAATTTTCCAATAGATGGCGCTGCAAATAGTAAACCGTTAAATCAAAGAAAGTAGAAAAAGACATAATTTTTCGTAAAATTTTTTTATAGAACATAATTTCGAAACAACATTTAAAAAATGTCTACCATCGTAACGTTGCAATCACAAGTCGTAAGTGGACGAAAAATCGGTGAATTTCGATTCTTCTTTTTCGAGTTATATAATTACTATCCACAGCGCCATCTATTGAAAAAAAAATAACTAAAATTTGGATCACTGGAGGAAACATTTACAGCCCACCTTATGAGTTTTCTGTAAGAATTTGTTTCATATCATTAACTGCTTTTCTGTGATAAATTTTGACAGTCAGTCAGTCCATTTTAAGACACCCTGTACCCATTCATAGGCTTTCTAAATTCTTTTTTTCCCCCATGAAATGTTATTTGAAACAATTTGTCTTTCCGTATTATCACTTGTTGCACAAATTTTGAACTTGAATTTATGTACTCTAAGAGGCTTTTTCTACATTTGTCGACACTGAAAATTATCAGTTCAATTCAGGATTGATTGGCTTTCTGCCGGCGGAAACTAGTTTTTGCCATGCCAGTGGCAGAAACTGGTTATAACCGGTAAAAACCGGCAGAAACTGGCAAAAACTTAAAAGTATCTTTAATAACTCAAGTAATTACTAAATGATATTTGTTTTAAACAAAAAAATTTAATTTTATTCAATCATTTTAAAAAATAAAATCCTATGCTAGTGCCCTTGATTTAGTTTGAAAAGGGAACTTTTGAATTGCAGATGTCTGTAATATTTGGATTAATCTAACAAAGGACGAAATATCAATGGGTGCTTAGGAAAGAGGAGTGACATATAGAATTAAACAGGCATTACGGATTGTAATTTGCTCACTTATATGCTTCATCTAAATTGCTTGTGATTGAAATCATCATGTGCTTTAAGAAGAAAGTGCCAGAATTTTACTTGCCAATATTAATATAGATTTTGTACCTAATGTCACAGCTTCTCAAAACGAATCGGCCCCATTTCTCGAAACTTATTTTTCCAGTCTAATTTTTACCACAATCTCAGCAACTGCATGGTGGACCACTTAAAAAAAATGTACCTACAACAAATGAAAGTTTCACGAACATTGCTTGTTCCTTGATTGCCTGTAGCTCTTCTGTTGCAAGAATATTCTAATTCGTACATATTAAATTAAGAAACTGTTCAGATTTTAGGAACCACCTTTTCTAAGAGGCAACTGCAGGATCCAAATAATGTAACATTTGATTTTGAACTGCGATAATATTGCAATTAAATTGTGCTTTGGTTAATAGTTATTTTTTTTCCACGCATTTTCTGTGTCAATAATTAATTTTTTGTCACTTTGTGAGTTTTTGCCAGTTTCTGCCGCAAATGTGGCAGAAAGTGGTTTTTGCCATGCCGATTTTAACCGGTTTCTACCAGTGGTTTTAACCGCCTCGACAGAAACCTGCCAACCCTGGTTCTATTAAGGGTACCGCAAGTTGCTTTCTCATACAGATTTCTGTTTCATGTTTCAGTTATAGCTTTAAGTGATGGGTGTAGACAGTTCTATATACTTTACCGAACACGTGTTTGTATATTTGTCCTAAAAAGCATCATAATACAGCTCGTGGCAAAAATTCCACAAAGAAAAAAAAATTGTTTCATTAAAAAAGCAAATAATAAAGTTGTCAAATGTTTCCTTATTAAGTCGAATAAAACTTTTGTGTTATATACTTTTAATTGCAACTTGTTATTTCTTTTTAACAGCTTGCAGTTTTTGAAATAGATATGTCCTTCTTTCAAATCTTATGTTCTATATAATGTTAGTTTACCAAATAAGCGGCTTGATTGATAGTAAATAAAGAAAATGGCAGTCTAAAGTCACAGAACTTGTTATTAAAGATTTGATTGTGCTGAGCCATCATTAAAATTGACAATGGCGTTTCATTTAAAGATGTAAGTCGAAGATAATAAAAAAAGCTGTCAAGAAGTTCAAATGAAAAAATATGCTTTGAAAGAAAGGGCAGATTTCCTGTTATTAATAAGAGCCTTGTCAACAATGTATTAGTATAAAAGACATCTGGGAAAAAGTTCAATTTCAAGTAATTAAAATATACCTCATCTTGTTCAGGATGGGATTACGAAAATATAGAAAGTTCATTTCCTCCTGTCAGTTACTCTTAAAAACTGCGCACTTTATCCTCTAAAATGTATTTTTAGAAACACATTTCTAAACTAAAAAGATGAGGAACAATTTTAGTTCGTTGATTAGTTGTTTACACTCGGAGTAACATGTGTCATCGATCTTAATAGATCTTTGGAAATATTTTGCCAATTTATTTCGTGACATTATTGATTAAACTAGCTGTCTGTTTAAACCTTCATTTTTTCCTCAAAAGATGTTTGATACGCGTCAAATGCCGAAAGTAAAGGGAAACAGGGAGTTCTGTTCAGAACGAAACGAGCCTATATACGTTCCTGGATACCACACTGTAAAAAAATTCCGAAACGTTACTGGTTATTTCCGTGGAACGTTTCGTGATTTCAGAGGTTTTCACCTATTTCCCTTAAAAAAATCAAGTATCTTCGCAAAAAAGTTTTCTGAATTCCTAAAAGATGCACGAATGCAGACCTTGCACTGATGTGAAAAATAGTTTTTGCTACCAATTTAAATAATGACGGAGCGTGTTTATTAAGTGTATCTTGGATTTTCGCTGCACATATTGTAAATAATCCTTATTTATCCACTTATATTAATCCTTCGTTCTTCATACTTGTCAATTATTTCACATGTGCTTGTAAATATTGTATATACACAAGTGGCTCTGAAAAGATTCCTTTTTTATATATAATTTCCTCCTTCCCCTCATACCATCAATGATCTGTTCCATGCTATGACCCTATACCCTCACACCCGGCAAAAGAGCTCACGCTCTCCACCGAAGAAAAATCATGATCCGTATCCGTATTAAGTGTATCGGCTTTAGATTGGTTATGATCTGTCCAGATTGACCAAGTTTCCAATGGGAGCAAATAAGTCACTGGATAGCTACAGTTTTGCGAGGCAGGAATTGCAGGCAAGGAAGATGCTTGGTTCTTGCTTGCAATTTTCGCGTAGCTTGGCCGTGATTGCTCTAATATTTCTGGAGCTTTCCTATTATATTAGGAAGGTTCTAATCAAATAAATTAAACCTATTTAATTTTTCTAGAAGATTCACCACTGGCTTTAATAGGGGAGATTTCTTTGTATTTAAGAAAGGTTACTTACTTTTATCGGGAAACGTTCCTGGTTTTTGTAAGATATGTTACTGGCTGAAATTGGGCGCATCACCTGCCTATTATTTTCCAGGAACGTTTCTGAATCGTTTTTACAGTGCAATATCAACTTTCCAGCGTCAGATCAATAATCTGTCAGTCCAAAAAGTTGCATATTATTTCCAGCAGACCTTCTTGACATTTAACACTGAAGTTCTATAAAATAACGTTAAAATAATAATAATAATAATAACTTTTAAAAAATGCTTCTCCAATGTTAAAAAAATAAAAAAGTATTTGGTAAGAAAACTTATAGAAAATCCATTTCTCAAATAAATCGTTTATATTTTTTCAGTAAAGTTCAAGTGGCAGGAGTTTTCTGTTTGGAATAACTTATATTCAGCAATTTTGCCTAGTGTTTAAGAGTACACTTTTACAAAAGTCGAATTAAACAACAGAATTGCAAAATAATAATAATAATAATAATAATAATAATAATAATAATAATAATAATAATAACTTTCAACAGATCCTTTTGAATCTGAATAAGTAAACGAGCTGATGTGCGAATCACATGACTTCCTTTCACTCCAATTTAATGTCATTTCCTCATTATTGGCAATTTTAATGTGATTCAATAGTTTACTCTCTAAATATCACCACCAGTGGCCAAATTGAAACAGATTTTAAAAAAAAAAAAATAACCAAATTTGTCGCCAAGTTGGTGACAAAACTTGACTGACGATATATTGCCAAGTGTCCGCCAAATTATAACACCACTTGAGTTTACATCGAAATTAACAATGATTCCCCCCCCCCCCTCAAGAGGTGTAAAACACCCCCTTTGGAACATTCGAATGCAACCAAAAAGGGAGGTGCACAACTAGATCTCACTAGAAGTCTACGTACCAAATTTCAACTTTCTAGGACATTTCGTTCTTGAGTTATACGACACACATACGCAAATACGCACAAACATACATACGTACATACAGACGTCACGAGAAAATTTGTTGTAATTAGCTCGGGAATCGTCATTATGGATATTTCGCGTGTCTATACGTTCTTGGGCCACGTATGATCGAGTCGAAAAAAACCTCAACATTCATTCGGGGCTGATTAAATGGAAATTAAGGTTGATTTTTTGAGTGAAAATGTTTTCGCAAATTTAATACTTCAAGTAAAAATGCACTTTAATAGATAAACAAATAAAATAAGTGCAACTTTTATGCAATACAGAGGAAACTAATACCTATACTTTTTTTTTCCATTAAAAAAAATCTTGAACTGTTGGTGGAAAAAAAAATTAAGAATTAATATAAAAGTACACGAAAATAAATATTTTTTTCTCAAAAAAGTTATGATTGAAAATTTAAAAACCATTTCTCGTACACGTCTCGGAAAGAAAGTAGTTTACAGCTTTTTCTTTTAGGTAATAAAAATAAAGTTCCTCGGAACTCTTTTTTCCATTGCCAAAGATAGAAAAAATAAATTAAACTTTAGAATAAAATTTTAAAATAAAATTGAAATAAAAATTCCACTTAGAACTTTTATATCACAAATTAAATCTTTTGCATCTCTTTCTTTCGAGTAAAAAATAAAGCACTTTGAACTTGCCGTGGCTAACTACACTAACCCGTGGATAAAACCGTGGCTAATAAAACTAAAAGGATTAAACTAAATCTTTAAAAATGAAAATATAAATAATTATCTCGATAATCATGATTATACACAATAAAATCTTTTTAACTTTAAATTCACTTTATTTTGATTCATTTAATCAAATTCTAAGTATCGTCAATGTTAAGTGTACGAGAAATGACTTTTCAATTTTCATTCACAACTTTTTTTTTTTTTTCAATTTCTTGAAGCCGAAATTGAAGAACATATTCATAATCAGCACAAGTTTCTCAATAATTTGGTATCAAATAAAAAAAATGTGGTTTCGTTTTTTTATGGATAAAAGGGCTTAGAATTCTTACTGAAGCGTCAATGTTAAAAAATTTTTGAATCGTTCAAAAGCATCCTTTAAAGCCAGATTAAAAAAAAAAAAAGGTTCAAAAAAATCTTAATTGAAGCAAATCCACCTTCTAACTCATATTTAAAACTTTTTGCTTGCGCCACTATCATTCCTAACCAGGCTATTTTTTTTTTTTTTTTTTTTTTTTTTTTTTTTTTTTGAATTCCAAAATATTTTCCTTCAAAGTATTCTTAGCATTTATCTCTCGCAATATTATCGCAACGCTAGTTTTTAGTTTTGATTGATTTGATTGAATATGTTTTAAAGACTGTTAATACTAGTTTGTATGGGGGTGTGTACTAGTTTGCATATGTTATTACTAGTTTGATCCATAAAATCTGAAAGATGTTTTTGAAAAAGGAGAAGATCTGAAAGTAAAATATTTTGTTTTATGTCCAAAAATGTTATTTCTTGTAAAAATCGAGTTTAGAATACACTTAGTGGACATTTGAATTTCGAATACAACTCATATCAAAGCTTCATTTGTTCTCGTAGCAGCTGTTAACAATCTGTGAAGATTACACGCCACGAAATCTTCTTAACATCCGTTTTGTGACAACGAAAAAGCAATTTGATCCGCAAAAGCTAAGCTGTTATCACTGGTGCGTGAAATGCAATGTTTACCGAAAATATTTGACAAAAGCTTCTTTGGATTTTCATATTTGAAGACTTCAAAGCAAAGAGGAGACATCTCCAGTTTTGGGCTGATTTTGTGTTTGACATTGACGAAAGGCTGCCTGCCTTGTCTAGCGTAAGGCCACTATATAATGAGCTGACTTATCAGATATTTTGGTTCCAAAATTGCAGGGGCACAAAATTAGTTTTTATAAAAAATCCTCGTTGCAGAAAACTGGTGCCCATGCTTTAGCTGAGTTGCCTGATGGTTGTTTGATTATTTTATTCTGTAAATGAAAAAGAATTAATCAATACACGTTAAAAACAAATTAGGTGTGGAAATAACGTTCATTACAGTAAACATTTCCCGAAACATATTTGTTGAATTTGTGAATTAAGTTATCTTTCTAGAATGACCTTAAGAGACATTTTATTCAACTGAAGATCAATTGTTTTACGACATGACAACCAGCAAATGTTATAACGTTTTTATAAATACTGGAAACGGGGTTGGATCTAAAGCTACCTGGAACCAAAATGTCGGATAAGTTAGCTTGTCCTCTTATAGGGGTTTAAGTTTAGTGGTCAGAAAAGTCGGACTGCGACAGGATGGTCCGGGTTCGAATCCCGGCTCGGGCATAGGCGCACTTTTCCTGTCCTTGTCCTTCGTGTGAATGTGTTGTTATGCTGTGAATGATTGCCTACCGTATAAACGGACCCTTATGGCATGTGTGTACTGCAGACTTCACTTCAAATTATGGTACAGTTGAAAAAGTGAAGCAGCGCACCCCAAATTGCCAGCCTAACTGGCACACGACATCAACAACAACATTGATGAAAAATATAAAAATATCCTTACATTCTGTACAGGAACTAAACAACTCCATCTAATGACAGGAAATATCCAATGTTGTTTAGCACAAATAAACAGATTACAGAATACACGTATTTCAGGGTTTCAAGGAACCTCACACCTTTGAACTGAAAAGGTGGTTCCTTCAAACCCCGAAACACGGGTATTCTGTAAACTGTTTATCTGGATGCCTCACTTGCCAAATCGACTAACTCCATAAAACAAAAAGTAGAGAATAGTTTTAAAGAAGATGGTGTTATCCATAGGTGTAAATAGGCCCTCGTGTTACATTTTCTGCCATCACATGGTCAGAAATGTACTGAACCAAAATATTAATGTAAATTCACATGCTAAGCATTGATAAAGCACTATTAAGCAGAAATAAGGATTTTAAAAAAAAAGTGGAGTTAATCGATTTTGTAACTGAGGCATCCAATTGTGCTAAACAAGTTGGATATTTCCTGTTATTCCTCTTCACAAAGGTATTTATTTATTGCTTAACTCCAACTAATATTCTATATCAGCGTTTCTCAACCTTTTTCTACCCTCGGACTGGTAAAAAGCTGTGAAATAACTCCACGGACCGATGAAGTTCCTTAACTGTTTAATCTGTCAACTTTTATTTTTATGTGTGGCTAGCGGTATCCGCACGGCTTTGCCCTTAGTAGAAAAGTAAAAGGTAATTCGGTTAGCCTGTATATTTACATATAATGGATGATGAATTTCTCGCCAATTTGCTATATTCACTTGCTCGCCCATGTTACAGTTCCACGTTATGTTAATTTAGTAATTATCTCGTCCATGTTATGATAGTTCGCTCGGTAAAATGTTCTTAAGAATTGGAATAGAAAAAGAACAAAATCGAATTTTTGAAAAATCGCTTCGAGATGAACACCCCCATGCTACAAACTAGTTTTGTGCAGAATTTCATAAAAATCAGCCGAACGGCCTAGGCGCTATGCACGTCACAGACACCCAGACAGAGATTGGGACAGAGATCCAGACATTCAGTTTTATTACTAGTAAAGATGAAGCAATTCGAAGTAAATTCTCGAAATGAGTGTTAGAAGCACGAAATCTTTATATTTGATTGAACATTCTTTGTTTTGGAGAACAGCTATTCACAGATGCAATTGCGGCCAAAAAGGGATGTTGAGAACAATGCATGAGATCACTGCAAAAACAATTCAGAAGCATTCCTGGAAACTAATAGGCAGCTGATAAGACAAATTTCTGCCAGTAACATGTCTCGCAAAACCCAGGAACGTTTTCCTCTAAAAGACAATATCCTTCCGGAAATTATCCTTGAATCTTTCTGAAGAATTTTTCTCCCCGGTTAGAGCCAGTCTGGAGCCGAATACGTTTACCGTAATTGATTATAACCTTTATGATATGCTAAGAAGGTTCTAGAAGCACAAACGCTACTGCCAGAGGTAGAACCCCTATAAAAGGACAGGTCGACCTATCCCACATTCGGGTTCCAAGACAGCGTTTGTTCTAACCCTGTTTCTAGTATTTATAAATATGTTATAATATTTGCTGGTTGCTATGTCGTAAAACAACTGATGTTAAGTTGAGTAAAATGTCACTTAAGTAAAATGAAAAAAGTTAATTTTTTTCACAAAATTCAACAAAATGGTATCTGGAAATGTTTACTCCAATAAACGTCATTTCCACACCTAATTTGTTTTAAACTAGTATTAATTAAATCTTTTTCATTTACAGAATACAATAATCAAACAACAACCAGGCAACTCAGCTAAAGGGTGAGCACCAGTTCTCTGCAACAAGGCCTTTTTTACAAAAACAAATTTTGTGCCCCTGCAATTTTGGAACCAAAATGCCGGATAAATCAGCTCCCCTTATATAATGGCCTTAGCCAAAGGTAATGCAGAACAACAAATGAACCAGGCATTGCCCTTGCCTAGCTGCAGCTCTCCAGATACTTATTCGCTCTCAATGTGAACGAGCCGTATTATGAGTCAGGACGATGTACTAATTAAATACGCTCAGTTAATCTTTAAACTGGTAAAAATATTTTTCGCTGCAGTAAAAAGTCTACATTCGTGCAACTTGTAGCAATGCAAAAAACATTTTTTTATAAAGATACATACTTGATTTTACGGGAATGTAGATGAAAACCCGCGAAATCCTGAAACGTCACACGGAAAGAATCAGTAACGCTTCTGAGTTTTTTTACAGTGATTTTATGAATTGGAAATCGGTATTTTTTAACATACAATGAATAAAAATCCGAGTTTTAAACTTTTTCTTTAAATCGCTATTACATTGAAACACAATAAGATCCATCTCATGCACTAGTGGTTATCGAAATGCCAGAAAATATTGAAAAAAGGTCATTGTGACCTAAGTCCGCTAAATAAGGGGAGCTGCTTTATCTAGCATTTTGGTTCCAAACTTGTCAGATACAGATACAGATCATAAATATTTTGAGTCAGAGCGAAGCTCTTTTACTCTGTATGAAAGATAAGATGTGATGGAGTTGACATTAGTTAGGTCATGAGGGGAGGGGGGGAGGAGGAAAAACAAGAAAAAAGGAATCGTTTCAGGGCCACACTATATACATATTTACATATTTACAACATGAGATAAGACAGTGTAATAGAAGAATAATGAAAATCCGGATAAATAGGAAATACTAGGATAAATAATAACATGAGGTTGAGAATAAGTATGAAGTATAATACAAAAATTTACATGAACGAAGTCATGAGATGGAGAAAAGCAAACTGCCAGACCAACCTGGCAGTTTGCAGCAAACTCCCACGAGGGGGAGCAAGTGAACAAAGTCACTAGCTATACTAGGGTTGCTAGCCCTGGTATAGAAGACTAATGGAGAGTGTAATGAATAAACATTGAGTCCGACGGGAGATTTTTCCCGCCAGAGTTAAAGGTATATAATACCTGTTCATGAATAAGGGGGTTGGTGTGATTTTCAAGATTTGTGAAGAAGTGAGTAGAGGTGTCAATGATGAAGTCAGTAATGTGATTGACTCCAGAGTCATTGTGTAGGGTAGCGTTGGAAACGTACCACGGGGCTTTAAATATTTTCCTAAGAATCTTATTTTGTATTGTTTGGATTTTTGCAATGTTAGATTTGGCAGCATACCCCCATGCGGGTATACTGTAGACAAGGGCTGGTCTGATGATGGTAGTATACAGTAAGAGACGGTTTTTTGTGCTAAGGGAATTTGTTTTGTTAAGTAAACCATAGAGATAGCCAATCTTAATGTTAGCTTTTTTTATAACGTTATCAATGTGTGGTTTGAATGTGAGGCTTTTATCGAGGTGGACACCGAGGTATTTGACAGTATTGGAGTAAGGGATTATATCATCGCCAACTTGGATGGGCTTAGGATATTTTTTGATGTCGTTATTGTAAAAGCAAATAGCTTGTGTTTTACTGGCATTTATGGCGATCCGCCATTTGTTAAGGTAATCTAGAATGACATTAACATACTTTTGTAGACGATGTCTGGCAAAGCCACGGCAATGGTCGCTGGTGAGAATGCTGGTATCATCAGCAAAGAGACAAGTTAGATGAGAGTTGTGAGTGGGGAAGTCATAAGTGTAAATGTTGTAGAGGGTCGGTCCTATCGCCGACCCCTGGGGCACTCCAGCCATGGTATTATGACAAAATTAGTTTTTGTAAAAAAGCCTCGTTGCAGAAAACTGGTAGCTGAGTTGCCCGATTGATTTTTGATTACTTTATTCTGTGAATGAAAAAGATTTAATTGATACTAGTTAAAAACAAGTTAGGTGTGGAAATGACGTTCATTACAGTAAACATTTCCCGATACCTTTTTGTTGGATGGTGTGAAAGAAGTTTTTTTTAGATTTACCTTAAATGACATATTACTCAACATCAATTGTTTTACGACATAGCAACCAGCAAATATTATAACGTATTTATAAATACTAGAAATAGGCCTTGGATCTAACGCTGTCTTGGAATCAAAATGTCGGCTCGGTCGGCCTCTTTTATAGGGGTTCTAAATAAATAAATCTACCTACGAGCTGCGGGTTGAAGATCAACCTTGTTTATGTTCATAGCATTCACGCAGTTCATTATTCCAAGCAGATTGTTCAGGAGTGAAAACAGAAAGCTACTTTTATCAAAATTTATTATTTGGGGCATCTCTCTCCTCGGAGTTTAAATTTCTTTTATTTCATTTGTGTTTCATTAAGTGAGATTTCTTAACGAAACCAGAGGCCGAAGTTCAAAAAATTGTCAATCCCACGGGAGGTGCTTCTATCTGCCGGGAGAAGAAGAATATTTGCGAGATTTCATTGCCGTAGTTCGTTCTGTATCTTGAAATCAAAAGTTAATCAACTTCTTATGTAGTGATTTTCTAGTTTAGCGAGATAAAATACATTGAAAATAACTATTATTAAGCGCGTTTCTAATCGGTAGTGAAAGCAAATCTGCGATGAAAACGGATCATGAATTTTGAAAATGGGTATCCATGTGTTAAGCGAATTAAGTGTAAAAATAATCAGTTCTTTGATGGTGAAACGTTACGGGCTATTTATTAATTACGTAAGTGTCCCAAGGGGCAGGGAGGTTGGAAAAATCTCTACATACCCTTATTTTGGGGGGAGAGGGGGTCAAACCCATTCTTAGGTAATATTTTCCCAAGTTGAAATTTTATTTTAGAAATTGCGCGGCTAAGTGCTTTGGCAGGGATTATATTTCATTTGCATCTGAAAGGTAAAAATCGTGTTAGGAAGATATTTTTTCACTTGTTTTACGAAGAATGAATAGTGTAAAATATAATGCAGGAATCGCACGATGTATGACATGTTTAACTCAATTAGTATCGAATCCATGTACAAAAAAATTTCGAAAACACTTGCAGTCTAGATTCCAACTTTTTAGTAAATATTTCCTTACACAGAAAAGTTTTAAAAACAATTTAATAAGTGAATTTAATAACGAATCTAGTGATTTAAGATTCGTTTACATTAGACAAAAAATTGTGCTATGATTTTAGTTTGTGCGAGGCGCTTAATTCGCTGCGCGTAACAGTTCTTAAAGTACTTAGATAACGCGGACCAACCACGACGTCAGCAATAACAATAAAATAATACCTGTAACTTATCTGTTGAAAAATAAAAATCTTTGACTTACGTCTAACAGAGAGTTGTAGTGTAATTGTAGTTGTAGTAGAGAGCTGTAGATCCTTTTCTAACAACAATTTCTGATTTTAGAAAACGAAATGGAATCTTGCTTAAGAATGGGGGGGGAGGGGTTGCAAAATCTTAAGTACCTTACATGAGGGTAGGAGGTTAAAACATTACCAAAATGATCCTTACAAAATGAATAAATGGCCCCTCACCCCATGTATTTCCAGTACTTTTTTTTCCATAGCACCAACAATACGAATTAACAATGTTACTTTTTATATTAAAATATTTTCTAAGAAACAGCACTGTTAGTACTAGCACCATTCTCACCTAACAAGAATATCTGTTTATCGATTATGCTTCGTTTAAAATTAAGATCTTAGAGATTATTGTTTGCTACCAGTTTTTTAAGTTTAGAAAAAGTGTACAAATTTGAAACACTTATATAACAGACTTTGTAAGCAAAATCTAAATCAGTAACTACTTAAATAAGCAGGTGTGAAGAAAAAAGTTCGCATCTGCAAGAGTTTAGTGTAGTAGATCCCTAAAGTGAGAGTGTAGAAAAATTTTTGAAATAACTACATCTCAGAGTTGGGCAAATTTTAATTGCATTAACAATGAAAGATTAACCATTGATTAATTGGTAAACGTAACCACTACAACTAACAATTGATCAATTGTAATTGTGGAAAATTAAAATTAATCAATTGTTAATTGTAGTTTACTACAGTTAACAATTAATTAACTGTTAGTTGCAGTTTACCACAGTTAACAATTAATTGTCAATTGCAGTTTACTACAATTTACAATTGTCGATTGTTCAGTGAATTTTAACTAAAATTAACTCATAAAAAAAATTACTGGTTTTGTACAATATATTCCACAGACGACAGGTCTACCTGGAACGTGGACGATAAACGGGTACCATATTACTATCTAACTATTTAAATACACATGTTAGCAACAAATGAAATATAAGTAACTTTCAGTAAATTACCGCCCAATAGACAGGCCTAAAGCAGAAAGCAGAAATATATGAAATACTCGAGTTGAACCGAGCCATTGCTTCGATCACTCGTTTGGTTTGCGCTAATTCTATATTAGCTACCAGTTTGTTTGCCACTCTTGGCTTCTTTAAGACGTTTTCAATCTCCAGCTCAGTCACTTTCCTAGCCGGGCTGATGCATAAATAATAAGTAAGAAACTACAGTCCTCGGCTGGAAGGGACTGAGCTGGCGGTGTATTCCATGTATCAGTAACTTTATAACGATCAATAAATTATTTGCTGCAGCATATGACTTTTCTCAAAAAATCTTATGGCTGCAGCAAAATATCCTCAAAACAGGTACATTTCAATTAAAAATTAAAAAAAAAAATTTCCGTACTAGTAAAAGTCCGAAGAACATCTGAGGGAAATAACAGAAATGCATCTTAATTATACGATTAAAAAAATAAATAAACAGAGCGGTCTCTGAGATCTTAGTCCCCTGTTATGTCCTTCTTTCAGATTTCCCCTGTTACAGGTTAAAGTACAAAACAATGATTTACACAATTTTAAAACACTTAATTAGAAAACAAACATTTACGTGTGGAAAAAACTTGCCAAGACCAGAATAGTTCACGCGGTGAGCGAGCAATCAACACTGAACGAAAATACGAATTCGAATAATACTTTGAACTCTATACGCTGACCTGTACCTATTGATACATTAAGTTAATTGTTAGTTTTAATTGTTTCATAAAACAATTTAAAAAAATAATTGCAATTATTTTAATTGTGAAAAGCGATTAACGTACATTAATATAATTAAATTAATTGCAAAATACAATTAATAGTTTAATTGCAATTGATTTAATTGCAATTAATTTAATAGCAATTACTTTTTAATCAATTAACAAGCAATTGAAAAAATAATTGATTAATGCCCAACACTGCTACACCTACTAGGGTACTGCGGATACTCCTTTCATCTATGGACGTACTTTATCACATTTTTTTAGAACTGACCATAATGCTCAAAAAAAAAAAAAAACTTGAATCCGTTCCCGACACATTTAAAGTTTTCACAATCAGGAATTGCAGCCAGGTGTTTATTCCCTGTTTCTAAACGTTATAATGTGCTATATTTTCCTTTCGTAATCAAGAATTGCTACTTTGTATTTCTAAAACTTATAATGTTGTACAGTGGACTCCGGTTAATTGAATCAGTGGTTAATTAAATCAACAACTTTAATGAACCAAATCGGCAAAAGCAGAACAAAATCCAGCTTTATTGAATTAGTCACTGTATTGAATCAGTCCTTTATGAAATCAAAACTGTTTAGAACAAACGTGATTCATTTACGTAGTGGCCACTCAATATTTTTTTTTTTCACAATCAAGACTGCAGACAGGTGTTCTTTATTTCTAAATATAATTTCTTCTTTATTTCTAAATACAATTTCTTGCTCTTTATTTCTAAAAGTTATAATGTTGTATAATTTTTTTTCACAATCAAAAATTGCAGACAGGTGCTTACTCCGTATTTCTAAAAGTTATAATGCTGCATAAATTTTAGCTTACCTTTATAGAGTTTAAATTCGTTCTCAGATTAAACTACTACATGGATTGACAGAAGCCTTTGCATAGTTAGTTCTTCAGTTGTTTACTGCACTAAGTTATACAGTGAGTTTCCCCGCCAGCACGAGCTGTATATCTGGAAAAAAAAAAGGAATTAATCAGTTTTGAATGAAATGGTGATTTTGTCGTTAATGTGTGATTTCATTTTTAACCTACTTTCCCCAGTAAAAGTCAGAAAAAGAAGAAAAAAGCATGAAAGAAGGCTTAATGCATCTTAAAAATGTCGCGAAAAAAAAAAAAAAAAATCAAAAATAAATAAAATAATTAAATAAATATCGAAAAATTAAAAATTGGAAAGTAGGGTATTGAGATGGGGAAAAATGTCTGTCGGTCTGTCGGTCGGCCGGTCCGTCGGTCTGTCTGTCTGTCCCCCCCCCCTAATAACTTTTGAATGAATAGTCCGATTCGATCAAACTTTCTTTTGTTCGAAAGATCTCGGCGAGGACACCTCAGTAACATATTTCACTTTTTTTTTTTTTTTGAGCTATTTTTTGTTCAATTTTGAACAGTTCAAAAAAACTTAACATTAGCGCCTACGGGGAAACTGAAAGTCAATGTAGATTCCGTACTTGAAGGCGGATTTATTTCAAACAAATTTTGTTGGAAATAGCTATTAACGCCAAATTCCAGACTCCGACTCTGAGAATTTAGAGGCACCTGACTCCGACTCCGAATCCTGTGCCAAATGACTGACTCCTCTTCTTGGATATTCGTCTCCGACTCCTTTATCCCAAAATGAGATTGACTCTGTCTTCGACTCCGCAGCTATGATTTTCACTGTGAAATAATTATTGTTGATATGATTTGTTTTTATTTTCACACTAAAGTTTTAATTTAGGTATTCAGTTTTCGGCGAATAAACTCAAAGTCATTTATGTTTCTACATAACGATATGCGCAGATGTTTTTTTTTTTTTTTTTTTTTTGACAATGAAAAGTATTTCTTTAAGTTGACATTTTATTGTTTTTATTTATTTTGGTAAGTGCATTAATTCATTTAAAAAATTATTTTTGGCAACAGGGGAAAAAGAAACGATTTTTTTTCTTTGATATGATGTATTTATTTTAATAAGTGTATTAACCCTTAACAGGGGAGGTGCGGTCTCACAGACCGCTCGAATGTTTACCCCATCACCCCTTAACTCATATTTGGTCAGATCGACTGGTTTCTCCCAATAGCTTATCGTTTTGTGACCTTGAACACACTCCTAGCTTCTTTGTATTTTTTGGCACGTGCATCTGGTAGAAATTCCGCTACATTCTTCAGTAGCGGTCTGAGAGACCGCACCTCCCCGGCTGTGTAACTATTTTCGGCCCTACTCATGGCTCTCAAGTTAGGTCCGCGGAGATATATTCAAGAAAAGGAAAACATCATACTTATGTTTATCATGTAAATGCCCTGTTTGCTTAGAATGCACACAAAAGCTTTGTAATAATTGTTTAAGGGAAGATGAGGACTGAATCACTGTAGGAAACATGATGCAAAACTGTCCAAATTCAGGTACTGTCAAAAATTTTTTGTAATGTGCAATGTCGAAATTTCTGATACTGAAATATTCTTTACATATTAAATAGCCAAGGTACATTCATTAATAAATACTATATTCGTTTTTATTACGAGTTTTAAATAATTTATTTCAACTTACCATTTTTTTCGAAAAATCTTAATGCTCCGGAAAAATTTAATCAAAGAGCGTAAATTTATTTTTAAACGCAAAAATGATTTTCTCCCTTAGCAGAAAATAGTTTAGTGAACATTTATGCCAAATTACACGAAATTAGTTCAGTTACACGATTTTTAAAAAATTTAAAAGTAGCGCGGTCTGTGTGACCGCACCTCCCCTGTTATGTCCCATTTTTTCACCTCCCCTGTTACGGGTTTTAATTTTAATTATTATTTTTTCGTTTTGAAAGCTGTTAAAGAATTTTTTTAAGGGAAAAATGTGTATTAGCTGCTTTGTTTAAAAGGTGCTGCTTTTTTTTTTTTTTTTTTTTTTTAATTTTTTTGGATGTGTGAGGAATACTTTATTCCTAGAAATTAGCAAAAATATGTTTGAAGCAATTTGCGATTTTATCTATTTTTGAGAATATTGATCAGGTACTAGAAAGTAGTATGGGTATACGGGAAAGTAGGCTCGTCTAGTTCCAGACAGAACTTCTTGTTAAAGATATTGTTACGAGTCCGGTCACTTCAAGAAATTCTTTAAACGACGACACAGTTCTTGAGAAAAAAAAAACTCCGGAGATTTATTTACAGCTATGTACAAGAAATGTAGTTAACAACGGCTAAAGTAACCATAGCAACTAGGCAAATATCAATTAACCCCGTAAACTCAACGGTAGCACACGTATTTACATCGAAATACGTAAAGCACACCGCAAAGGCTTCACAATCACAGAGCTCAACGCTCTCCAGCACAACGGCTGACGGTTAAAAAGCAGATTAACTCTCTCTGATCTCAATCACATGCCACACGGCTATTTATAACTACTAAGAAATTTCTACGGAATTCGGCGCGTTTCCCGAAGTTCCATTTCTTTCTCGATTCATTCACAAAGCTTATCATAGGGACCATATACTTCATTCGAATATTAGTGAGTTGTATACTCATTATTTACAGGTTAAGAGACAGCGATAATTTTAGATGAAAATTAATGGAACAAACGCCAAATTTAGCCCGATTACAACAGATTAATCATAAAAATAATTAATATTTACAAAATTTGTAACAATATGCATTACAAATTGAGTTACACACGACTCTCATTAATCTGGACTAATAGGGGATCCAGGTCGCCCGAATTAATGGAAATAAGGATTAAACAAAATAACTTATAAATTGAGGTAAGGTGCACATAGTAAAAAATGTATTTTGTAGGTCAACAGCACTCCAGGTAGCTGCTATCAACGCCATTCGACGTTGCCGGCGCGGCGGCAGCTTTTCTTGCTATGCCACGTTCTTAACACAGGAATACAGTACGTGCATCTAAATGGCTGTCCGGATTAAGCGAAGTTCAGTTTGATAGGATTCGGATTAATAAGTGTTTTCTGTATTCAGTAGCGTACCTAGCATGGGTGACACCTGGGACGGTAACTTGTTGTGTCACCCCCCCCCCTACAAAAGAAAAAAAAACATGAAAACATGAAATTCATGCAATTTTCAGAAACAACTACATTTGTGTTATAACGATATTTTAAGAGGACTAATGTACAAAAAACAAATAAAAATGGTTGGTCCGAGGGTTTACTCCCGGAAATTTTTCTAAGGCGGACCGCTCCCCCCCCCCCCCCCCGTAGTGACGCCACTGCTGTATTTTCTTCAAGGGTGTCGTTTGAGGGTCCGTGGTGTATGCTGAGATTTTAAAATTTTGAAGGGTTAATTTGAAAGTGGTTTTGACCTCATTTTGGGGAGGAAGGCTCTAGTTTGGAGGGAGAGGGGTTTAAAAACCCTTGTGGAGGGTGAGCCATCATCTTTGAAGGGGGGGGGGGGGAGACATCCCTATCTGCCTTGAACTTGGATGTTTTAATCGATCGAAATTTCGCACTTTGATTAGTTGTCATAAATTCGTAGATGGTTTTGAACAAGTATTTTGGTTGATTATGAATTTTGATTAATCGATATTTTTTTCAAAGATTTTCACACATTTTTGGATGTGTTTCTACTAAAAAGTTATTATAGTCTAAAATTTACTTTTGCAACAATAGCGTTGTAGATATAACATATTTCCTTGCGTCAAAGTTGGTTCAAAATCATTAAAAGTATTGACGATGAAACTTTGAATTTTTTCCGTCAAAATTCAATGCTAAATTTCCGATGAATTTTAACATAAAAATCAAGGATGTAGGGTAGGTGCACCGGTTGTGGCCACTGTACCAGTTGTGGCCATTTTCACATTCGAACCAGAAATACTAATAATATAGAACACTTCGACTAATCCTAAAGCTTGTGTTACAATCTGAGTAGCATTTCTCAAAATTTTCTGTGAGAGGTCCAGAACTTTAGATCTGTCTAGATGCAGGATGCATTTTTGTGAGGATTAGTGTATTTGTTACTGCTCATTGTTAAGAGGGTATTTCTTCTTAATCTACTTAACAGCAGCAATAGTTTTGCATATTTTTAGCTGTTGTAAAGTGTTTTGTATCAAGCTAAGATCAAGTTTTAATGTAAGTCCCTTACTTTTCTTTATTTTATAACTTACCTGCATAAAATAGTCTGGTCAAGGCTGGATCACGAACCCATATACTTTGCGAGTTGTGGCCAGAGTTATGGCCACAACTAGATTACATACCGTTCCAGTTGTGGCCACGCAGAATACTGTGAAAATCAGCATACTGTGAAAATCTATTTCAACGTTATCCAAGGATCCACAGTACTTATGTAAAATGTAAAAATTTAAAAATATAGCCAAATGACATTATAAAAGATCATTGTTTCAGCTAATGGGTAAATGAAGGGTCGGAATTTTTTTAACGTTGTAGCACAGTTGTCACTTTAACCAAGTTAAACTGTATTGAAACAGTAAAATTCATGTTGCATCCACATCTATGATTTTCTTTTCATTTTTGGTTTAAGTGTCCGGATACTGAAAATGGTTGCTTTTTTACCAATTACATTTTTGCTTTGATAAATTTATTAGATTAATCATTTTTTAGCTTTACTGAACCGATTAATTTTTGTCTACGTTCTATTAGAAACAGAAATATTGGTTTTTGTATAAGAATAGAATGTCGTAATAATATGAAAGTTTAAAATAAAAATGTATTTTTTGGATTGATATTTTGTGTCCATATGCGCACTTTTAAAACTAAAAACTCTAAATATTCCCGCTTTATTTTTATGATACCTTTGTATGTGCATATCGTAATGAAGGTTTTAACTGAAGATGCATATTTTCGAAATGAGTTTCAACGAGGATTGACGGGATTCAAAATCTCCCATTTATGGAACACTTTGCAGACTTTGACTTTATACTGGTCACTAAGAGATATATCTAAATGTTAAGTATAATGGCAGTGTTTAATTAGTTTATGGTCTACTCTTACAATATTTGTATTGAGTTTTCCTATAACATAACAAAAGCTACTTCAATGAGCTTTGATATTTTTTGTTTAACATATTTTCAAAATGTTTGTGAAAATCAATACGATTATTTTATTGCGTCTGAAGTCTAATAAGGCTAAACAAATTATTTTACAGCATTTTTGTATTTTTGGAATTTTTAGTACAAGTTCTACAAATAATTGCATTTATTTATAAACGTTTTCGGAAGCATTTTAAAAAATGCCACTTAATTATTTATTTTTACACGAGTTATATGAAAAATATAATTAAAATGTTTATAAACATCGTGTTTCTGTGAAAGCTCTTCGAACATATTCAGATTTCTTAGTTGTTCGAACTTAAGAAAAACAGAAGAAAGGAAAGAAAGAAAAGTATCAACTGTAGTGAGATTCAGCAATTTAAAAAACATTTTAAATAATACTTGTTGCAAATAATGGCTCCCAAAAAAGAAATATATATTTTTTAAAGTTGAAAATGCCCGTTTCTGAAGTTTAAAATACCGTAGTGGCTGTAAGAAATGTATCCATTTTCGTATTACATGCTAATATCACCTTTAAAATACCCCGGACAAGTCTTAGAAGGAATTTATTAGACAACCTCAATTTGAAAGACTAGCCCTGTACCCGAACTTAAAGAAACTAAGAGTTAAAGAATGGAGGTAGAGTTCATATTTTACGGAGGAAGTTTAGTTTTTTACGTAAAATTGTAAATCAAAAGCAATAATAATAAAAAGGATGCCTGAAAAGGATACAGAAGGCACTGATGCTTTAAGTAGTGACTTATTTGAATTAGCTGAGACAGTACCAGTAAACTTACTTCAATCGGTGAATATGTTATAGCTTACTAGTCGACCCGTGCGGAACTCCGCACTGTGCTTCGAATCGTTTCATAAGGCACTTCGTCTTTAAAAATTTCAAAGGAAGAATATTAGGAAGAAGAACCGAAAAAAAGTAAGCGCAGAAGAGAAGGCATGTAATTTAAAGACATCAGTAACAAAACCTCGTTAAATACAACGTTGTGATAATTTAATCATCGCTCACTTTGGTCGTACATATTTTTAATGCAAACATAAATATCATTAAAAGTGGCTGAGTGGTGACTCGTGAAAAAGCAACAATTGTGCATGTGAAAAAACTGGTTATGGCAAATACAGTCCTGCCCATGTGAGCATCTGACAGGAAAAAAAGAAACATTAAAGAGATATTTATTGGCACGGATTCGAATTGGCGCCATTCTGATTAACAGCCTGACACCCCAACAAACCTAGCAATTGTGCCTTCCTTTTCGAAAGCTATTCATTGAAGGAATGCGTAGTAAAAAACAGCAAAAAAGCTTTTTGCCGAAAAAAAAATAATAATAAGATCATGCTTCTATACTTTGTCATTAACCAGCATGATACGATTTAAAATTTTCGTAAAGCATGGAATTTGATTAAAGAATGACGAAGATCTCACGTAGCGATTGAAATAAGCATTCTAGAGAAGTAATAATTTAGATTGAAAATAAGTGTTTTTATCTTTGAATATTGAACTATTTCACAAAGAAGATTGCTTCAACCGTTACGGCTTAAATGCCCGCACATGTTTATCTTCTAATCGAACACTTAAAATTCAAAACCAAAACCAGTTGAACTGAGTTCGTTTTTTAAGTGTAATTTTTCAAACGTAGACAAAATGTTTTTTTTTTTTCAGCAGAAAGCAGAGGAGTAGAAAATGATTTCTTGCTAATGAAGTTGATAATAATTTTAATGCTTTATATCGTATTTGCGCGAATAAAAAATTAAAGGTTTACTGGGTGAAACTCGTAGTTTTAATTTGGCGTAGTATTTTTTCATTCGTACAAAAGGTTGAACACTGCTATTACAAACATCTACATTTCAGCATACAATGAAAATGTTTTTCTGCACAAAAAGGATTTCCTTTAGGTAAATCTAATACTTTTTTATACTTATATTATGCTGAGTGATCTGGATGTAGTCAGAGCTTAAAAAAAAGGAAGAACACCCTTCGATTAACAGTCAACTTATCTGAATGATAACTGTAGCGTGCATAAAGGAGTCGAAACACCAAGTAGCATTCCCACTGCATTTATTTTATTACTTGTGTATGTTATGAGTACATGTAATGCGTAATACTAATATAAATTTCATATTATGTCGGAGATTCCAAGCTTGCCCGAAGTTGAGATAGTTTATAGCCGAACGCTCTACCGAAAAAAACTTATCAATTTAACCAAACAACTAATTTCAGTGCTTTTAAGCTTTATTAAAATATGAACACACGCACACAGGCTTTTTTTTGCCGAAAGCAACGTAAAAAATTGAAAAACTGCATTAGAACTTTGCAAAAAAAAAAAAAAAAGAAAAAAAATGCATAAGAACTACAGGCTGCATCAAGGTTTTCAAACAGCAAGGGGTGTTTTCGAAAACTTGATTTTTCGATCGTAAGTCTATTTTTCATCATTAGCCAGAATGATAAGTTTTAAAGTGAGAAGGGAATAATATATAAGATAAGATATTGAAGAGAAATGTTTTAATTTTTGAAAATTTTTACAATTTGTTACCGCAGGCTGCTTGAACCGTTATGACTTAGATGGCAGCACGTGTTCATTATTTAAGAGCACGATTAAAATACAAAATAAATTGAACTATGCTCTATTTTAAGCGTAGCTTTTCGAATGTAGTAAAAATGTGATAAGCTTTTTTTTTTTGCAAAAAGAAGAAAAAATATATATTTTACCCTTCAAATTGAGGTAGTAATTTCTTTATTTGTACAAAGAGTCAAAAACTCATTAGAAGAATATATATATTTCAATATACAATTTATTATTTTTTTCTGAATAAAAAACAATTCTATTGTAGTCTGAAATCTTAAACCTGTTACTTATATTTTCGCTTACATTATGCTTTAATTTTCTTACCAAAGCCAAAGCTTTAAAAAAGAAAAAAAAACATACAATTCAGAAGTAATTTAGCACAAAGTCACATCAAGTTATCATTACAGCAAGGACCTTCTCATTTATTCTGTTCCCTCGCATTTGTTATTCACTTAATTAAGTGTTCATGCAAAGCGCGATATTTCTCAAATTTTTTAATGCAGATTGTCCGGACGTGGGTCCGAACACTTATTCTCCTGGTTACGAGGAGAACGCTCTGCCGATCAAGATATTCAGCTCTGTCGGTCATAGTGCAAGTTAAATTTATAAGTTTAACCGAAAACCTCATTCTGGTTCTTTAAAACAGGTTTTTCGGCTGAAAAAAACAATTTTTAGACCGTGGGTCTATTTTTCGTCAGTAGCCCGCACCATAAGCTTTAAAATAAGGTGTAAATCAAAGAAATCGATCAAGAATTGAGGAAAATCTGGCGTAGAAACCAAAAACAGGCTACAGAAATAATATATAAGGTTTTTTTTTTTTTTTTTTTTTTTTGTGCAATAGTTGCTGAAATAAACGATTCTAATCATGATGTGAGTGCTATGATGAAACGTGGTCCCTTAGGGTGACAATGGTGAAGAAAAAGTGATTTATTGTGGTGAACTGCAAATGATATCATGCAGTCGTAGATCATCAGACAACCTAAAGCTACAAAGACACGTTGTAGAAGTATTTTGTTTCTTATTATTGCCAAATGTTTATTTACCGTTTACTATTCCATTATTGTTACTGATTGATATTCATTAAAATGAATAAACGACCAAAGACATTGCTATTCTTTAATACATTGTATGTCGAATATTGGACTTGGATTTTAATTCTTAGGCAAAAATTTTGTATTGGTCACAACTGAAACATTAGGTGGCCACAACTAGCTCATAGGTGGTAAAATCTACAGTTTTTCAGCAGAACTGACTTAAGTTCTTTTATCTTATTTCATTGCTTCTAAGTTTATATGTATGTTAAAGAAACTTAAATTCTGAGAAAAGTGACATATATTTTATTGTTATAGTGCGAATACAAGAGAAACTTGGTCCCTTAGAACTTTTTCTTGGCCTTAAAGTGGCCACAATTGGTGCACCTACCCTATTATCGTTTTTGGATCTGATATTCAATAGAATTAAAAATTTTTGCGTGATTGTTCCGACCAATCGCAGAAACAATAGAAATCCATTCGTAAAAATAAAGGGTGTCCCAAAATTAACGTAAGATTTGAATTTGCAATAAATTGTGGGCAATCTTGAAAAAAGGACAATTTGGCAGCTGAGGGTCTAGGGTTATTACAAATGGAGCGTTTTCGATTCTATAATGCGTTTTCATTATCGAACAATTATTTGAAAAATAATGAAATTTTGGGCGGGTCAAGCAGTTTACTGTTATTGGCGCTCGATATCGCAATTAGGTAATGCGCAGGTGGTTGTGGGATTGCTGACATAGACGTTTGACTTCAAATAACCCCATAGGGAGAAGTCTAATGATGTAAAATCACACGATCGAGGGTACAATTCATATCACCGAAACGAGAGAGTACACGAACAGGAAATTCCTTATGCAGTGATTGAATTGTTTCGCTGGCTGTATAATAGCATAACACTCCATTTTTACTAACCCTAAACTCCCAGCTGTCAAATTGTTCTTTTTCCGTGGCTGCCAACAATTCACAGCAAAAATTGTAGCAAATTCAAATCTTGCGTTAATTTTGGGACACCCTTTACAAACGTCAAACTGTAGTCGGAGGATTAATAAGTATTTTTCTTAATTCCTCAGTAACCACCAAAGAATGGCACTGAATGGCGCTGAATGGCTTAAATGGCACTGAAGAATTTAGTGTTTTGAACATACGAACTACAAAAACCTTTACAACAATGAAAAAGAAATTTTCTTCTCAATATTTGTGAACAGCAAAATGATTCATTTTAAAACTAAGCTTAATAGAATGCATTAAACGTTAACGCTTCTATACTTGAGTCAAATTATTGATTTTCTCATTACCTGTCAAAACTTAAGATTTTTTGTTTTTAACTGCCATTTCAAGAAACAATTGGGTGATGGCTGTGTATTTTCAAACTCATTTTTTATGCATGGAGAAAAAAACAATATCTGAAATCCATTTTCTCGTACATCACCCCATTATTTTATTTAAAAAAATAAAAAAATAAAAATAAGCTGGTGCGTAAATGGAGGATTCAAAAACGGCTCTTCTGCGCATGACGTCATCTGCATTGAACGCAATAATAATTATGAAATTATTATATTAAATTATTTATTGGAGCACGATCGATATATTTTGCACCTTCTTGAACACGTGTAATGTTTTCTGGTGTTATTGCACTACAGTATTTGTTGCCCTTTTGAATTGGTATTATATATTTTCCATAAAATAATAAAGTGCTCGCCAAATTTTAACATCAATTGAGTTTGCATTGATATTAACACTGATTTTTCCCCAAATGGGTACAAAAGACCCCCTTTGGGAACATCCGAATACAACCAAAAGGGGAGGTGCACAACTAGGCCCCACTAGGAGTCTACATACGAAATTTCAACTTTCTACCACACACCGTTTTTGAGCTATGCGAGATCCGTACATACGTACATACTAGGGATGTGTCGTTCATGAGCAAACAGGTAAAAAAGAACAAATCCTTAAAATGAACGAATCCGTTTGTTTCCTTAAAAAATGAACGATCGTTCTTTTGAATGGTGAGCTGTTTGGAACCTTGCATTGATGCACTTGTGATAAAATCGCATTTTCTTTTTTTGAAATACATTCATCTTCAAATTTTTAACATCTATGATCAATCCCAAATTTCTTTTTTCTCTCAGTGCAGTACAATAAATTCAGTTCGAACCTTTTTACTTTCTGCTTCATTCATCATTTTTCTTTAACTTTTGCAGTTCTTCATTTGCAATTTTTCCATTTATCCATTAGTAATGTTTTGTGTAACTTGTTTAGTCCTTCTCACACTTTCTGTCGCGAAAATTATTTCTAAAAGTACAATTTATCACTTTTCTTGTGCTCCTTTTGTCTTCTATAACATCCCTCCTATCAACTACCGTCTATATTGATTTGACTTTATTTTTAACTTGCTTGGCTTGTTCCAAGTCGCTTAATTTTACATTCCATTTCCATTATCCAGAGATTTTAAATAAGGATTATTACTGTCTAATTTTTCCCCCATTTAAAAGTGTTGTGTGTGTGTTTCTTTTCTGTTCTCATTCGTACTGTGGAATAATTTTGAAGCTCCCTAATATTTATGTGAGTCTTTTTTTTTTTTTAATTAAATTATCCGGTACTCCGACTGAGCTACCAATTTATTTGTTGTTCCTTTTTTCGTTATGCCCATTGGTAATACTCTATGTATGTATACGTTAGTATAGCTAGAAAAAAAAATATTTGAAGGACCGCCCCTCTTTTTTTTTTGTTTTTTTTTTGGATAGATGTTATGATTGACAGATATTTGTTTTTGGGGTAAAAAAGGGTCAGTTTCGACAACTTGCGCCAGTTTTATGTGAAAAGCAGACGTTTTATGACTGTAAAACTTTTGTTAAATTCATGTTATTTAAGGTACATTGTTTTAATAAACATTTCTTGATTCTCGTGTTTAATATTGAAGACAGTTTCTTTCTTTCTTTCTTTCTTTCTTTCTTTTTTTTTCTTTTTTTTTTTTTTTTTTTTTTTTTTTGTAGTTCTCTCTGTTATTTATTTCGTGAGTTACATTTTTTAAAACATGTAACCTAAATTACAGATTAAACATTATTATTTTTTTTTTCCACCTGTGACCATTCTACGCTTGGAGCTATGATATTTCTATTTAGAATTAGTGCACCATTTCACGTAAGTTCAATTTTGCAAATTTTCTACCGTAACAAATAATTTATTTTTTATATGGTAAAATTTCATTACTTAATTTGCGACGTGCTGAAATGGAACCTGTGATTTTTAGAATGGAAAACATATCTTACCATTCGGCAACTGAGAAATATCTTACAAAATGAACTTTAATTGCTTTATACATCTAAACCTGAATAAAGTTTTTCTGATTCATTTTTCATGGCCATATTTTCCTACTTTCAGATGATTTTATTTATTTTTCCTTCAAAGAATATTACTGATCTAATGAAACATTTCGAATGTTACGTGAGTATGTCGTGCAGAGAGATCCCTAGTAACTTTTTAAATGAACGAAGTCGTTCAAATGAACGAGTTAAATGAACAGATCAAAAGAATGAACGGTCCTCTGATGAACGGATCATTAAAAAGAACGACATTGCCCATCTCTAGTACGTACGTACATACGTACATACATATATACATTACGAGAACACTTGTGATAATTCACTCGGGGATGGTCAAAATGTATATTTCGGGCGTCCATACGTTCTTAGGCATGTATGTACTTGCGATAGGGACGAAAAAAACACTCAACATACATTCGGGGATGAGTAAAATGGAAAAGGGCCGAAATATTTGAGGGATTTTTTTTTTTTTTTTTTTCGCGAATACAATACCTCCTTTTACTATGTAAAAGGAAGTAACAAAGACATCACAATATCGTTTCATTGCTTTTCACAACATCTTTATTTTGCTTTTTGTGCAAGAACCGAAAAAGAATCTATTCTTACCATGTAACCCCCAATAAACTTTGCTAGAGTTAGGAATATATTAATTTAGTCCGAGCAGGAAAAAAAATTGGGGCACATACCGAATGATAATTTGAAAAAAAAAATACTACACATGCACACAGAGAGAAAAGTTCAGTTAATGTGTTATATTACGAAAAATCGAAAAATATAGAACTTGTTCTGTACTTTCAATAAAACATTTCTAGGTCTATCCATGTATTTAACCGGTTCATAGGAATTCCTTGCATTAAACAGATTATTTCTCGCTACATGTTTGTCCTAGTTATCATAATGTTAAAAAGATATATTAAAAATTCCTATAATTAGCAGAATATTGTATTTCAAATTTGTTCCTGTTAGTAGTTTAGTTATACTTATACTTTTAACAATTGCCTATTCATGACATGTTCACCTTCCTCTATTAACAAAATTTTTGCTACAACAAGTACCTCTTAAATGCATGCTACTTTAAACAAAAGTGCAACAGAGTTTCAGACGACGTTTTATGCATGAACATTTGGTTACTTTTTACGTCACTATGAGATTTACATGGTCTTTTAAAATAATCTGAAAATGAAAAAACACCCCATAGGAGCAATTTCCAGACATAAAGCTAATTTGATTGGTCTGTTCTATTATTTTAATGGCGCAAGAGTCTTATTGGCTATTGCCGTGGGTAGGTAAGCGGCAGTATCTGTAGAAATGAGTTTTTTTTTTTTTTTTTTTTGATGTTTGAAAAAACGCGTTTTGGGTTCCATACTAGCAAGAGGAAAATGTTGGAAATTGATATTTTTTTCACGCTTCTCCTTTTTTTTTTTTTTCAGCGGAAGTCAAATAAGCAAGCTTGCACAAATCACCTAACGTTCAATAGAAGACAAAAATGAATAAAAGAAAAGTGAAAAATGAAAAATTTACGGCTATTTCCCTTTACCTGCTCAGTATACCGATACAAACGAGGGGTGCGACATCGATGTCGATGTTTTGTAAACATTGATGTTTTTGTTAAAACATCGATATTTTTAATATCGATATTTAACTTTTGATGTTTTTGGAACATCGATGCTTGGCTCGATATTTTTTCGTCGTTGATGTTTTTGTATTTTAATTGAAGATTATAATAAAATTTCTCACTGGGAAGCGACATCGAGTAAAAAACATCAAAGTTTCAAAACATCGATCTTCAAAATGAAAAAAAAAGAAAAAAAAAGATGGTATCTATAAATTAATAATACTGAACTCCCTGAAATATCGACAAAAAAATGTACTAAAGCCCTATAGTTCTCAAACACAGTTCTCATTTTCACTGTTGCGAAATCATTCTTAGTAAATTGAATTCATGATTTTAGGTTCAGTATTTTCAATATATTCGTCGGGTTCGCATCCTTATATATTATTTCTATAGCCTGTTTTTGGTTTCTACGCCAGATTTTCCTCAATTCTTGATCGATTTCTTTGATTTACACCTTATTTTAAAGCTTATCGTGCAGGCTACTGACGAAAAATAGACCCACGGTCTAAAAATTGTTTTTTCGGACAAAAAAAACCTGTTTTAAAGAACCAGAACGAGGTTTTCGGTTAAATTTATAACTTTAACTTGCACTGTTTCCAACAGAGCTGAATAGCTTGATCGGCAGAGCGTTCGACTGGTAACCAGGAGAATGCGTGTTCGGGCCCACGTCCGGACAATCTGCATCAAAAAATTAGAAAAATATCGCGCATTACATGAGCAATGAATAACAAAAATGAGGGAATACATTAGGTAGAAACGCTCCTAGCTGTTATGAAAACTTGATGCAACACGGAGCTAAATTGATACTCAATTGCAAGGTTTTTTTTTTTTAAAGCTTTGGCTCTGGGAAGAGAATTAAAGCATAATGTAAGCAAAAATATAAGTATCAGGTTTAAGATTTCAGACTACATTGGAATTGTTTTTTGTTCAGTAAAATATAATAAATCGTGTATTGAAATATAGATTCTTCTAATGAGTTTTTGACTCTTTGTACAAATAAAAAAAATACTACCTCAATTTAAAGGGTAATATATATATTTTTCTTCTTTTTGCAAAAAAACAAATACCGTATCACATTTTTACTACATTTGAAAAGCTACGCTTAAAAAAGAACTTAGTTCAAATTATTTTGTATTTTAACCGTGCTGTTAAATGATGAACACGTGCTGCCATCTAAGTCATAACGGTTCAAACAACCTGCGATAACAAATTGTAAAAATTTTCAAAAATAAAAACACTTCTCGGCAAGAAAAAAAATTAAAAATTACCTGTGGGGTTTTTTTTTTTTTCGGTATAGAGCGTTCGGCTATAAACTGTCTGAACTTCGGGCCAGTTCGGGCTGCCCGACATAATAGCAAATTTACAGTAATATTACGCATTACATGTACTCATAACATACAACAGATAACACACGTAATAAAATAAATGCAGTGGGAATGCTATTTGGTGTTTCGACTCCTTTATGCAGGCTACAGTTATCATTCAGATAAGTTGACTGCTAATCGAAGGGTGTTCTTCCCTTTTTTTAAGCTTAGACTCCGTCCAGACCATTGAGTATAATGTAAGCATAAAAAAAAGTATTAGATTTACCTAAATTAAATTCTTTTCGTGCAGAAAAACATTTTCATTGTATGCTGAAATGTAGATTTTTCTAATAGCAGTGTTCGAACTTTTGTACAAATGAAAAAATACTACGCCAAATTAAAACTACGAGTTTCAACCAAGTAAATCTTTAATTATTTATTCGAATACGATATAAAAGATTAAAATTATTATCAACTTCATTAGTAAGAAATCATTTTCTACTCCTCTGCTTTCGGCAGAAAAAAAAAAAAACATTTTGTCAAATTATCACAACGTTGTATTTAACAAGGTTTTGTTACTGATGTCTTCAAATTACATGCCTTCTCTTGTGCGCTTACTTTTTTCTGTTTACTTTTTTCGGTTTTTCTTCATAATATTCTTTCTTTGAAATTGTTAAAGAGCGAAATGCCTTATGAAACGATTCGAAGTACAGTGCGGAGTTCCGCACGGGTCGACTAGTTCTATTGTATTGCTTAAATTAACAAATATATATATATATATATATATATATATATATATATATATATATATATATATATATATATATATATATATATATATATATATATATATATATATATATATATATATATATATATATATATATATATATATATAATATATATATATATATATATATATATATATATATATATAATTTATTATTGGCTTTACTTAGAAATTTCCGAAGTAATAGCTATAATTCAACGAATTGACTCAATGCCAAAAGAATTCACTGATCCACTAAGAAACATTTGTTAGATTATCATGTATGTATAGTAGAAATATATTCAAAAATGTATGTTATATAGTGATAAAAAGATCGATGTTTTAAAACATCGATATTTGAAAATATCGATGTTTTTAGGTCGATGTATCAATACCATCGATGTTTTAATTTGTGACAGCGATGTTTTGCCATCGATGTCGCACCTGTACTACAAACGATAGTTTTTAGGTGGTAAAAGGTTGAAAAATAGCACGAAAATGCATAGAAGAACAAAGACATAAAACCTTTTGAATTTTGAAAAAAAAAACAATTAAAAAAAAACACATACGAAGTGTTAAACTTCGAATAGCTACAACCGAAACATTATGCTGAAGATAGTTTTAAAAAGAAGAAAACATGCAAAATAAAGACAAAACAAAAACAAGAACATTGAGACCAACACTAAGTTATATCGTCAGAAAGTCGATCTCTTGAAGAAAAGGGAACATTTTGAGATGGGTGTGTTCAATAACTTTCCTTCTAATGTGAGTGGTAATGGTTGAAACGCTTGAAATAATATGCAACATTGTTCTGATTGGTATTGCTTCTGTTGCATAAAACGAATTAGACATTTCACTTCGGCAGGAATTGGTCTATTATTATTCGATGTCCAGCAATCAATCAATTGAAAAGTAGTAGTCAGTTTCTACTATTTTTCTGCCGATTTACGTCATCAGAAGAACTTGAACTTGTTTTGTTAATGTTTTTCCTAGTCATGTCAAAACAAACCTCCCATTTCGAACCATCCACCTATGACGTAAAGCAACCGCTAGAACTTTGACCTTACTCCCCAGCCTTCTGCGATTCAGACAATCTCACCACCAAAAGTCGATTTCATGGGTCGTGCAATAAACCCACAGTATGAACTTTCCAGAACACATTTTCTTACGTTTTTGAATAACAAAAGCGGTTCTCGTAAACTGAGAAAAAAGACGATTGTTTGCACGGTATGATTTCTTATTGCTGCCGCGTTTGTAATCAATTTTGTTAATGTTTACTTATATGTCCATTTATATACAATATAAAAAAAAGGAAACGTGACTTTTAAATAGATTTGACGTAATTACCAAACATGAATACGAGGCACTTGAATGAAAAAAAAAAAAAAAAAACCGAAAAGAGTGAGGAAAAAACGGTTTATTTCAGCTGCATAAAAAATCAAGTTCGTCAAAAGGAAGGAAATTAAATGAATATAGTAATAAAAAAGATATCAGGGTCCACAATTTAGTGTTACACGATTCTCTGTGCTTTCTTTCTATACAGAACACAGAAATGAAAGTATTTTTCATCAAATGTGTACCACATATTTTTACAGCTGGATTGACGTAATTTGATCGGTTTCGTCACCTACATTTTCAGTTCAGTTCTACATGAGTTCATGCTTTCCCCGCAAATAAACCTGTAAATGAAGTGCCTCTTTGTTTATTTTATATAACTCTTTTTATATGCACACTAAACAAGAGTTGGCCGAATGCTTTCAGAGTTTAATGGAATGTAACTTTGCAAAGAACAGAACGTTCAACAGATGGTTTGCAGGAAATCTGTTTCCTTTCAGTTAAATATTACGCAGCTAGTATTTATTTTCTAGATTTTCTTTCAATTGCCGTAGTATTATTTATTATTTGGCTTACCAAATTATTTATAGGTTGGCTTGGTACTTTATTTTTATTCTTATAGAAATCAAGTTTCAATGTTTGTCTTTTAATGCCGTAGTAAGACAAAAATCTCTAATAGGTGGCATTGAAAGATTTGGATTTTTCTTTTTGCACTTTCTGCTTCAGTGGCGGATGAAGTATTGAAGAAGAAAGGTGTGTGGAGGTTGTTGAGCCTAAGGAATCCGCTATCATTCACTTCTACGCACACTTGTTGCTGTTTCGCCAAGAAGTTTGTTTTTATCGGGTGGAAACTAAAACATTAAACGTTTTTATGTCAATGTTATAATACCGTAACATGTCAAATAACAATATGAGAAAAACATTCCAGAATTAGTCCCGACATTTCAACTTTTTCCAGGGGTTGGGGGAGGGGCAAAGGGTGTACTTAAAGCAAATTTTAATGGAAAACATTGAAAACCACTCCCACTTTTAGTAAAAAAATAAAAGCCAAGTGGGTGTCAATTGACACTCCCCTGACCCCTCTAAATGACGGGCCTGTCCAGAATTACACTTACTGTGCATAATATTTCTTGTTTCTTGACACCCAGTTCGTGTGAAAACGCAATACCTAAGTATCTTGTATCGAATTGAATTCACAGGATACAGAAGTATTGTGAAAACAACAACAATTTATAAAAATTAATAAATGAAAAGTGAAAGAAAATATTTTGAAAATGATTAATATCTGCTTGGTTCAAGTATTCTCATTATACAATAGCTAAAAAATTGTAATGGCATCTAATAATATTGCATAATGTCGGAATAACCAACTACAGTGGCACAGCAGTATTCAGGTCGACTCAGCCTTTAAAAAGGCCGGAGTGTACATATTCTAAGAGTATTATGGCTTGCAGAGGATGCAAGCAAATAAGATTTAGTTTCTGGCTTCAATCCTTTCTGGTGCTTTCTAGGTAAATCAAGACGCTGCCAAGCTATTACTATAAAAAAAAATCTCAGTTTTCTCAGAAGGTGTCTGATTTATTTCAGAAACATCATTTTTCTTTTATTGGGAAGATTCTGAATTCTTCAGAAAGATGTTGAGTTCAGGAAGGTTTTTCTGACTTTTTGCGCGAAATTTTTTGATGTTCTTTGCCAGATATATTACTGACAGAATTTAGCTGCCTATTACTTTCAAAAGCACTTTTTATTTTTTTCACAGCGTAGAGCCTATTTCTACGGCATTAAAATGCAACGATTTTGGCAAAGACTGATAGATAACAATCGGCTATTATTTATGCAGTAACAGAATTTTGAAAATACATATCATACTGTTTAAGAATCATCTGGCCCTATAAAGTGAAATTATCCGTTAGCATTAACTTTTTAAGAGCTGACCATAAAAAAGATGACACTTTTTTTTCCAAAAAATTTGCTCCCACCACCTCCCTTCCCTTTGTCACAAAGTGTTACACTTCGCCTTATCCATTCCCTCCCCACCCCCTTTTTTTTGCTGTCACGCCCTTTTTCAAAAGCCTATTATGAAAAAATGCATTATGTCCCACTTCTTGGTGTCCTTGGAGGTGGGGGGGGGGGATCACACCTTGATAGGGCTCGACCGATGGCATTTTTTGGCCGATGTGCCGATGCCGATTGTTGGTCGATTGTTCAAAGATGGCCGATGACCGATGGCCGATTGTTTTCTCCCAAATGGCCGATTGCCGATGGCCGATGGCAAAAAAAAAAAAAAAAGAAGTAAATTGATAAGATTATGTGCACTTGACTTATTTTTGTTTTACAAGGTCGTGTGAAAATGGAAGAAAGAAGTCGATTTTTGGTTTATTTTATGGTTTTTAAAAAATAAGAAGTTAGTCTATCGACCTAAAACTTTATAAAGATTTTAGGATTATAACTTGATAACGATTTAGTTTAAAACTTGATAAAGATTTTAAATTAACCTTACATAGAGTTAAAATTTGCACCTCTAAGCATTTCCAAAATTCTATATTTTAAATTTCGTAAAAAAGTTCAAAAAAGATCGATTTTTTGCAATTTTTGAACTTTTTTGGGGCGATTTTGGAACCTAAAGATATTATCCTAGGAAGCTAATATTTTAAGGGTACCATATTGATGCTAAAACTCAACTTTTGAGACCACAGGCGTTTTGAAATTCGAAAATGTATTTTTTTCACTCCACCCTACTGTACATGCATATGTACCTAAGAACATATAGATGACCGAAATATTCATTTTGAACGCCTACTCAGCTAATGGGGTCTTTTCCAAAATTTTAAAAGTATTTTTTTTTTTTTCTGAAAGAGCGCGTTTAAAAACACAGAATCTGACCCTTTTTTAAATAATTTGTTCAAGTTTAATATTTTGAAAAAAAAAAATACTTGAATCGGTACACTTTTATTGTTTACGTTTCTGTCCGATGACATCACAAATGATGAAAGGCCCTTCAGTGTTGCCATTCACAGCGCAAAATATTCAATTCGCATCTTTACTCACGTGTATTGGCAACGATATGGTTGATAGCAAGCGTAGAGCGCAATTTTAATTCGCTTCTTGACTATCATATCGTGGAAACGCAGTAGAAAGATGCGCCGAAGAGCATCATTTGTGACGTCATAAAGACCACGCCTTGTTTGAAAAATCAGATATTTTAAAAAATTAATTAAAAAATAACTGTTGTTAAAATAAAAGTATTTTCTAGGTCCATGTTATTTTTATTTATTTATTTTTTGCTTATTCTATCAATTTCAGTGACAAAAAGTACTACTTTTTACTGAAGGAAACAACCCCATTATCGCAAATGCTCTTGGAATGTCTTCATACGCGTAAAGTTGCGTCACTCAAAAACGTCATATAATAGTAAGTTGAAAACTCATACGTACGTAGTATGATCTAAAAGTTCGAGGACTAGTTGTATAAAACGTTACCCTGAATAGTTCACATTACCGAAGCACATCTATCTACAAAATAGTCACCTTGAATGATTATGCACTCTGCCAACGTTCGTATGGCTTTTAGAAACATTCCTGGAAGACTTTTTCGCAACTTCCAGTGTAAGACCTCTTGCGCTGCTGCTTGAACTTTGTCGTGGGGAAGAAGGCGACTTTCATGTTGAGGATGCACGGTTCGATTGGTCAATACTCTGATATGACAAACAAATAAAATAACGTTTCGTCGGACTTAGCTCCGTGTGACTCTTACCTGTTCCCAGCAAAAATACATTTGCATGGGCGCCGCTTTCTTCCGTCAGGAGAAGATAAAGCTGCATCATAGAAGGTAGCGAAAAGTGGCTTCCAGGAGTGTTTCCAAAAGTTATATGAACACTGGCAGAAGTACATAGTCCTTCAAGGTGAGCCTTTGAAGGTGGATGTGCTTCGGTAATGTGAACTATTCTGGGTAAGGTTTTATACAGCTTTTCCCCGAACTTTTGGATCGTACTACGTACAATCTGTATAGGATGTAGTTATGCTTCTCCATTTTTGACTGCTGTATGATGAAAGAGAAAGAACAGCAGCCCCCCCCCCCTCCAAAAAAAAAGAAAGAAAGAAAGAAAGAAAAGAAAAAAAAGAAAAGAAAAAGGGAAGAATTTTTTTTTTTTTTTAACATATAACTTAAATTTCAGTAATATTGTAATAATGTATGGATTTAGGTACATTAAACATAGTTAAAAAACATTAAATTTAAAAAAATAATAAGAAGAATAAAACTATGAAACCGTCAACAAATTACGCAATTAAAGTGGAAAGATTGCAAGTAGACATTTTTTAGTCATCAAATTAAACAAAAAAGGTAACAGAAAAATTACAACATTAAATCAAAATAGGAATATTTTTATACTTATTTAAAATTTATGAATAGAAAAGTTTGCATTTTTCATAAAAGCTATAACAGTGATATAACTTTTGCTGAAAAAAAATAGCCATAAAAAGAGCGAGGTTTTTCAAACGCAGCTACAATAAACAAACTCAATATTTACACCAAGTTAATAACCGAATACATATACTACTTGATCTGATGTTTGCACACATAATATTGAACAATTTGATTGTTTAATCTTTTATGAAGCTTTACAAACAAGTTCAAATTAAATTTTTCAATTTAACAACAATTTTCTGAAATTTAAAAATTGTATAATAGAAAATCCTTGAAACTTTTCTATAAAAAACGAAAATAACTTATTCATTGATTTTATATAAATACATAAAAATAGTTACTTACAACAGAAAAAAAAAAATCGATCGCTATTAATGATGCAAAAAAAAATGGCGCATTACGAAATATAGGTGAAACAAGTATGAGAAATACGCAAAATGACGTTTCTTGACGAAAATAAATAATCGTTAAATATTTAAGAAATGCTTGAAACGACGAGGGAGGGTTAGGGGGGGGGGATCACCCTCTGATTTTGGAGTAAATCACACTTCGGCCTTAACTTAGGCCTCTTTTTTTTAGTACAGAACCGAACCGCTACCACCAACGCCTCGGAAGAGTTTCTGAATCTACATCAGCACTTCTTAAGAAAAAATTCAAAAATCTCCTTGATTTCGGAATTATGTCACCATTCAAAACGGCTTTAATCAATTTCTTACATTAATGCTCTAAATTCTTTCTAAACAATAGATAAAGTTTGAAAAAAAAATTCTTTAATTTTATGAATGGTGTTAGTTTTAAACAACTCAGAATTAAAACTAGAGTTTAATTTCAGAAATTGAGGGAGTGGGAGGAGGGGCACGCAAGTGTTCTCGGAAATTCAAAAAATAGACGTAAAAAAATAGAGTTCAAAATAATCATAAACATTGAGCAGAAAAACCCTTTCAAAACTTGCACTCGAGTTTGTTTTGACGTGCAGTGGCAGATTTAAAATATAACAAATGTTGCAATTGCGCGAGAGGCCCCATAACCTTAGGGGCATCGTAGGAGTTACAAAAATGCTTACGATAAATGTTCTACAACTTCTGTGATAGAGAAGTAGGGCCCCAAAATATATTTCGACGGGCCCCAAACTTGTAACTCCACCGAAGCGATACAGAAAAGACTGCATTACTATGATTCATATTACAAATATCGAAAAATTAAAAATTACCGTCGGTTCAACGGGAATCTAATAAAATGACACAAAAACCGGTTTCGCCATCTCATATTTGTTTCCATGGCCTCCAATTCGGCAATATACGTACGCACACCCAACATGCGAAAATTTATCCTTCTACAGCTTACAATTTTTGAGTTATGACTTATGAGAGATATATATATACATCCTGCTGCATGAAACAACGCAATAATTAACTTGTTTGGTACCTGAATGCAGTATTAAAAACACTTTCAGGGGTGATTAAAATAGAAATTCATACTGAAATTTAAGTAAAAATTTTATATGAAAACAATAACTCCTTTTTCTTAAAAAGTAAAACAGCAAAGGTAATTTATTTTCCAAAACATCGGTTAATTCCATCGGCTTTTGGATGTTTTTGAAGGCCAATGGTCCGATGTTTCCTGCAAGTTAGCATCGGCCGCCGATGCCGATAGCTAAACTGTTGAACCATCGGCGCCGATGCATCGGTCGAGTCCTACACCTTGATCCCTTATCACAAGCTGTCACAATTTTTCGATCTCTCCTCCCCACTCAAAGCGTGACATCATTTGTGAACGGCTCCTTGCAAAAAAAATGAACAGTTTGTATGATTATGATTATCTTTGTTAAAATAAAATATTCAATATTCTTAATATCTTCTTTTGACTTTTTTTAGGTTCCTAATTTTGAAATAAAGCCAAAGAAAATGTGGTGGGCTAAAGTTTCTACGGACATGCTGCTCTTCTTGTGGACTATTTTACTTTGCGAAAGGACATTAATGCCTTGCTCTGCAATGGATGAATCTACTTATGACATTGGTTCCAGTAACTGGACTCGTTTGTTCTTTCCTAAAAATTCTTCAAATCTATTTCAATTAAGTGAACGAACAAAAGGAGACGAAATAGTTGAAGAGGAAAAATTTAAAAATTATTTACAAATCATACCAAAATATGTATATTCCATAAAAAATGCATTTGAAAGCAGTCCACCAAATATTAAAAATGATTCAGAACGTTATTTGTACGTGCAACCAAAAAATATTGAAACCATCAATTCTGATTTTGTCAGAAAGCTTGTCAGTGATATTCTGATCCGGACTTCAAAAACATTAATTGATGTATCCAAAGAAATGAAAAAGAATTCCGAAAGTGCTTCCAACAAAGAGAATAAGAAAACACAAAATGATAGTTTCGAACAAAATAACTTAAAAACTGATCATTCGTCCACCAACGTAAGTCGGGATGTAATAAACAACACTGCTGGTAAAATGGAATTTAAAGACAACGTTTGCAAAAATTCATCTTGTATCTTGGATGAAAGTGCAAACTCTATCCATTTGGACGCAGTTATAACTGAATCCAATTCTAAAATATCAGCAAACGAGTCTATAAACCATAAAAACTTTTCAAACGATGTGATGACGGAATCTGAGAAACTTCCAAAAGAAATGTCCAGACAATTTGTCTTCCATCCGTATCTTCCACACGAAAAAGACATTCCACCTGACGAGAAAATATCCTTTCATGACATTCTTCCAGTGAAAATGGTAAAATTTGTCAAGCAGATGGTAGAAGAAGCACCATGGGAGCAAATGTTCATGAAAATGGTGCGTATGATTGTTGATCAGTTTGTTGACAAAATCATAGAAAAAATGTTTGCGCATAAGGAAGATGAACATGACAAATGGAGGTCGATGGATGTTGTACTGACACCAACATGGATTCTTCCGACTTACGCAACTCCTGTTGTACGTTTGCGGAGGGCTGTAGCAGAACATTCTAAAGAAGGCCTGCAAGGTGAACTTTCAAGCCCCTTACCACGGATGAAAATCATAAATGAAATAATTAAAAAGAAAAAAAGTATTGAAGAACATTCCTGGTTGGATCAGTTTTTAGATTACGTGTTCCCAGATACAAAATCTTCGCCTGCAGATGAGAAAGCGAACTACAGAATAGAAAAACGCGAAACAGCTGTTGCCAGTAGAAACAAAATACTGCGAAAGATAATTTTGTTTTTCGTGGAAACCTACGAAAAATTCGCTGAGTTTCCCTTCAACAGCAACCCTGATGATAAATTTCAAGATTCGGTGCGATATCGTGTTCTAAAAGAAGTTCTTCCCGCTCTCTTTGAAACAAAGCACCAAACTGATGACGATAACTTCGACATGCGTAATTCAATATTTCTGAGCTCAGGCACTGATTCATTACCAGCTAATTTAGCGAGGCGCGACCTCAATAAAGAATCTCTAAAAATTGCATCTGAAAATTCCCACCGTCGCAAACGATCCTTGGGAATCAGAAGCAACAGGATGGAAGACGAGGAACGATTGTGGCAAGCCAGCCGGAGGTCCAAACCTCCGAGTCATAACAGAAGGGATGAGTGCAGCCTCAGACAAGCCTGCAACGCCGGAAGGTTGCTCTCCCGATTACCTTCCATTCACGAGATTACACTCCAATTGAGGTAAGTGATAAATCACGTGGCTATTTGTCAGTGATCCTTACCCAGAAGCGTGACTTTCACGGTTCATGGAGTTAAACATGTTTGAGTTATGATATTATCTTTTCTTTTGTATTTGAAGCCTCCGCGCATTTTGAGAGCAAAAATTACTTGCTAAACCATTTTCTATCAAACATGTTGAACTTCAGGAAATTTATCTTCGTTTAAAGCAATATTTTTCTGCTTTATTGTAATCCTTTTAACTCAATTAGTGATTTAAGAACTTTTCTTGTATTTCTTTAACCTAGAAATTTTAAAAATGATTTCATTGATATGTCTGATTGCGTAACATAGCTTTTGGAAGTGTGTCATCGATGATTTACACCAAGTTATTAACATAAGTGAGTTCATCTCATGAAAAATATACCTTGTTGCCGTTCGCAAAGCTTTCTTTTCGAAAGAAGCATTTAACGCATAAACGAGTGAATGATTTGCTTTCTTTAAAGTATTTAAATATACCATATTTAGAAACAAATTTTGAAATGGTAATGAAAAAAATAAAGTGATTCATGGTGTTAAACACACTCGTCTACTATCTTTTCAGTTCCCCGACGACTCAAAAGAAGAAATGTATAAAACTTTTAGCTAATAAATGTTACATATAGCGTAAAAGTAGAGTAAGAGAAACTCATTTCAGTCTTTACAATCTTTATGGCAAAGAGTATGGGCCCCACGTTACCCCTTATCAAAAGTACCTTCCATCCATTTTTGCCTATCTATATAGGTATATGAGGGCAAATTGAAGAGGAGGGGGGGCATTTTGCGTGTCGTAGAATGTCAATATGATGGGGAAAGGGGGTACATGAAAGCAATTTTTTTTTCATTACTTTATTATCTTTTAAAATATAATCAATTTCTCAGAGCAATGAAGTCCTCATGATTGAATAGTTTTTTCTTTGTGTCCTAGATTTTTTCCAGATTTTTTTTTATATAAATATTTTTTTACTTAGTGGAATTTTTTTTAAATGTCTTCAATTGTTCACATGTGCCCCTATAGAGAGGAACATGTGAACAAGCCTATAGCATTTATGAACACGATTAAAAAATGCAGAACGAGCATCATACTTCAACGAAAAGCTTTTTAATATAATACAAATGCGTGTATAATCAAATACTGTGTCAGTTTAAATTGTACAGTAACTGTCAAAAAGAAAATATTTTTCTGAATCATATAACTCTACTCGCTGTCAAGTTTCGTAGTTCTCTAATCGCTGGATCGGCAAGAAAAAATTTGGCTTAACAATACGAAAAATATCTTATTATGTAAAGTTTTTTCTTGTTATATAGTGCACTTATGCTTCATACAGAATATAATGATGAATTTTTAAAATTATTTTAGCTTCAGTTTTTCAGCTAAGGGAAAATAATTTGCCTTTTTTTCCCTTGTAAATATTATGTAACGCTAAATTGTTGGCCAACTAATAATAATGTAATAATAATTAACAATAAATTTACAAATTGATTGTAGCAAAATAATAATTACAAATATCTCTAAACCCTTTTTTCAACACTTATAATAGCCTTATATATACATATAATTACAACCTTATAATTACACTTATAATAACCTTACACCAATATTCATGCTACTGAGAGGATGTGGGAACTGTTCATATGTGCCCCTACATGATGTGTTCATCACAAGTGTCCCGTTATCTACTTCAGAACTAAATTTAAAAAATAAGGAGTTCTTAATTAAGTTAAAAAAATAAACATTGTCACAAATTTACTTGAATGTTCATAGAATGGTTTGCAATAATTAAGTTTAGCTTATTAGTTACTTTAAAATATGTTTTCACTTGAAGAAGACAGAGAGATCACATACAAAACAAAGCATACATGCTAAACAAAGAAGCAGTTACCACAGAAACATAAACTGGCTCATTGCTCTAAATATTTGGCGAGGAAGTAGACCTGCTACTGCTATTACATGAGAGTTTTCAAGATTTTTTGCTTGACGTTATCCTAATAAAACTTACCATGATCACATGTGCCCCCCTTTCACCTATATTGTAACAAGAATCTACCTAATGATTTTGATGAGCTGTCTCCCCCCTCTCCCTTCCCTTTTACCAGCAAAAAAATTCAATTGCACCCCCCGATTAATATCAAAATACATTTTTCTTCTATCCATGTATTTACTTTTAACATTAAACATTTCTTGATGTAAATTAAACTAAAAATTTCTTGCTTTTTTATTTTTCCTTCAGAAGTTACCACAACGAACCTCATTGGGATGCCTTTCTTTGGGGTATTAAAAAGAAGAAATGTACCAAAATATATTGCAAACGTCACAGATCACCAAAAGGCTCGAAATATCACCATTGGGATTCAAAAGAAGATTCCATTTCACGTAGACATGATCACAGCAAGATATCTTCACACTCGGAAGAAGAAAGTTCCGAAACACCAGTTTCAACACAAAAGACTTTCAATTTCTGAAACAGTTTCGCTCTTCTCGTTCCCATAATGTGATGCTAGAATGGAGCATAAGGTTTCAAGTGGAATCCATCTCTTGGAAGCGTGACCACGGTACGTCTTCACTTTCGGAAGAAGAAAGTACCGAAACACCAGTCTCAACATTTTAAAACTTAAAATTTTTGAAACATATGCTTCTTTATAGCTCTTAACAGTTCTTTAATATGACACATTAGAGAACAGCATAAGGGTTGAAGTGGATTCCATTTATTGGAGACAAGACCAGGATCGCAGCAAGATATTTTCACACTAGGAAAAAGAAAGGGCGGAAACCATCTATAAACATTTTGATGAGTTTGATCCAAACCAGAAGCCGATCTACTCCTGGTTCAGCATCCCCAGAGGTATTGATTCACTTGGAAGACTTGAAAACCACGACATAAATATCGTGCCCCAGGCATCATCAGCGAACACGGACTATCTTCGATCGGCTGGCATCGAACCCCGAACCCTCCAGTTACGAGACCGGCCCTTTACCGATCAGGAAACCATGACCCCTTACATCTTCTTCGGTTTTAAACGATCTTCAATGTGAAACTCAATCTGTAGAACCAAATCGATGATGCAGGAATATATAGTCACATCAAAACTGAATTTTATTTTCTTCTTCCGAATAGCTCTATCAGGATAGTAAGAACTTTCTGTAAAAAATATTTACCAACAACAATACTGATTGCTTTGTTTATGTAAGTTTTTACTGAAACATAAATATTTTTGTATTGTTAGTTATTATGACCTTCACGAAGTATTGACTTTGCATTATTTAATTGTACCACAAAAAAGTCTTTGTCCTATGTAAAAACAAATCATTGTAGTATATCTCATTAAACTCATTTATTTTTTAATATGATTGTGTCCTCTTTTCACTCTTTTCATTTCTTTTTTCTTAAAACAAAATTTAAGAAAAGTCAATTTGTGATGTAAATTTCTGTATTCAAAGTGTGTCATACAAAAGTACATGTTTTAATGAAATGGATTATTATTCGTAATTATTTTGTTCAAATAATTATGCAATTTTTGGGAATTTTTTAAATTCTTTTCAAGGAAACAAAAAACAAATTAGAAAGCTTCAGAGCTTATAAAGTTAAATATTTTCACTAGTACTCCAGATGCTCCATACAGTCCTCAAACGGAAAACGTCAATTAATTTTTTATTTATTCATTTATTTACCTTATTTCACAGATAAATTTAGCCAATTTTTCTTGTTGTAATGTTAACCGCTAAAAGAATATGACAACAGGAATGAGCTTGATTCGATCTACCGAATACTAAAAGGAAATATTACTGAGGAACATCAGTCATCATTTTAACGACATCAGTACAAACATCAATCAAACTTATTAAAAAAAGAAAGAATCGCATATTTAAAAATTTATCAACAATAAATTTAAAGACATTCATTAAACGCATTTATTATGAACCTGAAACTAGACAACTTTGCCACTGCTTAACTTTAAAACCATTTTTAAGTTCGACATACGAGGTACGATCCAAAAGATCTGGGACACGTTGTATAAAACCTTACCCAGAATAGCTCACATCACCGACGCACATCCATCTTCAAAATAGTCATCTTGAGCGACTATGTACTTCTGCCAACGTTAGTATAACTTTTGGAAGCACTCCTGGAATTCATTTTTCGCAACCTCCTGTATAAGGCCTCCTGCGGTGCAACTTAAACTTCATTTAACGAAAGAAAGCGAAACCCTGCAAATGTTTTTTAACTGCTGGAATAGTTTAAGTCACAAGGGGCTAAGTCCAACTAGATGTGGTGCTATTTGTGGTGTATTGCTTGGATATCCAATCGAAGCGTGCAACCTCAACATGGAAGTCGCCTTCTTCACCACGATGAAGTTAAAGCTGAATCACAGGAGGTTACGAAAAATGGCTTCCAGGTTTGCTTCTAAAAGCTATACGAACGTTGGCAGAAGTACATAGTCGCTCAAGGTGACTATTTTGAAGGAGGATGTGCTTCGGTGATGCGAACTATTCAGGGTAAGGTTTTTTACAACTTGTCCCCGAACTTTTTGATCCTTCTACGCATAAGTAGAAGGATGTACTAACAGAAAACTAAGATCTATATTGAAACTATCTGAAACATTTACTAAACTGTTAAAACCTCATATCAACAAAAAGAGTTTTAAATGTGATCCAAAAGTCTCTTTAAAATGTATTTTGATTATCATAAAACATCATTTCATACATGCGATCTGTTCATGCTATTTGAAAAATATATTTACGCCAAAAAGAACAAATTTAAAAAAAAAAGAAGAAGAAAAATTGGGGTGAAAAATAGAACCAACTTCAAAACTGAGAAAAAAAATCCAACTTTCATTCGCTTAGTTGTAAATTGCGAAATAAAGTTTAAAATAATAATAATAATAACTCATTCTTCAAACAATATTATTGCTACGTTTCAACATTTTTTTTTAGTTGACACAAAAATGATACACAGTACTACACGCAACCATAAATTCAATGTTAATTAAAAATTTAAATTAACCCTGAGTTTCTAGAAAATTCTTCTTCAGTTAAATAATATTTTCATAATAATAAGCTTTTGTATGATCTATTTACATTTATAAGCTCACCTTTTTTTGCATTTCAAACGTGTTTCCTTGTAACCCTGAAACACGTGTATGCAGTTCTCTGCAAATTTGAGTGATTTTACATTGTAATAATTATTTTCATTTACTTTTCTGCACAAAGATATTTCATCACTTAATATTGGCATACATTACCGTCGCTGACATATTTAAATCACATTATTTCATAATTTTATGAAAAAAAAAATTAAGAACGTAAAATTGAATTTAAAACATAACTGGGCTAAAATGGGTATAACACTTCCTTTCTTCTTTTTCTTTCTTCTTCTTCTTTTTTTTTTTTTTTTTTTTTTTTTTTTTTGTATCAATTGTAGTCAATTATGGCATACTGTATCTACGCTTCCAACTAATTTATTTCAGAGATTTGGTTACTGACAATCTATTTTTTTTTGGGGGGGGGGGTAATATTTTTTTTTCTGGCACTCACTTCATATTGAGAAAAAATGTAAGAAAAAGAAATATTAAGCCACATAGAGTAAGATAAAAGGATATATTAACTTCTTTTTTGTTATTATTATTATTATTACCACTTGTTTTTAAATGCCGAATGCGTCAATAGTAAATTTTCTTGATAGATATGAATCGTTTCATTTTGCTAAAACAGGTATAGTTATAACTCACACACATAAATTAACATAATATATCTTACTTTAAGTACGGTTTTTTTTATAGGTTTTTCAGTGCGTTACATTTGTTCAGAGCTGAGTCATTTCAACATTCCGTATGGATAAATTCCTTTTACCACACTTTATCTTCAAATAAAACAACCAAATGAGTACATTCTTGCTTTCACGTCTTCTTATGCATTCTGACAAAGTTTCTTCCTATATGAAAAACGTTTTGTACTAATTACGAAAGCTTTGTTAAGATTGGATATTTTATAGAACTAAAATTGAAAAAAAAAATAGCAGAAGTTTTCCTTATCTCAAGCCAAAAATATCTTTCACTTCACTGCTATTTCCATTAAAAGTGTTTATTTTTCTGAAATGAATTTTACGCCCATACGGTACCTATTCAACAAAACATACCTACACAAATAATTTTTAAAGCTTAAAACTATATTTTGTTGGAAATTAAATTTACTCAGTATGGTTATCGTTTGTACAAAATATTTCCAAGTTGCGTTGAAATCGATACCACGTAACTTCTGAAAACGAATTAAATGAAGCTTGCTGAGAATAGTTAAAATTCCCGAGTTTCTTTATGTACATTAAATACAACCGCCAGCTCAGTTATTCCATCCGAGGACTGTAGTTTCGTGCTTTTTAGCACTTATTAGCCCGGAATAAGAATCACATGAGCTGGAGGCGAAAAATCTCTTAAGGGAGCCAAGAGAGCCAAACAAACTGGTAGCTAATGCAGAATTAGCAAACCAGATGAGCGACCGCAGCAATGGTGCGGTTCAACTCAAAGATTGATAGCTAAGCTAAGGTATTTTGTAGTAAGTTACCGCCCTAAAGCCAGGGCTAAGGCAGAAATACATAAAATACAGCCGCCAGCTCAGTTATTCCATCCGAGGACTGCAGTTTCGTGCTTTTTAGCACTTATTTCTTTATGTGTTGACCAGATTCCAAGAACAATTAAGTTATGCAATCGAATGTTTTAAATTCTTGTTTTGTCTGTTATGATTAAGTTTGTGTTACCATAAAGCATTTATAAAATAGAAAACTTCAGAGAATATTTTGAGCATGAGTTTTAATCTACTTTTTTTACCTGTTCAAATTTCCTATTCTTTAGTTTTAAAGATTAAAAACTTTTCAGTTGGAAGTATTTCCTACTAACTCCATCCCAACTAAGGTCATGTTCATCTTAATGAAAATATTTCTCATAAAGTTCTAGGTAGAAAAGTAATGCTTTTTTCTATTTCCTTCTTCTAATTTTTTTTTCTTTTTTTTGGAACAAATTCATAAATTTTAGCGAAGTAAAAAAAAGAATTTATGGGTTTTTACTGGCTCACCAATCAAAACAGTATATGTGATGAAGCAAAGTTTAAAATAAAATCTCAGAAACAGAAAAACAAGCCTGTCTGACATCCAAATCAGCGTGCACTTCTTATAATGAAAAGTGAGTCTCCTACAAAAACGGTACGTGAGAACCATTTTGCTTGTGGTGCATCAATCAAGCACTTTTTAAAAACATAAAATCCCACAGTTTCATTTAAAGGACAAAATAAAGTTGAAATTTTTGCAGAGTGTGCTAGTTTTCAATCCAGTAATCTCCACAGAAAGAAATTCTTTTCCTACTTCAGAGCCTCTCTTTTCCCGTCATTCTCCCCTGAGATGAGAATTTAGTTCTAGATTTTAAAAAATTAACGCTCTCAACACTGTAAAAACGATTCAGAAACGTTACTGGAAAATAATGGGCAGCTGAGGTGCCCAATTACTCCCAGTGACATATGTCTTGCAAAACCAGGAACGTTTTCCGCTAAAATTCAGATGCCTCCCAGAAATTATCCTGGGAAGCCTCTTGAAAAATTCAGAAATCTTCCTGTTTAAAGCTAATCGTGTCTCTCGAAAATTAGAGTAAACTTAGGAGGGTATAATACAATAGCTTCACACCTTCCTGATTTATAAAGGACGTTCCAAAAGCAGTATTGCAAAAATGGCCAAAGATAAGACAGACCTCCACGTAAGTATCAAAAGTTTTACTCGCTAGCAATTCTTGTAAAGCTAAAGTAGTCCGTGGACTTATTCGTTCCTTTTGAGGCCTTAATCAATCTGGACAGACCGTAATTGAAATGAAACCAGTGCAATTTATAAATACGCTCAGTTGTTCTTTAAACTGGGAACTTAAAACATTTTTCGCAACAGTGAAAAGTTTGCATTTTAGCATTCGTGCAACATGTAGCAATTCAGAAAATTTTTGACAATGATACTTGATTTTTTCCAGAAAGTAGATAAAAACCATTGGAATCTCGAAACGTATACTTAGTAATACTCAATAATGTTTCGGGTTTTTTTTTTACAGTGTAGAAAGCATCATTGGAATAAGGAAACCTGTCTCTTTACTCTGCGTTAAAATAAAGACAACAGTCACTAAATGTCCCCATCGTAATATAGTCATCATTTCCTAAAACTGTAAAATAAATTGCGCCATGATCGACCGTCGGAATAAACTAATGGCTATGAATAATGAAGTAATTTAAAATATTGTGCTACTGGCGAAGCCACAAACTTTGTGTGAAAAGCAATTACCTACACTGTGAAAAAATTCCGAAACGTCACTGATTACTTCCGTGGCACGTTTCAGGATTTCATAGGTTTACATCAATTTCCTGTGATAATCAAGTATCTTTGTCAAAATGTTTCCTGAATTGCTACAAGTTACACGAATGCAGACTTCTCACATGTTGTGAAAGACATTTTTAGCTATTAGGGTTAACTGAGCATATTTAGTAAGTGTATCGGATTCAGTTCAATCACGAACCGTCAAAATAGACTAAACTCCCAATGACAGCGAATAAGTCTCAGGATTCCGTATTCTTTGCTCGAATTGTAGGCAAGTAAGATAATTGGTACTTACTTGCAATTCCGTCATAGCTTTGGTCATGGTTTGCAATAATGCATTTGGAGCTTTTATGGTAAGTAAGGGAGGTGCCAAGATGTTATTTAAAACTTTCCTAAAATTTCTCTGAAGGTTCCAGAGGCATGATTGACTTTAACCAGAGAGATTTCTGAATTCTCCAGAAAGATTCCAGGATAGTTTCAGGTAGGTTACTTTACTTTTAGCGGAAAACGTTCCTGTTCTTTGCAATAAATGTTACTGGCAGAAATAGGTTACTTTGCAATATATATTACATTAGCTGCCCATTATTTTTCGGAAACGTTTCTGGATTGTGTTTAATGTGTATATTAAAAATAGCCTTAAGTTAAGAAATCGTTCTCGTTAATTTAAGAAGGATTGAACAAATTTCTTGACTCAATAGTAGATTTATGACTCAACACTAAAATAACCCTCAAGCAGTTAGAAGAAACCGTTTCTCCAGAGCAGAAGTTCTCAATAAAAATGAAAAAAAAAAACTGTTTATGTAACCTTTAAAACCAAAGAAAGCTGAGAGAAAAACGAATTATTTTCATTCTATCTCAAATTGCTAAGTGGGTCCTTTTTAGTCGGTTTTTCGTGCCTCCCAAGAGCTTCAAGAGTCACGAAAATATCGTCTAACGCTTACTTAGAGTCAGCTAAAGCCCATAAAACTTAGATTTACTTTTATTTTTCACCCTGTTTTTGCATTAAAATAGTGAGAAGGGGTTAAGAGTCAAGCCATTTGTTGATTTAATAGAAGTTAGGAAACGACTCTTTTTTAGTGCTTTTCTTTGAAAGCAATTTGAGGATGAACTTCAGTTTTTCCTCCCTAACTTCCTGGCCTGAATTTGATGGTTTTCAGTACGCCCTTTGAAACTAATCAATGTATGAAATGCGATGGCTCAATCACGAATTTGGCCGAAAGTCAACCAGACAAAATATCAATGAAACTTTTTTTTGTTAGTTAATTCCACTTTCAAAAACAGAGGACTATGATAGTTCTTCCCCTTAAACTTTTAAACTGTTGACCTTGGAAACAGACATTTACAAGCGATATTTTTTAAAGCAAAACAGGGGACTTTTTTAATAGCCTAAGTAATAATTTCATCAATAGCCACGTACTCTGTTTCAAAATAGAGACTTTTTCGTAACACAACGTCCATCTCGCGCGCTGTATTTTTGAATTAGTTAAACTTAATACAAGTTCTAAATTCGTTAGTTAATGCAAGTAACGTATTTGATAAATTAGTTCATATAGGCTGCATCTTAATTTTTTTAGAAAAGATTATTATACAATTATTTAATGCTTTTAGAGCACTTGAATTAATTTATTTATTTTTGAAAGGGCCATGGAGTTGATGATTTGCCTTGAAGTCATTTTAATTTGAAAAAACGCAATCTGTAAAATTTGTGCTAAATTGTGATTCTAACATGCACGTAATGAGATTCGAATCTACCATCTTTCTGGGAGGAAAAAAAAAGTGCAGTGCTGCCCTCTACACTTCTTTTTTAAAAGTACAATATCAATAGATTGCTCCTAGCGCTCTCAAATTTTTCGACTATTTTCGACTCACGGCACCTTTTGAAGAGTTAGAATTTTATCGCGGCACCCTGTTCCATCTCTATTATGAAAGGTAAATGAGCTAAATAAGACCATCTTAATGTTCACAGCTAAATATCCTGCTCAAATATGACTGAATTTACACTACTTTTTGAATATTCATCAGATGCCCTTATTGGGTCACAATCCACTTTTCTAGGTTATCAAATCATAGGAAAAAATGACGGTACATAAAGACATTTTTTACTTTGAATTCGTCAACTACATAAATTAAGCTTCAAGAACAATGGATAACATTTTTTATGTTAGTAAACTACAATAAACCACATAGAAACAAAACCTACTGTAAATAAGATAAGGTAGTTTTGACATCTCTCTTCTGCAATAACTTTTAATACACTGTTACCTGGTAATAAAAAAACTGCTAGTTAAAAAGACTTAACCATCGGTCAGGCTTTATGATGACAATAAAGACACGATATGGCGAATTTTTACTGTTCTACATTAAAAAATAGGGCAATGGCTATAGTGTTCGACATCGCCTCATTTGGCGCACCACCTAACACATACCACGGGCACATCGCGGCACCCCTTGCCTCTTCCTACGGCACCCCAGGGTACCGCGGCACCCAGTTCGAGAATTCCTGTCCTAGCGAATTCAACCAGTAAATTCATAGAATTCATAGGACGGTCAGTGGTGTAGCCCGGGAATTGGCCATTTCAGCCCACCCCCCCTCCCCGAAATGATCCCAAACTATTCCCATCCGGGGACAAGCCTCCAATTTTTTTTTGTACAGAAAGCATTAAAAACCCTCAAAGTTCGAAAGTATCCTAATAAAAGCCCCCCCCCCCCCCAATACTAAATATTTAAAAGGAAAAAACAAAAATTGAAATTGATCACAAGATTTAAGTTCAAGCATTGTATTTCTACTTGTCAAAATGCTCTGTATGTCTGGGTCTTGGTGTGAGTCCGATGTTCAGTTGAATGTTGAATTTTTAGAATTTACAGTCAATAACTTTTCAAACAATGTGTCGAAAATCTGAACGGTAGGACGTTGCGTCTTGAGGTCGTCTGTAAGAATATTTTACACTAGCAGTACCCGAATGGCTTTGTTAGTAGTAGAAAATTAAAAGGTCATTTGGTTCACTTGTATATTTACAAATAATGGATGATGAATTTCTGGGCAGTTTGCTATGTTAATTTGCTCACTTATGTTATGGTAATTTGCCCGTCCACTTTATGATAATTTACTCGTCCATGTTATGATAATTTACTCGTCCACATTATGATAATTTGCTCGATATAATGTTCTTAAAATTGGAATAGAAAAAGAACAAAATCGAATTTTCGAAAAATCGCATCGAGGTGCTCACCCCTATGCTACGAACTGACTTTGCACTAAAGTTCGTAAAAAACGGCGGAACAGTCTAGGCGTTATGTGCATAACAGACATCCAGAGATCCAGACACACAGATTTTCAGCTTTATTATTAGTAAAGATTTTCTCCTTATTTTACAGATTTTTCGCTCTTATTTCTATAGTCTCTGCTGAGGACTGGAAAAAAAAGTCAATGCACCTTACATCATCAGCAAGAGCTCGTTTAAACGATGCTTGTTATGATTTTTCTTTGGAGTTTCTCCCGAAACAAAAGAGCATACGTAGGCTGTTGGTGAGTGTTTAAGATTGCACAGACTATAAGTAGGATATGTAGGATATTATAGGCTCAAGCATAGCGAATCCAACGCAATAATTTCATTAAATTAGCATTTTAGATAATTTATGTGTCAATTGTTCAACTTTTCGAGACATAAAATGTAGCTGGGAAAAGTATACAACTTCACATACTTGCTCCCAAAAAAGTTCGCCTACTTGCACCAACTCACTATATTGAAATCAAGTTACACTAGTTTGAAAATAATGGCTTCATAAAATAATTCAAGTAAGAGATCATTTGTTGCAACAAAATATGGCTATTTAATACTTTTAAGTTTTGAGAATTTACTGCACTATTACATTTTGTAAAAGAAAATAACTGCGGATAAAAAAAATTTCCTTAGCCTGCGAAAAAAACGAATTTTTCCCCTCACAACACATATGGCGCTGCAGATCTCACTGAAAATTCACTCACAGTAGTGCGGCTGTGTATGTTAAATTATATGAAACTTCTACTATCCTTCAATATTAATACTCTTTGACACAACTATGTATGTCTCATTTAATATACCTATGAATGCTCATGTAATACTACGTATCTGAATTTTTAAGAAAGTGACTGAAGTCCTATTTTCATCAACCTTGTATTCTTTGAAGATTAGCAATTAATTTATTAACTAAACGAACAATTTTATTTCAGTGAGTTTAGAAACATAATTCTTCAGGTTAAATTATTTCACTATCATCCAAATAGTAACGAGAGTTTATATCATAATCTCCCCTCCCCCTCCCCCTAGTACGGAACTCGGAAGTTGCTTGAAATTATAGTCTTCTTCTCCAACCCCTTAAAAAATATTTTCTACGTTTTTTAGTCACATAAGGGCAGAAAAAACGGCAAAGTGGCTCTCCCCTGGAATTTTTTCGAAATTGAAGTCCTAAAATTGCAATTTTAAACTATCTTTGGTGACATGCAATTGACCAGATAGCCCAGTTATCACATTTAGAGACTACAGCTTCGTTCTTATTAGAACTCATCAGTCCAAATTAGTGAATAACCGAGCTGAAGGCAGATGTCATCTTATTGAAGCTGAGTGCCGACAAATCGATAGATAAAGTAAATTTATCTCACCAGCGAATGTCCGCAGCATGGTGCGGTTCGACTTGTAAATTGAAGGCAAAGCTTGTGTATTTAGCAGTAAGTTACCCCCTAAACCAGGGCTAAGGCAGAACTACATGCAATATACCAGACAGCCCTGTTATCGCATCCAGAGACTGCAGTTTCGTTTTTATTAGAGCTCATCACGAGTTGATCCGTCATACTGCGTACGCTCGCTAGTGAGATAAATTTACTCTATCTACCAGTTTGTTGGCACTATCAGCTTTAATAAGATGACATCTGTCTCCAGCTCGGTTATTCCCTAATCGAGACTGATGAGCTCTTATAAGATCGAAACTGCAGTCTCTGGGTGTGATAACAGGGTTGCCTGGTATATTGCATGTAGTTCTGCCTTTTGGCTAACTACCTTTGGTAACATTTGGAAAGAGCATAGGAATCAGAGGATCTCGTTTAGGGTGGGGCAGTTGCCCCCTCCCTCCCCTTCTGACTACGCCCATCGACAGATGTTTTAGAATATCAATGAGGCAATGTCTGCAAATTGATGACTAGCAATAATAATTATTTTTATATCACTACTCAATGATAAGAATATACTTTAAAAAGCAATGGTTATGCTAAGCATTATTATTTTAACCAAATGATTGATATTTATACAAAGAATAGCAAAAACCAGAGAAAAATGGCTTCCGGGTAATAAAAATATATGTATTAAAAATATTTTCTTCGGTCGATAATACATTTTGAATAGCTTTTTGATGCACCATTCTTCCAATAATACAACTTTTTTATGAACGAAACTCATTACTGAAATTGTTACCTATTTTTCCTTTTTAAAGATACAGTTATTAATACAGCAATATTAATATATTGACAGCCCAGCTAAATCAATAATAAGAAGAAAAAGGCTTCTGCTCCATCAATTGAAGGACGATTGATTGATGCCATAGAAGTGAAAAATCAATCATCTACGTTTTTTGCCTAGTTCAATAAATATGAAGCAAGACTTTATCTTGTCCCATTTCCCTTTTCGTAATCTTTTCAGTGTAGTAAACACTGAAGGCATCAAGAGAAAACATATTCCAAGACAATGTTTCTCAACAAATCCTGCGACAGTTATCCGTACATAAGGGTCTATGAGTTGTATTTTCAAAATAAAATTGGGGTTGACCAAATGATATAAGGAACTAATTCATCTACACATGCTTAATAAGGAAGAAAGATAACACAGGGGAACAAAAAAAAATAATTTTTCTTTAGTGCCCTGAATTTTAGAGCTGATTTTAGATATGTTTGGGGCTCTGAATCGAAACATGAAGTTCCAGCAGCTCTGCATTTTTAGATAAGTGATGTTGTTTTCCCCAAAATGTGCAGTTTTAACTCCATTTTGCGCGCTTCTAAATCAAGTATAGGCCTCTGAAACAAGGATTGCTTCTGGCATATTTACCCTGTTATCAGTCTGCAGTCCAGTAACTTAAATAAAATTCACAAGATGTAGTAAACATTTAACTAGTTTACTGATAACGCTTCAACAAATTAAGGTCATTTTGTAAATTCTTGCTTTGCAAAAATTCACTTTGTGTGATGTGTGATGAGTTGGATGTTTGCATACAACATTTTCAGGGCCAGGTTAATGTAGTGGGCTAACTCTGAATAAACATTTTTTGGGGGGTCGTCTGAAATAAAACCTTATAAACATAAACATTAATGGGAAATCAGGAATGGCAATTCCAGGGGTGTTGAGGTGTTTAACCACTCGTTCAAAATTTTTGCATAGGGACGCAGAGCATCCCACACTAAAGTGCACCGAAAAAAAAGCAAATAAATAAAGGAGAAAACCTTACTTTTCTTAAGTTCAGTTCTCTTAAGTAAGACTACTACAATTTTAGTCATTTATAGGACTTTAAAAATTGGGGACGCATGGCTAACAGCCTAATTGGCTGGTTTGGTAATCAAGCTCAGATTATTTGTATAATACAATAAGAAAAAAATTCCATGCTTTGTTTTTTATTTGATCTATGAATGTAACTTAAATGCGCGTCACGTATACAATTTCAATGTTATATCTAAGAAATGTGAGCTCCTGGGCAAAAACTGATGTCACATTTGAACTCAGGGCACCAAATTCATACGAAATGAATTCCAAATACCCGGGCACCAAAATCACTGTTCCCCTGCGTAATATCTTTTGAGAAAACTGTTTTATTGCAACTGTACACTGTACAGCACAAGCAACACCGACATAAAAAATGAAAGATAAGTTCTTATTAATACAAAAATGATATTTATTTATAAGAAACCGCTCATCAGTAGTTGATTGTATTGTTGTTATATTTATTAGGTTTAAAATATTGTTTCTAAAAATTGTGTTCCTTTCCAGCTTTGTCTTCCATCGATACAATTGTGCAATATTTCAGGATTCCAATTCAGCTTAGTTTTGACATTGAGAAACGGGCGGGGGCACCAAAGTATTGTGTTGAAAATCACTAGTTTAAGATACAGGGAAAACGATCACTATAGAACTGTTGAAATTTAAACCCTAGAACACTTGGCAAGACCATATTTAAAATAGAGATGTAGGTAAAATGTTCAGTTTTTTTATTTGGAGCACAATCGATCAATATGATTGTAAAGCAGCAATAGCTGGCATGACTAGCCCCATGTTGACAGTGGACATTCCACCAGTAGAGTAAGCTGAATGTTTGCTGGTGATATTTTTATTAAAATAACATCAAAACCAGTCCGCAAAAAATGCTGCTATTACTAAAATATTTAATTTCTAATTCTTCTCAAAATTTTCGTGTCTGTGATATTCTAAAAGTAGGTCACCTTACCCTATCTAAAAAAAATGCAATCATATTTTTTTTCTCTTTATGACAACAAATAAAGAAACTATGAATAATTAATTGTGAAATAAAAGAACTTACTACAGAAGAGGATTCGAATTTATTGCTCAAATCTTAATGTGCACCTTTTTTTAATTAAAAAAAAAGTTGCAGACTTCTGAAAATTACTCAAGACTGCTGAAACAACCCTTCCTGTAATACAGTTTATACAATACAGTTGAACCTTAGAGCAGGAATTAGTAACTTGAGGGAGCAAGCCTGCAATTAGTAACTGGAGGCAGGAATTATCAACCGGAATTAGTAACTGGGGGGGGGGGGAGCAACATTGACTTAGGAAATGCTGCAGCAAAGATCTCAAATCACATGGTTCAACTTCGACGAATGGGAGACACGTTTTACCTAAAACGACTGAACGAAACCTGATTTATCTTCCAACCCTTTACTTTCAAATATATCACGTGACTTGGGATCCTTGTTTCAAGAGCTGAAAGCTTCACTCTCTCCATCTTTGATTCCTTCTCAATGAGCTGAACTATGCGGTTTTATTATGTGATTAGGACTGTATGCTATTTGTAAGTTGTAAATTAATAAAAACTTTTTAACAAAAAAATTGAACCGCCGAAAAAACTGAAAAGCAAAAAATAATAAACCATTTTAATTAAACCTTAATAACTAAGTTCTTAAACTGATGTAAGTATACCTAAGTATATATTTTTGTAATAATTTAGAGTTTTTAATTACCCTCAATAACTCAGTTCTTAAATTAATGTAAGTATGCCTAAGTAGTTTTGAGTCGGTGCCAAACAAGCAAATTAATTATTTTTGTAAAGCGTGAGGCGCAGCGGTGGCGTATGGCGACACGCCCCTTCGCCGTAAAATGCCGAGCGTTCACGAAGTTAAACCCGAACGTCGTCGAGTGGTCTCGAAGAAGCACGTGTCGAGTATTTGGCTGCTACTGAGCTTTTGCCTCATATACAAAAGTCAAAATGTTTATATCATTGTTCATCACACTGAAGAAGGATTTCTCATCTTGTTAAAAGCTCAAATAAATGGTTTTGTGGGTCATAGTATTATTCAGCGTAAGTATGGCATAACAACTGTAGCCGTTAATTGCATACATGATCCTGAAGATTTTTCTCACTGGTTGTTTGCCTCTCTCGTGCGAGGTCCCAAAGGTTTCAAAGCTCCAACGAGAGGTACTTTTTGTTGTATACGATCTACTAGTATTCATGATTTAATGATGGCGTGTGAAGGGAGCATTTTTTGAAACATTTATGTTTATCGCCGGACATTTCACATTACATTGCTAATTTTATTTGGTTATTTCTTTAAATTTAGGTAATTTAGGGATCTTTGTTTATTTATTGTTTGGCACCGACTCAAAACTACTTAGGTATACTTACATTAATTTAAGAACTGAGTTATTAAGGGTAATTAAAAACTCTAAATTATTACAAAAATATATACTTAGGTATACTTACATCAGTTTAAGAACTTAGTTATTAAGGTTTAATTAAAATGGTTTATTATTTTTTGCTTTTCAGTTTTTTCGGCGGTTCAATTTTTTTGTTAAAAAGTTTTTATTTTATAATTTTTTGTGGCTATAAGCTACTAATGTGGCTATAATCTGTATGCTTATATTTTTGATTACTTTTAAAATAGCTACCTACATTACTTTAGCTATTAACATATATATATATATATATATATATATATATATATATATATATATATATATATATATATATATATATATATATATATGTAATCGTATTTTAACAATTATCTGTTGTGTTACATAAATAATTTTTAAAAAGCAGGCTTTATATACTAACATGGGTAGGCCTACAAAAAATGCTGTTTGGATGAGGAAAAGATGTTTAGAAGAATCTATTAATGAGAAAGAAAAAAGGTTGGAAGCAAACAGAAAGAGAATTACATTAACACGTTCACAGGAGAGTTTAGGTCAGCGCGAGGAAAGACTGTCGAGAATGAGAAGCTACAATAACGATAGGTTATTGCGAAAAGGTGATAAGCAGCGCGCTCGTCGTTAAGATATGATAAGAGAGCGACTTTCAAATGAGAGTGAAGAGCAACGCGCTCATCGTTTAGATCTGATAGAGAGCGAGTTTCAAATGAAATTGAGGACGAACGTATGCTGCGTTTGGATGCTGCTCGTAACCGTTCAGCAATGGTGGTACTTCACGAATCTTTCGAGGAGAGAACTAATCGTCTGAGCGCCATGCGACAAGCAGCTCGCGAGCGAAGAAACCAGTGTAACGCAGAAAACTTTAAGAAATCAATTAATGTTTATGCTGACTTGTCGTGTTCAATATGCAAAAAAAATTTGTATCCTCAGCAACGTAGGAAATTGCAAACTAAAAATTTAGGCTCTATTTTGCCTAACGAACTGGTAGCTTTAGGTAATATAATTACTTGTTCACGATGCTCAAACAATATTAAAAAACATAAAACTCCACCCCAGGCCTATTGGAACAAAATGTCGGTAGCTGCAAAACCTACAGAAATTGATGAGTTATCGGAAATTGAGAAACGTTTTATTTGCAGAGTAGTGCCATTTCTCTTAAAATAATAAAAGTTCAAAATCGTTTGAGCCAAGACTGGTGCAAAGGGCAGACAATCCTTTTTGCTCAGGATGTGGTCGAGCTGGCGGAACAACTTCCGCTTGAACCTAATCAAACTGGATTCGTGCTCGTAGTAGAAAGTCGTGAAAATTTAGAACATTCTAGGGAGTTTCAAATTGATATAGGTAAACTTCAAATGGCATTGCAGTGGCTCCTAAAGAACAATGCACTGTATAAAGATGTTCGTGTGCATTTTCCTACTGTGATCGATATTTCTACGATAACACAAATTGCTGACGAATTTGCATTTTGTCATCTATTGTACGTTAGCTTTGTTGTACAAACTAACTTATTTGGTTTCCGCTGAAAAAAATATATAACTCCAACATTTTCTTATTGTTAGTACCACTGAATCCAACACACATTTCTTCAAATATCTCGAAAACTCATTTCTGCAGATACTGCCGCTTACCTGCCCACGGCAGTACACACAAGAGACATACAGGTCTGAAGCTCATTCATTGTGAGCTTTTTTTTTTTTTTTTTTGTAATACCCAACTCAGAATCAAAAAATCTTGGAGTGAACAACTAATCACCCTCTCTCCCCCCCTTAGGGTAGGAATTTTTCCCTCAAATTTATAGGGGAATTACTTCAGGCTATACCCTTTCTAATAAAAAAAGAATATTCAAAATCGGACTACTCTGTAAAAAGTTATGTGTGGTCATACATTAAAATATATATATATATATACGTGTCGACTTGAGAACCTCCTCCGTTTTTTCGTCGGTTAAAAATAGTATGCCACCATCACTAAACTTCGCCTTATTTTTTCATACAAATCCTGAATATAAAAAATGTTTGACGACTGGCACTGAAAACTAACCCTAATCACAAGTACCAGAGATTGAGAGGTCTACACTGCCGTGTGCAGGTAAAGGGCTATAACTGCAATTTTATCTTTTTTTTTTTTTGTCATCATTGTTTGTACGTTAGCTTTGTTGTACAAACTAACATATTTTTTTTTAGCGGAAACCAAATAAAATTCCAACATTTCCCAGTTGATAGTACTGAATCCAGCGCACAATTCTTCAAATATCTCGAAAACTCATTTCTGCAGATACTGTCGTTTACCTGCTCAAGACAGTACACACGAGAGACATACAAGTCTGCATCTCATTCATCGTGAGGGTTTTTTTTTTTTTTTTTGTTATACCCAATTCAGCATCAAAAAATCTTAAGTGAACTACTAATCGCCCCCCTTTCCCCACCCTTTGGGTAGGATTTTTTCCCTCAAATTTATATAGGAACAACTTCAGGCTATACCCTTTCCAATAAAAAAAAAAAAGAATATTCTAAATCGGACTATTCTGTAAAAAGTTATGTGTGGTCATATATAAAAAAAAACCTGTGAGTGAACAACAAATCTCCCCCTTTTCCCACCCTTAGGGTAGGAATTTTTTCTCCAAATTTATATGAGACCAACTTCAGGGTATAACCTTTCCAATAAAAAAAGAATTATCAAAATCGGACTATTTTGTAAAAAGTTATGTGTGGTCATACATTAAAAATCTGTGAGTGAACAACAAATCAACCCCCTTTTCCCACCCTTAGGGTAGGAATTTTTTTTTTCAAAATTTTTATGGGACCACCTTCGGGGTATACCCTTTCCAATAAAAAAAAGAATTATCAAAATCAGACTGTTCTGTAAAAAGTTATGCGTGGTCATACATTAAAAAAAAAAAAAAAAAATATATATATATATATATATATATATATATATATATATATATATATATATATATATATATATATATATATATATATATATATATATATATATATATATATACGTGTCGAATTGAGAACCTCCTCCGTTTTTTCGTCGGTTAAGAAATAGTAGTATTTTTCAAATTATCGACACCGATCCAACGTAGAACTCCTTGAAAAGGACAGGCCGACTGATCCGACATCTTGGTTCCTAGATAGCTTTGGATCCAACCTTGTTTCTAGTATTTATTAATACGTTATAATGTCCGTTGGTTGCTAGGTCGTAAAAAAAATTGATGATAAGTTGAGTAAAATGTCACTTTTAATGTAAATCTAGAAAGTTAACGTTGTTTACAAATTCAACAAAAGAAAATGTTTACTGCAATGAATCTCAGTTTCACATCTTATTTGTTTTTAATTTGTCATAATTAAATCTTCTTTATTTACAGAATAAAATAATCAAACATCAATCGGGCAACACATTTACAGCTCGGACACCAGTTTTCTGCCACGAGGTTTTTATACAAATACTAATTTTATCATGTTTAAATTTAAGGTACACCTCTATCGGAGAGTATTTTCTCACATCATGTAACTCACTTCTTTTTTAATTTTTGAGCAATCACATTGCTTATTGTTCTCATTTGACTGTTTTGAATCCATGTGATTTTATTTTCCCCCCGTCTTCCTCTGCAGTACCTCCGTCGACCGGCCCCTCCTGATGCTGCTCCTATATCGAAAACCATCTCCAGGTTGCGTCCATATCTTACACACACACGCATACATACACACACCTACACACACGCATACATACACACACCTACACACACGCATACATACACACACCTACACACACGCATGCATACACACACGCATACATACACACACCTACACACACGCATACATACACACAGCTACGCACACGCACAAATACCCACACACTCATGCCTTTACACAGACACAAACACACACGCCTACATAAACACACTCACTCGTGATTGCGAAAAATAACTTGAATTCAAGATGCCAAAATTCAAATTATTATTATTTTCTTTTTTTAAATTTTTGAAACTTCCCCGTGTTCCACAAAGTATGACACGAGGCTTACACGAGTAGTATAGAAGCTATTTTACGGAGTCACTCCGTACCGGTGAGGCAACAGCGACTTATATTCTGTTTGGATATTTTCAACCTGGTAAACTTTTGAAAAGTCGAATCGAAATACTGTGGACAATATTATAAAAAAAGGTTGATTTCAATTACCATGGCAGAAAAATAACAATGTCATCATAGTTTGAACCCATCGAAATGAAATATCTTCATTGTTTGTTGCACTGTTGTTTCTAAACTGTTATATAAACTTTACAAACTTGAGTTATGAATCTTACATTATCCTATTAACTAACGCTCATTTTAGCAGCAGAAAGATGTTGTTAATTCTCTTTGTCTGAGAATGCCAGCTATTGAGTTTATATTTTGCAATGAGGAACAGTGAGACAGGAAGAGTGAGACACCATTAATTCGTTGCTCACTGCTCTTATGGCACATTTATATTAAAAGTGAAAGAACTAAATTTAATAAAATTCAGTTACAATCAGCCTGTTGATGCAAATAATAAAAGTAAGTGTGAAAACCCTGCACGAACAAATTGAGGGCACTTGAACAAAATTATGACTTGTTTTAGCTATTACTATCACATAAATGCTTTCATTTCGTACTTGTTCGATTTAAATTATTATTTTTCAATGTTTCATTGCAATATACTAAATGTAATAATATTCATCCACATTTCAAAATTTCACCCTGCCTAAAAAAGATGTCAGATAAGCTATTTTGGAAATTTTCTGAAACAGACAGGAAAGAAACTGTTGTACAAGGGATAGACAAAGACTAGAGTGAAAGAATTCTATCCTTATCAAATGCTACATCACAAAAGGATTTTTAGCCAATTTACTAATACAGAATCATCTAAATCATTTTATCTCATTCTCAAACAAATACACGGCAGATGTCACTACTATGCGCCAAGTCTACACGAAATTTACCTTGATAAAGTGAGTAAGCTCACATCATAATCAAACGGCAACAATCATTCATATTTTTCCAGACAGTTTCTCTAAGTTTGCTAATTCAAAAAAACATGTCTCACTGTTCCCACTCTCTGGGGGGACAGTGAGACAAAATTGCATTTCGTTTTTATTTATTTTTTCGTCAGTGTGGGTTTCTTCTAGTTCCATTTTTATGATACCTATTAGAGAGACAAATAATAAACCATTTGAAAGATATTGATTTCTGCGTTTTTTTTAGTAATAAAAATTATCAATCAATTTTTGTGTCTCACTGTACCCACCCTTCCCCTAAGTAGTAAAATCCAAATTAAAATTAAAATTGTTTAAAAATTTAAATTATTTACGAGATTCGATAAAATGACAAAAGTCTCGGATCTTTTAACAAAATCCGTGAAAATAGGAGGCTAGCATAGGGAAGGGCCCTGCTACACCTTTCCTAAAGGGCCAGACCTTTGACCTGCTTGCAAGCATTTACTGATTTGTCCGGACTTTTCACATCTTTTAATTCGCAGTTTTCCCGAATGGGCCTAATTTCTGCCAGTAACATATCTTGCAAAAACAGGAACGTTTTCCGCTAAACGACAGTAACCTTCCTGAAATTATTTTCGAGCCTTTCTGAAAAATTTGGGAATCTCTCCGGTTAAAGCGTAAAGCTAGTCTAGTACCAGTGGCTGCGCTATGGAACTGCCTTGCGCAGATAGGGCCTCACAAAATTCTCAGAAGTAAATTCTCAGAAGATTTTTAAGATATTTCCATGTTTTTGATTGAAGCTCTTATTTATCTCTAATCACGAAATGTTTTTGTTCTAGCAATTAAGTGAATTGGGAACCCTAAGTGCCAATACACTGTAAAATCGATTCAGAAACGTTCCTGGAAAATAATGGGCAGCTGATGTGCCCAATTTCTGCCAGTAACATATCTTGCAAAAACCAGGAACGTTTTCTGCTAATATTTAATAACCTTCCTGAAATTATTTCGGAAACCTCCTTAAAAATTCAGAATTCTTCCCGTTTAAAGCCAGTCGTGTCTTTGGTACTGTAGAGTAAACTTTGGAAGTTATAATTTAATTGCTAGGCCCCTTCCTGATTTATTAAGAAAGTTCCATAAGCAGTACTGCAAACATGGCCAAAGCTACGCCAGAATTGCAAGCGGATATCGAGAACTTTACTCGCCTGCAACTCTTGCAAAAGCAGCGTAGTCCATACTTATTCGTTCCCTTTGGGAACTTAATCAGCATTGACGGGAAGTAAGTAACCTGATGCCGATTCACTTTAAAAATACGCAAATTTGATCTTTAAACTGGGAGATAAAAATATTTTTTACATCAGTGAGAAGTGTGCATTCGTGCAACGTGTAGCGATTCAGGACATTTTTTGACAATGATGCTTGATTTTTCCAAAAAGTGGATAAAAACCGTTGAAATTCCGACACGTTACACGGAAATACTCGGTAACGTTTCGGAATTTTTTTACAGTGTAGTTAGTACAAAAATTAATTTCATGAGTTCAATTATTTGTCTGAGAATATTTTATGAATAAAAGAGCCTCGCAAAACTGCATCGCCGACGTCTACTTTTGCTCTCGCGCCACCACTGTCTAGTACCTTCAAGGGAAATTAGGTCCGTTTATCGTAATTGATTAGAAAAATCCTGAGTTACTAAGAAATCTCAAGAAGCATCAAAGCAAATACAACCGAATTGCAAGTAAAAATCAAGCAACTCCCTTCCCTGCATTTCTTGCCTTGCAGAACTGCGACAGCTATCCACAGATTTATTGCCTCTCATTGGGAGCACAGTCAACCTGAACGGATCGTAGTCTTACTAAAGTCGATATACTTATTAAACAAGCTCAGTCAATCTATAAACCGGTAGCTAAAACTATTTTTCACTACGGGGGAAGTCTGCTTTCGTGCCACTTGTAGCAATTCAGGAAACGTTTTTGAAAAGATACTTGATATGTTACCTGAAAATAGAGGAAAACTCGTAATATCTCGAATGTAACACGGAAATAATCAGTGATGTTTCGGAATTTTTTTAGTGTGCAATAAGGTCCAAAATATGCTGATTTTTAGTCACAATACAGCAAGAAACTGAACAGGTAAGTGGTAATGGAGATAATTTTATGCTGTAATTACAATAGATGCGTAGGTGACTAAACCAGCAAAAGCTGGCATGATTAAAGTCATATTTACAACGAACATTCTACAAGCTGTGTAATGAATCTTCGCTATGGAACTCTCTGCGGTCATTTTCATCAAAATGAGTTCAGCAGTGACTCCAGTGTTCCTGTTCAATCTAAAGAGAGCTTGGTCGCAGAAATGTTCTTCAGTTTCACAAGTAGAATCCAATGCATCAACAATGTCAATAAGCTGCTTGTTCTTCACAAAAGTAACCCGACTTTCAGTAGAATCCCTAATGTCGTAAGGTAAAATGCCTCCGCTCTCTTCATTAGATTTTATCTCTTTTGTGATATGTTTATCCAATATCCGACTTGAATCCTTCAACGGCTTACTAAAATTTTTGATGACAAAAGCTATGCTGCTTGAAATCTCATGAGCAGTAGTTTCCACATCCGAGCCCGCAGAGCATAAAAGGATTGTCCAGATCACACCAAAAGACGAATATAAAAGTTCAATATTTATATTGAAGTTTTTGTTCCACTCTGAATTAGTCCACAGCTTGACAAAAAAGAGCAAGTTAAAAAAAACTGAGGATAATAAAAGTGCCACAATGATAGAAACCCCGTCTTCAACTTTTTCGATCAAGCGTTTTAAAGACAAAAAGATACTGGCATAAGAATCGATAACTTCTGCAGAGCTTTTGTTGCGCAAAGACTTAGCAGTAACTAAATTAATAGCAGCAGTCTGTTTATAAAACCTATGCACGATTGCAAAAGCAAAAAAGATTGTGCACGCAATGAAAAATATATCAGGCACCAAAAAGGAGTGTTTTAAGAGGTGCCAAAAGACTTCTGATGTATTATCTACACAGAATTTTTTTCTCTTCATGCGTATAACCGCATCGATACTGAGCGATGTAGGCAAGAGCAATATGGCAAAACAGACAATGATGTATCTATTCCTCCACCCATTGTCCATTTTGATTCCCAAAGTAGCTGACATGGTATTCAATTCATCAACAGCAAGTCCAATTTTCTTTTTCTTGACTAAAAACATCACTCGAACCAAAATGGACAATATTCTATCTGAATATCGAATGACATGGTTCAATATATCAACGGTGTGGTTTCTGGGATACAAAGAAACAATGCAACAACTTAAAGCGAAAACATTTACCATGAAATCATACACTTGGTAGATTAGGTTTCTCAACTTTTTTCCTGAGGATCTGTTATCGACACCAGTCGGTATACGCAATCCAAAAACTGAAGCACATAATAGAATTGGATTTAAATCGGACATCGTAAAATGCGTGATTTCTTTTTTTCCCTCTAAAAACAAAGCACGGGACTAAAAAAAAACTGAATCACACACAAGAAGTTCTTCGAAAGTAAAGTAAAACGCGAAAGAATTTACCAATCACCTTAACTCATGTAGTGAAAAATCGTGTCATTTTTCTCCACCAAAAAACTATCTACACTTTTAGCATCAAAAGTAAACTAATAGCAATAAAAATTAATCAATTGCTTTGTTGCCCCTATTAATCAGCTTATAAAAAGCCTATTATATTTCTGTTTCTTTCCTAAAAGATAATAATGTTTAAAATACTTCATATTTTATTACAACATTAAGAAATGGTTTTTTTCTATTGAGGAAAAAAAACATTTACTCATTATTGGAAAAAGTTCAAAAGGGCTGGCAGTTTCTTTCGTGCTTTATGCTTCTAATCAGTCTATTTTAAATTGTTCGAAGACTTTTCACCACGCAATACAGAAATAAATAACTAGGTAGAAAATAATTTCAGTTTCTGAAATAAAATGAAAACAGTATTTTTTATTGCAAATTTCGATTTTTTTCCCCTCAGAAAAATTACGCAATAGAAAAATCTTTCAATTTCCAAACATAATTTTTTTTTCAGCACAGTAATGACATGCAAAATTGTTTAAACACCAGTAAGTAATTAAAAGTATGGACAAACTCTTGATTTTGCACAAGTTCAGCATCTAAACCATCATTTTTATCAACATGTGCATATTACTAAAAATGTTTAACATTTTTGTTTGATGAAGATGATACACTGTAAAAATAATTCAAAAACGTGCCTGGAAAATAATGGGCAGCATCTAGTGTTCTGCAAGTAACAAATCTTGCAAAAAAACAGAAATGTTTTCCGCTAAAATTCAGTAACCTTCCTGAAATTATCCTGGACTTAAATGAGATTGTACACTGTAAAAAAAAAAAAAAAAAAAACTGAACGTTACTGGTGATTTCCATAGAACCAAGAGAACCCATATGGGGGCAAATGGGGCTCAAGCCCCCCCCCCCCCTTGAAATTAGAACTTCCTTGCTTTTAGTACTTTTTTCTTTGCAAGAATGTAAAAACATTTCTTCTCCAGCAGTTAATGCATTGGTTATTAAAAATGTCGAATTTTACTAACTCTAATCTGTACTGAATTCGTTTTCTATGGGGAAAATAACTGAGCCTTAAATTATTGCATATGGGAGCCCTTACATAGATCATTTCGGGATTTCACAGGTTTTCACCAATTTCCTCTAAGATTTAAGTCTTTTTGTCAAAAAGTTTCCTGAATTATTCCAAGTTGCACGAATGCTGACTTCTAACTGTTGGGGAAAATATTTTTAGCTACCGGTTTAAATATTAACTGAATGTATTTATTTAGTGTATCGGCGCAAATTCAACAAACGCCCATTCAGAGGGACAAAGCTCTCAATGAAAGCGTACAAGTCTTTGAATTCCGTAGTTATGGAAGAACTGCAGGTGAGATGATTGGTATTGTCTGTTTTTCATGAGAAGGCACTTCGCTACGCCTACTCGAACGTAGAGTTCTATTTTACACGGGGGTGATCGATAAGCAATCCACGCGCTTCGAAAGAAGACAAAACCAGACATCCTTAACTTGGGCGTGCATTTTAAAGTGCAAAAAAGTCTTAGTGTCCTTGACGTCACTTGCTTCACTTGTCTGTTGTCATTTTAGATATTCTTACATTTTAAAAACTGCTGCTTTTACAACGAAATTCTATGATCCGGTATACCTTCTGCTGAAAACAGCGAAATAGAATTACCGGATACCACGTGACGAGGAAGGAGTCAAGTCAAACGGACAATACTAGCAATTCTGTATTAGCATCGGCCCTAGTGGCACTAATGCTCTTGGAACTTTCTTGGCCAATCAAGAAGGCGCCATGTTACAACTAAAAACCTACATAAGAAGGTTCTAGAAACGTGACTGGCTTTAACTACTGGAGATACAGTCGAATCTCGATAACTCGAATATTTCTTTATCTCAAAGTTTTCATTGGGTTCCAAACTCTTGAAACTATTGTGGAAACTTCCCATAACTCGAACTACTGATAACTCGAACGTTTTAGTCAGTCTCTTGGGGCTTCGACTTATCGGGAGTTGATCGTATTTCTGTATTAGTATTTAGGAATACGTAAAGATGACTTCAGGAAGTTTACTGACGTTTAGCGGAAAACATTCCTGTCTTTTGCAAGATATGTTGCTGGCAGAAATTGGGCACATCAGCACGGCTGACCGCTATTTTCCAGGAACGTTTCTGAATCGTTTTTACGGTGTACATGTATATCGCACCAAGAAACAAAGGTATGTAATGACTGATTTAAATAGAGACTTTAGATCAAAAACACTTTTTCGGGGCCTCTGTTGTCATTTTGTGAACACAAATTTCCCAGGGAATCAGTAGCGAAGACCTTAAGTGGTGAGGCAGCGCATAACCTCTAACCCCAAAATAATTTTTGGAAAGCGGAGTTACCCACAAATCTTAAGAAGCAAAGGAAAAGGAAAATAAATAAAGAAGAAAAATCTAAAGTTTCCTTCTTTTTTTTAATGTTATCTTAGAACTTAAACAATTTTTGTCATTTTGTGGTCTCTAAAAATCTGCCAAGTTGGCCTATTTGGTGATCAGGCCCTGACGGCTTTAAAAAGCTAAAAATAAGAATTGAGAATTAACTAGCGCAGTTCAGAGGAAAAACACCAATTAATTTTGTGGCAATAGGATGTCGGAAGGACTGCGGAGTCAGAGGGAAAAGGACCAACTCCGACTCCTTTTTCTCAAAATCAGTCCCTGAAAAATAGTGGGCAGCTAATGTGCCCAATTTATGCCAGTAACATATCTTGCGAAAAACAGGAACATTTCCGCTGCTAGTCAGTAACGCTTCCTAAATCTATCCTGGAATCTTTTTTGAAGATCTTAGAAATATCCCTGATTAAAAGCGCCCTCCCATTCCCCCCAGTCATGTCTTTAGAACTTTCAGAGAAATTTCAGGAAATTTTGAAATTATAGCTTTTGGCACCATTATGATGATGACAGCCCTAAATGCATTGTTACGATCATGGTCAATGCTAAGATAGAATTGCAAGAACAAAGCGCCTCACTTGCCTGTAATTCTTATAAAGCTATGGAATCCAGAGGCAATCCAATTCGCTCTTTTCTGAGAACTTAACTAATGTTGACGGCCGGAGAGTTATCTAAAGCTAAACTTAATAAATACGCTCAGTTAATCTTTAAACTGGTAGATAAAAATATTTTCCACTACTAAGAATTTTGTATACATGCAACTTATAGCAAATCAGGAAATGTTTTGACAAAGAAACTTGATTTTCACAGAAAATTGATGAAAACCTGTAAAATCCCGAAACGTTCCACGGAGATAATCAGTGACGCATTTCGGAATATTTTTTCAGGGCATAAAAAGTTCCAGTTTTCATAAGCTGCCTGCTAAAAATATGCATAACGCAATAATACTTTACGACATGAATGAAGTTGACATAATACTTACGACAACAAGTAAGGAGAATCTAAATTTCTTTTAACTCGCAGTTGTTTAACGCACTGATATCAGCGGTTACGCTAATGTTTAAAATAATGGTTGAAACACTGTAAAAACGATTCAGAAACATTCCTGGAAATTAATGGGCAGCTGATGTGCCTAATTTTTGCCAGTAACGTATCTTGCAAAAACCAGGAACATTTTCCGCTACAAATCAGCAACTTTCCTGAAATTTGCCGTAAATATTTTTGAAGAATATTGAGATCTTACCGTATAGTCAGTCTAAATTCAACAATGGAAATTCGGTAAATCTTACACCATTGCTTCTAACCTTCCAGAGTTACTACGAAAGCTCCAGACGCATCAAGGCCAAAGCAGAATTACAAGTAAAAGCCAAGTATCTCCCACGGCCTGCAATTCCGCAGCTACTCAGAGAATTATTCGCTCTCATTGGGAGCTTTGTCAATCTGGATGATATAAGATACATTTAATAAATACACTCAGTTAACCTTTAAACTGGTAGCTAAAAATATTTTTCACGCCAGTGAGGAGTTTGTATTCGTGCAACTTTCAGCAATTCAGGAAACTTTTTTGCAAAGATACGTGATTTTACGGGTAAATAGGTGAAAACCCGTGAAATACTGTAATGTTCCTCGGAAATAATCAGTAACGTTTCGGAATTTTTTTACAGTGAAGTATTAGAAAAATTATAAAGACAATAGTGCTTCATAATCTCTTTGACTTCTTGATTCAAGTCGCAATTTTGATCATAAAGTAATCAGACTCAGATGCAGAACCTATTTTCGTCCGTTTCAATAAGCGAATCAATCGAAATAAAATTGACAGCATCCAGTGTCAGAAATCAAAGCAAAATTAAACTTCGTACTAAAACCAAATACTCTACAATAAATATCAACAGCATGGACAGTAAATGCAACAAAATTCATTAATATGTATTACCGTTTGAGACAGGACAATTTCCTTGTTTTGTTGTGAATGTTCCAGAACAGTGACTGATATGTGTGTTCCTAAAAATAGAACAGGATGCAAATCATTAAATTACTAAAGACGTCTTTTTTTTTTTTTTTTTAACAAACCTGAAATAAGCATTAAACGATTCGTTAACTAACTATGCAGAGAGAAGTAAATAAATAAAATAAAAAAAAAGCTGTTCGAAAAATTAAATCACTCAGGAGTTATGTGTAGTAAAAACAAGAAGTTCTGTCTAGAACTAGACGAGCCTACTTTCCCGTATACCTATACTACTTTCTAGTACCTGATCAATATTCTCAAAAATAGCTAAAATTGCAAATTTTTTCAAACATATTTTTAAAATACTTTAAGCTGATTTCTAGGAATAAAATATATTCCTCACTCATCTAAAAAAATTAGATGCGTAAAAAAAATAAAAAATAAAAAAAACGAACAAATAAAATAGCAGCAACTTTTAAACAAAGCAGCTAATACACTTTTTCCATTACAAAATACCTTTAACAGCTTTCAAAATGAAAAAATAATAATTAAAATTAATAAGCTCATTAAAATAAATACATCATATCAAAAAAAAATCGTTTCTTTTTCCCCTGTTGCCAAAAACATTTTTTTAAATGAATTAATGCACTTACCAAAACAAAACAAAAAAAAAAAAACAATAAAATGCCAATTTAAAGAAATAATTTTCATTGTCAAAAAAAAGAAAAAAAAATCGTCTGCGCATATTTTTATGTAGAAACATAAATGACTTCGAGTTTATTCGCCAAAAACTGAGTACCTAAATTGAAACTTTAGCGTAAAAATAAAAACAAGTCATATCAACCATAATTATTTCCCAGTTAAAACCATAGCAGCGGAGTCGTAGTCGAAGTCAATCTCATTTTGAGATAAAGGAGTCGGAGTCGAATATTTAAGAATCGGAGTCAGTCATTTGTCCTCCGTGTACAAATTTTTGCCAAAGCTACGAAGTCAGAGTCGAAGTCGGGGAGTCGGAGTCCGATTAATTGTCGGGCACAGGAGTCGGAGTCGGAGTCAAGTGCCCCTAAATTCTCGGAGTCGAAGTCTGGAGTTTGGCGTCAAAGAGTTATTTCCAACAAAATTTGTTTGAAGTAAATCCGCCTTCAAGTACGGAATCTACATTGACTTTCAGTTTCCCCGTAGGCGCTATTGTAAAGCGATTTGAACTGTTCAAAATTGAACGGAAAATTGTTCAAATCGAAAAGATATTTTACATACAAGTTTTTCATCAAAAGCTTTTTCCTACAAAGTTCCATTGAAGCAAATTCGCCTCACAGTTCGGAATTGCCTTGAATTTCCCCGTAGGCGCTAATGTTAAGTTTTTTTGAACTGTTCAAAATTGAACAAAAAATAGTTCAAATCAAAAAGTGAAAGATGGGATTGAGATGTCCCCGCCGAGATCTTTCGAACAAAAAAAAGTTTTTTCGAATCGGACTATTCATTCAAAAATTATTAGGGGAGGACAGACAGACAGACCGACAGATCGACAGACCGACGGACCGACAGACAGACCGACAGACATTTTTCCCCATCTCAATACCCTACTTTCCAATTTTTAATTTTTCGATATTTATTCAATTATCTTATTCATTTTTGACTTTTTTTTGTTTTTCGCGATATTTTTAAGAAGCATTAAGCCTTCTTTCATGCTTTTTTCTTCTTTTTCTGACTTTTATTGGAAAAGTAGGCTAAAAAGAACTGAATATCAAGTAAAAAGTAAAAAATACACTTTGTAAGAAAACTACAACAACGAAACGAACGAATTTTAGTTAAATACACGGAATGTTCAACATTATCTTGCGTGATAAAAAAAAAAAAAAAAAAAAAAAAAAATCGAACTTAGACATCAGCAACACTTTTTCGAACATTATTTAACATTTCGACATTGATACATGCATATTTCCAATAAAAACACTGCATCAGGTACAGTGTTGCCAGATTGGGGGAAATTTCCCCATTTTGGGGAAATCTGGTGCTCTCTGGGGAAATTTTGGGAAATGGGTTTTGAGGGAATTCTTTAGGGAAAATTTTTTTTCTTGGGGAAAACCTGGGGGAAAAAACCTTGGGGGAAAAAATTTGTATTTAAATTCACGTCTTGTCATCTGGTATAGTTTTGTATCAAACAGCGTTGGTTTAGCTTTGCTCACATTATGGAATTCGCATTTCGCATTATGTGGATTATTATGCTACAGAATTCGCATTAATAGTTCTGCTTGAGTGACTAGTTGATACGTGAAACGGGTAAAATTAAGGGAGTGTGATGAAGAATGTTCTTGGATAAATATATACAAAAATCATAGTTTAAATGTACATATAGAAGCAGAGTAGTAAATGCAAGTAGAAAAAAATTATTTGGTTATTTCTTATTTCTCGGTCAGGCGCTTATATTTATGACTAGTGGCACCCGCACGGCTTTGCCCGTAGTAGAAAATTAAAAGGTATTTTGGTTCCCCTGTATATTTACAAATAATGCATGATGAATTTCTCGCCAATTGGCTTGCCCACGTTACGGTTCCACATTATGACACCTTGGTAATTTAGTCATCCATCTTATGATAATTCTGCTGGGGAAAATGTTCTTAAAATTGGAATAGAAAAAGAACAAAATCGAATTTTCGAAAAATCGCTTAAAGGTGCACACACCCATGTTACAAACTAATTCTTTGCCAAATTCCATGAAAATCGGTTGAAGGGTCTAGGTTCTATGTGCGTCATAGAGATCCTGACAGAGAGAGAGAGAGATCCGGACAGAGAGACTTTCAACTTTATTATTAGTAAAGATAAAGAAGACAAAAAAAAAAAGAAAGAAAGCGAAAATGGGAAGAAAAAAAAAGTTGGGGAATTTTATAAGAAAATTTGGCTATTTGGGGGGAAAAAAAATTTCAAGAGACAAAAATATCAGAGGAAGTCGATTCATTTTATGAAAATATTAGTGGAAAAATAATTTTTGAATTTGAGGAATTTTGATAGAAAACATCGTTTTTTGGGGAAAAGTTGGAAAGGAATTGGGAAAATCTAGATTTGACCATCTGGCAACACTGATCAGGTATAGCCTTTAAAAAAATTATATTATTGAGCATCCGTAAAATATACATTTCAAATGATTTGCAATTCAATCTCTGTTGAAATCATACATCTGCTGATAAGATATGTATTAAAGTCCATTTCGAATATTACTTTTCGAATCAATACGTTTTAAATTAGAAATTACTATAACTTTCATGAAAAAGAGGAGTTGAACTAAAAAAAGAGACGCACGATAACGAAATAAATATCGATCTTTAGTTGTTTAGGCTTAGAAGAGTGGACGTTATAAAAAGCATTTGACACTGTCAGTTACTAATTTTACTGCCAATTAGTTTCATGAAATATTAAGCAACTCAATTGTTTTATTTTTCGATATTTATTTAACTATTTTATTTATTTTTGACCCTTTTTTTTCAGCAATATTTTAAAGATAAAATAAGCTTTCTTATAAGTTGTTTTCTCCTTCTTTTTTTTTTTTTAATTAATTTTAACAGAAAGTAGGCTAAAAAGCAGGCAAGATTCCAGAAAATATTAAAAAGAAAACAAGTAAATCATAATAACATATACCAAACTTGTAAGAAGTACAAAGCGAAAACTGAATCATTAAATAAATTTTGCCTATTCCGTATACATTGTTAAAACTCTTTTAAAACCAAGATCTACGGGAGAGAACAGTGTTGTAAATTTTTTAGACTTCTATTGAAATTAAAAGATTGCGTAAAATTTGAATAATGCAAAACTATGCGAAGCTTGACATAAATGATTAATAATTTCTTTCTTAAAACCAGGATTTAAAAAAACCCAAAATTACACAGAAATATGCTTAGACAAGTAAGTTAAAAACTTATTTAAAAAAACATAATAATTAAATGGAAACATTTAGACAATTAAATTAAAAATTTCGGTTTAAATATTGAAACAGTTACAATCAAAAAAGCTCTCATTTAAAAAAAATTTAAAAAATCCTGTTTTGGAGGGAGAGGGAGAGCAATTCCATTGAGCGGTTACGGGGTCCTGCGTTTTCTTTTTTTTTTTCGAAGTGGTCGAAAAATGTTGTTGCTAGTTATAAAATAAATAAAAAACAAGGCCTATTTACTTCAAAATCCTTATCTTTACATGTAACTAATTAGGCAATACTGCTAATTCAAAAATGAAAACAAAACTTAAGTCGCACACCAAACGTTTTTCGTAGAAAAAAAAATCTTTGGGAAAAATGGAGTGGGACAGAGCGTGAACCGTTTTTTTTTTTACCAAACAATTCAACTTCGAAATAAATAGTTATAAATAAAGCCCATTATGGGGCTGCGATAACTTTCAGTTTAACGAGCATGACGATGTTGCAGATTGTTGACTTCGAAACCCGAAATTCTTCTAAGAACGTTGCCCCGGTATTTCCCGAACAAATAAACACAATTATTCATTCCCCCCTCAAGACATGAAGAAGTAAAACCGCAAAATGTTTTCTTATTTATTTTCTGGAATCATTTTCCTAAGCTGGGGCATGAGGTCTAAAGAATAATTACCCTTTTAACGAGAAGTTCCGTCTAGAATTAAATGAGCGTACTTTCCCGTATACCCATATCTACTTTCTAGCAAGGGTGCCCATGTGCAAAATTTTAAGGGGGGCTAAAAAAATTTCCCATGGTTTAGTAGAATATTTTTCCCATAGAAACCGATTTCAGTACAGATTAGAGATATTAAAGTTTGACCTTTTTAATATCTTATTCATTAATGGCTGGAAAACAAATTTTTATACATTTTGCAAAGGAAAAAAGCACTAAAAGCAAGGAAGTTCTTATTTCTGAGGGGAGGGGCTTGAGCCCCCCCCCCCCCTCTTGCTCCTCTATACGGGCGCCCCTGGGTGTAGATGTCTTCAGTACAGATCCGTTTTGCAAATGAGTATCATTATTGTTATTTTATTACGTTGCCTTATTATCTCATGAATTTGAAGACAAAAATCAGTTTCTTTCCGAAAAAAATATCCTTCGGAGAACTTCACTCATTGAAGAAAAACATCGGTTCCTTTTCGGAGAAAATCCTTCGGGGAACTTCATCATTAGATCATTTCTTTATATATATTTGTGTTTGGACACCTGACCCCAAACACGCAGTGTAAGCAAGCACATAACTAACTTTTTTATTTTAAAATTCCCCCCCCCCCTTTTTCTTTGTAATACAGTAAAACATGTGAAGTTGACCACCCTTGTAAGTTGACCACCTGTCTAAGTTGACAGTTTTTTTCAGGCACGGGATTAGCCCTTATTTTTTAAATCAACCTCTGTAAGTTGACCACCTGTTTAAGTTGACCACTAAAGTAGTGCACCGCAGGTGGTCAACTTACACAAGTTTCACTGTATAAATTATTTTTTTGAAGGGAGAGGTGTCAAAACAGTGCCCTGATATTCTCATTTATTTAGAAGTGGGACAAGTACTTCATACTGTCGCCCTGTGGCGCAGCAAAAAAAATAGTTTTAGCAAGACACTCTTAAAACTCTTCCCCGGAAATTTTTTGGAATTGTAGTCTTAAGAACGCAGTTTTAGACGGTCTCTGGTGGTGCTACTTAGAGGAAAAATTCGGGGAACTTTCTGCGGAAATTTTTAGAAATTGAAATCGTAGAAACGTCATTATGAGCTATATTTGTTGACTTTAGCGTGATGAAAGGAATAGGACTTTTTGAAGTTGCCCACGATTGATTGTTTTTTAAAAATAGGGTGAAATCCATCATCCCACCGCCCAATTTTTATAAATTGAAGTTCTCAAAATGCAGTTTCAGATTAACTTAGATGATGTTACCGGTAGGGCGATTGTGGGGCTCTCCCCAAAAAACTACTTTGAAAGTTTGAAGTTCTAAAAAAAAGAGGTGTAGGGATTTAAACGCTCTCCTCCTTAAATTTTACGAAATTGTAGTTTTTTCATTTTCAGATTTCATACGGGAGCAGTCGGACCCTCGTCCAAAATTTTTTTGTTATTGAAGTTTTAAAAGCGCGACTGTGGACCACATTTGGTAACGTTAGGGGTTTGGCCATCTTTCAAATTTGAAGCTTCATAAAAGCAATCTTAAACGATTTTCGATGCTTTCAGAAAGCAAAAATTTGGTAACTGTCCCCAGGAAATTTTTTGACATTGAAGCCAGAAAGCGAGGTTTGAGAAGCTCTTTAACGGTTTAGTGTGTGGTGGGGACTAGCTAAGTTTAAGCATTTGGAATATATTCTTATTTTTAGGTCGACTGGGAAAAAGGAAAAAAAATGGGACGGAGGGAGGGTAAAAGAAATAGGAGGTGTTGGACGTAATTACCTTATCAATAGTCAGTCACTTTAGAAAATTTTTATTTTTAGGATCTTTTCAAAGGCAATTCAGAATTTTTCCCAGCATTAGGCAGTCTTTAGAAAGGAAGAGTTCGAGAATATTCCCCTGAAAGGTAAAACGCAACTTTGTGACGTATGTCAGATGCTCTGCTTGTTTAAGGGGAAGGATGAGTCTGAGAAGGATTTCATTTGCACCAAGCGTGTTGAACTCTCAGAAATCAGAATTAGGATGATTACTTTGGAGGCTGAGTTAGCATTAGGTTGTAGGATTGTAGATTGAGTAAGCACTCCAGAGGGAAAGGGGGAAATTAGTAAAAAGAGGTGGGCATTAGCTGTGCGTTAGATAGTGCGAATATTCTAGAGGTAAAGGGGGAAGTTATTGCTGAGGAAACAGACTGGGAAACAAATGATATTACACTGGTGTGCAAAAATTTAGGACGAAGTCGAAAAATTAGCATATCAGCTGAACGATGAGGCAGAGCGGACAGAAAGACCAATCAGGAGATTAAGTAAGGTGATGTACGATAGCACATGTGCAGATATGCAGGCAGACGTAATGGGGGAGTGTCTGAGTAGTATAAAGCATGTTGTTGGTGTAAGATCAGTCTTTCTGGCAAAGAGATTGCACACCGTATAGCAGTTAAAATCACACCGAGCTGCTGTAATCAATCTGGATGCTTTTACCTGAGGTCGAATCATTGGGAAGTTGGATTCAGGTCGCAGTGTGACAAGTGTGGCTGCAGAGTTCGGAATTGCTCACAGCATCGTTTCACGACTTTGGAGATACTTTCAAACTACAGGAACAGCTATCCGGGGGTTCAGTAGTGGTCGTCCACGAGGAACCACACCCGCAGATAACCGGTAAATTGTCTTACAGGCCAGAAGAAACAGGCGGCAGACAGCGGGAGAAATCGCTAGACACACGACACAGGCGACTGGACGACCGATATCGCGTTTTACCGTGGCTAGAAGACTGTGGTGGTCTGTTTGCACGACGCCCTATACGGTGTGTACCTCTAACGCCTGCCCATCGGAGAAGCCGTTCTCTGTGGTGCCGGGAACACCGGAATTGGAGAGACAATGAATGTGGACGAGTACTCTTTACAGATGAGAGCAGATTCAGTCTGAGTAGCGATTCTCCTTGCATACTCATCTGGAGAGAGCGGGGAAGCCGCAATCTTCCCTCGAACATCATTGAAAGGGACAGGTATAGAAGTCGCGGTGTTCTCGTTTGGGGAGGCATCATGCTTGGTAGTCGTACAGACCTTCACATCTTCGACGCAGGTTCAGTCAACGGGACCCGTTATTGTAACGAGATTCTTCTTCCATATGTGCGTCTTTTTAGAGGCGCTATGGGTCCGCAGTTCCTTTTCATGGACGACAATGCACCATGTCATCGCACAGTAGCTGCCGAACAGCTCTTAGAGAGTGAGGATATTGAACGTATGGATTGGCCGGCACGATCTCCGGATCTCAATCCCATCGAGCATGTATGGGATTTTCTAGGCAGACGCTTGGCAGCTCGTACCTTACCACCAGTAACGATTCGGGAGCTTCGATTGGCGCTGCAAGACGAATGGGCAACAATGCCTCAACAACTCATTGACACCCTCATTCTCAGCATGGGCAGACGCTGTGAAACCTGCCTAGCAATCGGGGGAGATCATATCCCCTACTAAAGACCGGATGTTTCTTGCTGGACACCCATCACAGGAATGTTTCGGCTTTCAGTCGCATTGCTCTCCATGCTACTTTTTCAATAAAGCTTCTTTTTATCCCTTTGATTTCTCTTTTAGTAAGTGTTGCTTACATTACACATGTCCTTATTGGGGATCTTACGGTAATAAATGTGTTGATTTGTAAAGCTTTTGTACAAAGTTATATTGAAAAAACCGTCTCATCCTTAATTTTTGCACACCAGTGTATTTTAGGAGATTCAATGGTGCGTGAGGTGGGAAACTCAATTGCCAGAGTTAGACGTAAGGTGGCTAGATATTGTTTGTCAGGGGCTCGGGTGAGAGATGGAAATATGGTTGCTGAAAAGAAGGGGTATTTGATAAACAGGATGTAGTTACTTTGCGTTGTAAATTTTAATTGAATGTGCAGAGGAATTAGCAGATGTAATTGTAAATATTTTCAATGCTTCTTTTAACTCGGGAACAGTGCCAGAGGATTGGAAGCTGGCTAACATTACACCGCTCTTCAAGAAAGTGTCTAAAGGGAGGGTGGGAAATTATAGGCCTGTGAGTCTAACTTCGGTGGTTTGCAAAATTTTTGAAACATTGATAAAAATTAGAATAGTAAACTTTTTAGAGACTAATAATCTATTGACTAGTTTTCAGTACGGTTTCAGGAAAAGTAAATCTTGTGCAACTAATTTACTACATGTCTATGACAAAGTTACCATGGCTTTAGACAATAAGAAGCCTGTAGATGTTGCTTACATTGATTTTCAAAAAGCTTTCGATAAGGTACCGCATATGTTGCTCTACTTAACAAATTAGCTGATATAGGAATAGGAGGGAAAATTTTCATTTGGGTAAAAAATTGGCTGACCGGAAACTGGAAGGAAAAAAAGGGTAATTTTAAAGGGAAATTATTCTAAATGGAGTGCGGTTTTAAGCGGCGTTCCTCAGGGAACAGTGTTAGGGCTCGTTTTTTTCATAAAATACATAAAATACATGTTCATAAAAACAATGGGGATTGTAGAAAATGAAGAACAAGCAAATCAGCTGCAAGAGGATCTAGATCAATTTACGGAGTGTGCTGATAAATGGGATATGACTGTTAATGTTGGGAAATGTCAAGTGCTACATTTAGGGCATGGAAAAAGTGTACAAGTTATTATTTGCAAGGTTCTGTCATTAGTCAGGCAGAAAAAGTTACTGATCTGGGAGTCTTAATAAGTCAGGATTAAGTTAACAGTGCAGCATAGCTAGTAACAAAGCCAAAGATGCTTGGGTTTATCAATAGATCTATTTCAAACAAATCTAAAGAAGTTCTTCTGCCCTTATATAGAAGTTTGGTAAGACCTCATTTGGAGTATGCTGTTCAGTTTTGATCTCCTTATCTTAAGAAAGATATTAATGTATTGGAAAGGGTTCAAAGACGGGCTACAAGGGTAATGAATGGACTATGGTTCCAATCCATGTTTCCAACTAATTTTCGACATTTCTCCGATTTTTGCAACTCTATTTGAAGTAATAATCACAAGTCGTAACCAGGGAGGTAGAAGGGCAAAATGCAATAGTGATAAAAACTGATAACAATTTGGTCAAAGCAGTGAGTCTATGAATAAAACTATTATAATCAGTCAGCTTGAAGTTAAGTACTAAATAAAATATTTACATTTATTTTTATCTGTTAAAAGTCGTGAAAGCAAAAAATTATTTCGTTTTAATTCGCAATTCCAGAGCTAGAATACGCTACCTTGCGGTGATTAATAACACTAAAGAAAAAGATAAAACATTCCATTCCACGTGTTTTCTTTGGGGTGAATTACATCAGGCTTCAGATAGTTTATGGTGTAATGTAATTTCAGAAGAATAGAAAAGAAAGTTTCCCACATACACGATGAAAAATTACTGTCATTTACTAAGTTTCAAAGCATTTGTTTGTTTTACCTTTTTCATCCGCCATTTGACAGCGGCTGCAGCGCCCCCTATAGTTTATTGGAGTTGCGAATAATTGTTTTTATGTAAAATACTATGAATTAGCTCAGTGTATTTTTTATTGCTTGCATTCGACGAGCTCAACAGGTAGCTACCGGTTAGCCGATCACGTGACAGCTAATGATAACATGACCTGCGGTTAGTACCGGTTACTCACCGGTCGAACGGTGAGGTTCGTCGAACGCAACCATAGTATTATTATCGGTTCCTTTTAATGTTTTCAAATGAAAGAGTAGAATTTTTAATGCTACTTAAATAATGGAAGACAACAATAAATAAACCAAATAGTTTAATTAAACCAAAATACAAAGCGAAGCGCTCACTTCCCAATATCATTGTGGATCGACGAACGATGACGTCATTTGTTAGTTGGATGCCGGCCTCGACCAAGGACATTTCTCGCCTTCTTTCTACTCCGTGGTCGTAACTGTGATTCCGTATTCAAACCTTGTTTGTTTTTGAAATTGAATTTTGCTTCTGTTCAAAGTATAGTGGTTGAAAGTTATATTTTTTTTTGATATTTTCTTTATATTTTTATGTTATCAAATTGTATGTTTTAATATTTTGTTATGGCATGTAGTAACTGCCTTTTGTTTTATTTCAGCATTTTCTGCTCGAACCTTTTCTTTCACTCTCCTAACTTCCTATAACTTCATTCGAATATGTCAGACGAACCACCACTTGCTGTTATCGATACCACGTAAGTTTTGAGTGTTCGAAATTCATTGTAATTTTAGCTCTTCAAACTTTTAAATTCAAAATTTGTTTGTTTATTGTCACTAAATGACCTGCCATTAGCGATATTTTTTCTATTTTGTTTTGCAATGCTTTTATTGTTTAAATGCATAATTGCTGTGTTTTTAAGTGATCTTTCGATCGTTGGGATAAGAGATCTGAAACATCTATATTGTCAGTGGCATACTGGGTCAAAAATGTGTACCGGGAAAAACATTTGACCGGCGCCTTGTTCTATTTTCGCACCCCCCCCCCCCCCCTCCGATTCACCAAGTTCAACTAAAAAATTAAACTTGATGAACTTCCTATCCGAGGAGTAGATAATGTTCAACGTCCCAAGACAACTGAAACTTTTGCGCCCCCCCCCCTTTTTTGTCGAAATGAGAGAAAGTTTTTTACTTCCTTCGGTGATGGAAGAAAGAGGCATGTTTTAGGGGGATGGGTGGTTTCGAAGTTAGAACTTCTAAAAATTTAACTTTGGACGAGTTTTTTTATAAATAAGAAATGAGTAAAAAGAGGAGTTTGAAGGGGAAGAGGATAGAGAGCGCTCCCTCGTCCATTTTTCGGGATTGAAAACTTAAAGTTCAATTGTTATCTACAATCATCCTAATAAAGAGGGGGGGGGGCTCTGGGGCTCTCCCCGGGAAATTTTTTGAGATTGTAGCCCCTAAAACGCAGTTTTAGACGATCTCTAAATATTATTCTAAAACTGCGATATCTAAAGATTATCTCTAGATTATCTTTGGTAATGTTACGGGCTGAAAAGGTTCGATGATGCTCCCAGACCTATTTCGAAATTGAAACTTTAAAAACGAATTGTGGATTATATCCAATTATTTTAGAAAGGGTGGTTGGATCTTCCCCGAAGTTGAAGCGATAAAAAGGCAATTAGACTATTTGCGGCGATATTAGGGGAGGATAGTTTCGGGCACCCACTCTCGGGAATTTTTCGAACGTAACGGGTTTTTCAACGTAAAAAATGGCAATTTTTCGCAAGTGAAATCTTAAAACCACGATTGTCGGCCATCTTTGGTAATGCTAAGTGGACAGGCCTTTTTTCCAAATTTGAGGCTCTAAAAACTTTATTTTGGTTGACTTTCAATGATGTAAGGGAGAGGAGTTCCCGAGAGCCCTCCCCCGAACCCTTTCTAAATTCAAACCCTTAAACAAATTTTAAGACGATCTTTAATGATTTTAGAGCGAGTGATAGGATCGTTCCCCAAGAAAGGTTTTAAGGTTAGCTCCTAAAACACAATTTTTAGACGAGCATTGGTAATACTAGTGGGCAGAGAGGTTCGGAGGCTTTCCTTCAGAAATTTTCTAAAATTGAAATTCCAGGAAAAAATTGCAGACTATCTTCGACCATGTATTAGGCAGTTCGGGAGCTCCTCTCGGAAATCTTTTCAGAATTGAAGCCCTAAAAACGACCATATTTTTGGACCGTCTTTGATGATATTAAGGAAAGGAAGTTCGGGAACCTCTGGAATTTTTAGAAATTTAAGCCCTAAAAACGACTATCTTTGGTGATATTAGGGGGAAGGGAGGTTCAGGGACTTCTAGAATTTTTAGAAATTTAAGTCCTAAAACCGAAATTTTAAACGATTTTGGAAGATGGTTGCGTTTTTTGAATATTTGAGTGGAGCGCTCTTCTGGAAGCTTTTTGAAATTGAAGACCTAAATAAGTAATTTTAGGCCGTCTTTGGTGACTGTATGCGTGTTGGTTAGGGAACTCTTCCTCGGAATTCTTTCAAAATCAAAATTTAAAAAACACGCTTCTCGGCTACCTTTGGCGACCAAAAACGAAGGGAGATAAGGTTCGGAGACCTTCTCACTTTTTCGCTTTCTCCTCTCCTTTTACGTATTTGTTTTTATTGTTGGTAAAAATGTAGTGGAAAACGCTCCCCCAGTTTTCTTTTTTAAACCCATTTGAGTGCTTTAGTTTTTCGAAAATGAAATTTTAAATTTCCAGCCTGATATTTTCATTTATTTGAAATACAAGAGTTTGCGACTCCAAAGAGAAAACTTTTCACATTTTGGAGTGATGTCTCGTAGAGTTTTTTCTCCCCTCCACTTTATTTTAATTCAAACATCATGCCTCCTAAAATTCGGGATAAAGTTTAGATTTACCTTCACGTTAAAACATTTAAACACTGAGAACTCATTATTAATTTCTCTCTTAATTTATTAAATCTCGTTCACTACTTTTTTTATGCTTGTTTTGTTATTTTATTTTAACTTGTTTTCTTTTTAAAACATATTACAGCGACCTACATAATGCTATTATGTTATTTATCTATTCATTTTTTTATTTAACTAAATCTCGTAGTAGGTTTGTAACGATACGCATTTTTTTTTTCAATCAAAAGTGTTTGAAACGTGTAATTTCAGCGGACTTCAGTTAGGTAAATTATTATGCAGGAACTTGGATGTTTCTCAATAATATGCGAATATTTCATTTTCTTTTTAAATTTGGCAGAAAAAATACTTTTTGTCACTTTTATTCCTTTAGTTCATTGATTATTACAATTTCAATTCTTAAAGATTGCAAAGATTTTCTTCTTTTTTCTTTTGCTGTTTTTAATCACTTTCAGAGATTGACGGCTCCATTCCTGAAAAACTGGTGGATGTTGGCGACGACCCTAAGCGCTTCTGCAAAAAAGTTTCGAAATTGAGGTCTTTACAAAACATTAGATCATCTTTAATAAAGTGAATACGGTGGTTCATCCCCGGAAAGCTTTCGAAATTTAAAGTTCAAACATCGTATTTGTAGGCCATTTTTACTGACTCTAGAGAAAGGCATGCGTTTCAAAACTTTTCTGTGGAAATTTTTCGCATTTGAAATCTTAAATGACATAACTGTATGCTGTCTTTGATAACTTTAGAGGACGGGATGGTGTTCGGGGACTCTCTTCTGGAAAGTTTTCGAAATTGAACAGCTAAAACGAAATTGTAGACAATTAATTATAATTTCGTTAATTATAATTTCGCTGAAGGTAGGGTGGCTCCTCTAGTAAGTTTCTGAAATTGAAGTCCAATATGCTTAATTTCAAACAATCTTTTATGATGTGGGTCATCTAGGTGCTATCCCCTGAAAATTTTCAAAATTGAAGTACTTTAAATGGAAATTTTGGCAATCTTTAATAATGCTGGGGTAAGGCGTTGAGTTATATCTCTGGTATCCAAATGAGCTATGTGCGTGTGTATGTGTATGAGGCTGCAGCCTCAATCCCCGTCCGCACTTAGTGAAACCGAAGTTTTTGCCCTTCTTTTGCTTCGTTGGAAGCGTCATCAAGACAACATAAAAATTTTTGACCTTAGCCCCTTCCCTTGCCCCATCAGGACTAAAAACCCTGGCTATGTCACCGAGTTATAGAGAGATGGACGCCGTACGAAAGTTAGATGTCCGAGATAGACGCCTTAGTTCAAAAAAATCTGGAAGCCACGGCATTATTCAAAAATTTTAGGGGAAAAGTTTATAGTTTCAACTGAGTTCAAGTCGGCGCTGAATGGCTACTTATTGTTAGATTCGCGAATTGATACTTCAAATTTAAAAAAAAAATCCTCTGAGGTCATTTTTATTTTAAAAAAGGAGGGGAAAGCTCCGCAGCCATTTTATTCCTTGGGTGAAAGAGGTGGATTTGGATGGGAATGAAAAAAGCATTTTACATTAACGATTTTGATTAAACCGATGGATGGAAGTAACTTTGATTTTAAAAAAGGATGGTACGTAGTTTTATGATGTTAAGTCGCCTCATTTGTTCAGCTCATACGATAAATATTATGGTACCAAGCGCCGCAATATCCGGTACAAAATTCATAAATAATAATAATTAAAAAAAAATGACTGAGGCGCCGGCGCACTAAGGCACCGGCGCACCGGGAATTTTCCCGGTATCCCGGCGGCCCAACACGCCACTGTATATTGTGTTTGTGTGTGGGGGTATATGTGTGTTTGTCTGTGTGCAGGCATGAATGCGTGGGTAGTTGCATGTATGTGTGTAGGTGTCTATATGTATACGTGTGTGTATGTGTTTGTGTTTTTTTTTTTTTATTAAATAATTTATTTACAGCATGCTCCATGACGCAAGTCATACCACATGCATCCACAATCTATTACATTCAGCTAAAGATGCATAGAAAACAAAACGTAAATCAGATGTCCTCACATCGACAGACAAAGATGAAAAACAGATTGCAAATTCTGTTGGATATAATTTGAGGTTAATGGCCTACAGCTAAGCTGAAAATTAGGTAACTCATTTCCAACTAAAAATTTGAGGTAGTGGTCTGCCCGAAGAAAATAAAACATGAATCATTCTTTACACTGAAAAACATTTATTTAACATATATTGAGAAAATGATTACAACACAATGATTTGTTCTCCGAAGAAAAATTAAAAAAAGAGATCTTACAATAAGTCCATGCATGGATCAAAAGTCCTGTCGATGTTCCATGGTGACACCTCACCGGTCGATGGACGGCATAGCAATTTCCACCAGAATTGCAGGCTGGTCAGTTCGTACCACGTGAGCAACAGTTCACCACATCAGAAAAAAAACATATCGAAGATGGACACGATCCTCTTTCCCCGGAAAACAAACGACCCACATCAGGGAAAATTATAACTTTTCACTTTGATAGACGTCATCACAACACGCGCTTTCCAGACTGGAGACATCAACAGTGCATTATTCAGGAAAGACCAGACCTCACCTGAGAGGCCAGTAGCGAAAAATTTATGATGACATTGACAAACACATTCACAGCACACCAACAACACAAGACGAGGAGACGAGTAAAAGAAAAGTAGTAGTGCCGAGCGATCGAGCTACGGCCGGTCTGCGTATTTATAGCCAGATTCGGCCTTTCTCGAAACAATGTGACGTTACATTATTTGCATATTGCCAGAACAACACAACCCGGTAAACACACAGCTTGCAGGCTGCACAACTCTTATTTAATTTGGCATTCAGCACCAAACACCTCAACATGGTTTCCTCATGTGATCGACATGTGCTTTGTCGGAAGTTTACCGACGTCTGCCGAATGACGGCAACCAATCATAGCGTGCCACATGTTTTTCCGAACACTTCCGATTCAAACTCGGACATTTGAGTGTCGGTGGCAGGTGGATGGGATTTCCCGCGCAAGGTTTTCTCCCGGAATGGCAAAAGGTAAGTCACAAAATATTTTTTTAAACAATATTGGTGAAATCCTTCAAGAACCAAAAATAAAGGCATTTAGCCCAACAAATTCAAAGACAAAGAAAAGGAATACTGTGAATAAATTCAAGGAATTGCACAATGTACTCAGGTGCAAGCAAATTTTTCAGTTTTGGAGGCCACGTTAGTCCACTTGTTATAATTTGTTTATAAAGTTCATATCGAAGAAAGTCATACTGAGGACAAAAGAATAAAACATGATCCACAGTCTGAAGTTCATTCAGGTCGCAAGAGCACAGAGGGGAGGTCGCGTGATTGAATCTAAATAAATATTCTCTTGTTCTGCAGTGTCCAGATAAAATTTGGGTGAGTATAAATGAGGGATTAAGATTTTGGTCCAATCTCTCATGAACAGATGGAAAAAATCTTTTAGTTATTTTCCCATGTTGAGTAATAAGCCAGTCTTTTTGCCACAAGTCGACAATTTTTTCGTGTATCTGTCTTGAAAGGAAACTCTTTGGAGCCTTTTTATAACTAATTGGAAGTTCTGATTGAGCCGCTAACTTGGCAAGCTCGTCTGCTTTTTCATTTCCACGATTTCCTGCATGACCCCTGATCCACTGAATGTCTATAGTAAAATTTTTCTCGTATGAACTTAAAAGAACATGACGAATTTTTTCAATTATTTCCGAATGGCATTTTTTATTATGGAAGTTAAAAATTAGAATTTGACTGTCAGTATAAATATTAAAATTCCTATATAAAGAGTTATCAGAAAAAGAAATCCAATTTAAAGCCTGTAGGATAGCAAAAACCTCAGCTTGATTATTAGAACAATTAGAATGTAATTTGAATTGCTTGTTTTTAATTTCGGTGTTACAATGGTAGATCACAAAAGCACAGCCTGTGCTGTTATTTATTTTGCTACCATCAGTAAAAATATTAATGCAATGCTCCCCATTAACAACTTGGTTGAGAGTACTAAATTTAGCAGGGTGAGTCCAGTGATCAGGGGTGAGTTCTGGTTCAATTGCATTCTGAGGACTCAGTTTAATGCTATAGTAAATTTCAGTGTTCTCCTGAATCCTCAAACAAATTGGTATAATGCCCGCGATTACGCAAGAAGCTTCATAAGAAATTGTACGAAAGCCCTTGATTATTCTCAAGGCAATTAATCTTTGTGCCGTCTTTAACCTTCGTTTGTTGTAATCGAAGGACAAGGCATCGACCCAAACCGGCGATGCGTAGGTCATCAAAGGTATTATTGCTCCTTCGTAAATGATTTTCAGAGCCTTTGAACCAATACCCCAGGTTACCCTAGCCATTCTTGATAGCAAATTCATAACAACACTAACTTTTTTAAACAAGTCAGTGATATGTGCTTTCCAACGAAGTTTTCTATCGATAATCACACCAAGGTAACGCATTTCACTAACACTTTTTAAGAAGTTGCCGTCCATGTAAATATTTATGTTATTTATTCTTCTTTTCTTAGAGAAAATAATAATACTTGATTTTTCAGAATTAAATGTAACCTTATTTTTGTTTGACCAGTCCACAACTTTTGACACACATATATTACCATACGCCTCCAGTTCTGTTTCAGTTTTGGCGCTAATCAACAAGAAAAGGTCATCTGCAAATGCCACAACTTCAGCACACCTCGGAAAGTCCAATCTAAACAACGAATCATAGAAAATTGTCCAGTAACCCGGACCACCGCAAGAGCCTTGCGGGCAGCCCATAGTGACAATTTTTCTTATACAACTTATAAAGGTGCGAAGGCAAGCTGAACGATCTGAAAAATAACTTTTTGTAAGAAGATACAAATTTTTGAGGCAGTTAAACTCTCTAAGTTGATTTAAAATAGCGGGCCACCAAGCAGCATCAAACGCCCCCTTGACATCCAAAGCAATGCCAAGAACCTGTAAATTGTTAGTTAAACTTTCTTTCACAAAATTAGTAACCTTAAAGATGGCATCAGTGGTGCATTTACCGGGAGTAAAACCATACTGATTAGGGCTTAATTTGTTATTTGAGTATAAATAATGCATAATTCTTTCTATAAGTAATTTTTCAAGAACCTTTCCACTGACAGAGAGCAAACTTATTGGTCTAAATTTTGAAGGCTCGAGAGATGACTCCTTTCCAGGTTTTGTAAAAAATCGAACAAAAGAGTGCTTCCAAACCCGTGGAAAGATTCCTCTTAATAAACATTCATTATAAATTGCAGCTACAAATTTAGGAAATCTCGCCAACACTTCCGAAATGATTTTGCTAGAGATTCCATCTTCACCGGGTGATTTCTTAGAGTTCATATTACTGATAACAGATTTTATCTGTTCCTCGGAAAAATTTAAGTCGTCTAGAGTGTCCATAGGACTATCAAGGAGTTTCCTCAGTCTAGTATGATGTGGTTTATCCAATTTCCTGTCATCAAATGGAACAAAATGGTTTGCTAATGTATTCAGAGTTTCATCGAAATCCGTAGTATAACCACCACTACTAGTTTGAATAGTTGTTAGAGCTGTTTGATTTTTATGTTTGCTACGAGCAGTCTTATATAAAATAGTCCAGGGTTGTGAACCGACGTCAGTACAATAGTCTTTCCACGATTGGGTCTTTGCCTTCTTGATTTTTTGGCAATAAAGCTTTTTACAATTAAAATATTCGGTCTTTCTAAAATCTCTTAACATCAAGTTTTTATAAGTTCTTTGATAAAGTCTTCTTTTTGTGTTAACCTGATTCCTTAAATCCGTTAATTCATTATTCCACCACGGAACTATTTTCGTTTTTTTATGTTGTGAGTTAGTTTTAATTATTGGCATAGAGCGACTGCAAGCATTCTTGATACACTTGATGTACTTAGAGACGAAATCATTAAAATCGAGAAACCCCTTGACAGCTTTCCTTAACTCCATGTCAAGATTCTGAGAATCAGTATGATTAAAATTTAAACAAGAGCTGTACAACAGATATTTAAACTCAGATTGAAGTGATTCATTAAAGATGGGCCAATTTGCTTTGTCATAAATAAATTTAAGCGGCCTAAAAATAGAGCAAGAGGAATGTAAATTATTAAAAGCAATAATGAAACCAATTATTCTATGATCAGAACAACTTTCTTCCTCCATGATCGTCCAAGAATAAATGCAATGCTGAAAATTCGATGATGTAACAGTCAAATCAATAAAACTCTGCCCATTCGGTGAACAGAAGGATGGGGTACACAAATTTTCGTTGACAATCCATAGACCCCTAGAAGCCAAAAAAGACTCCAAGATTCTACCCCGAGCGTTAGTCAAGGAATCAAACCAAAGCTGAGAACGAGCATTAGTATCCATTGCTAGCAGCAGATAATTCTTCCTACAGAAATCAGTGACAAGCTCAATGTTTAAAATATCAAAATTTATATCTCTATTAAAATCCATGTGAACACTAACAGCATAAAAATGATTATCATTAACCACAAACTCGACTAAAATCACATCCTCACCTGAATGCTGGCTAATAAGAACAGCATCAATATTTTCATTTACAGCAATTATTGCAGCTCTCTTTAAACCATTCCCAGATTCAAAAATTCTATAAGATTTAGGAAAACCAGCAACTTTGTTGTTTATACAATAAGGCTCCTGAACAAGAATAATATCCGTTGTGCTTTCCCGAATAAAAGCAGTTAAAAAAGAGATAGCCTTACGAGATTTCTGAAGATTAATCTGCAAACACTGGTAACCCAAAAATAAGGCGTTATGACCCATAATCAATATTATGCTTCTTTTTCTCCCGCTGAATAATATAAGAAAGGCACTTTCTATCCAAGGCAGCATGGTTTACATCGAGTCTGTCTCCACCTCTAGCATATTTATTGTAGTTAATGCAGTTAGAACATTTTAACGTATTCCTTTCAGAACAATCTTTCATAGAGTGGGATCAGGAACAGATTGGGCATGTAATTTGAGATCTACACACGGTAGAATCATGATTGAACTTATTACACTGAAAGCATCTCTTAACGTATATATAATCAGAACAATTACAGTTTGACCATTTAATTTTAACTCCGTTTTCAAGAAAAAATTCTAGAACCCCTGGAGACACCTCAGCAGTCATATAGCGTGTGTTTTTTCCTTTCATCTGTCTAATAAATTTGACGTTAAAAATTTCTCCCTGCAGTACATCTCGATTTTGGTTTTTAATAATAGTTTCAGCATTATCAATTTCTATTTCCTCAGGTATATCAAATATAATAATCTGGGGAAGAAGCTTTTTATTTTTAGAAATACTCATTTCACCGCCCAATTGTTCATCGACTATATCACAAAGTTTATCAAGATCAGATTTGTCTTTACAGCTTATCAGAATCTTACCTCCGTTAATTACTTTTAATCTTTCCACGCCGATCTGGAGCAATTCAGGATCGATACTTCTTTTAAGCTGATTCTTCAACTCTTCCGGTTTTTGATTTTTCAGAGGCTTAACCACCGCAGTAAACATCGGTGGCTTGCGGGAGAGGTCGGCGGCTAAATGCGGCACAGGCTTCGAGGCGATATCCGCAAAAGTTCTCGCCGTAGTAGACCTGAGTGAACAAGCCTCGTTGGCATTTGCAGATTTGACTTGCTCTTTTAAAGTCGATATAGTCGACTGTAAATTGTTTTTGATGCCGTGGAGATCAATGATCGCTTCTAGAATACTCTGCCGCAAATCCTTACGTAAGTTTCCACTGATCTCACACACTTTTTGAAGCTTTTCCGCAGCTGCCAGAAATCGCTCGTGTGTCTATGTAGGTCTGTGTGCAGGCATGAGTGTGTGGGTAGTTGTGTGTATGTGTTTGTGTGTATATGTTTGCGTGTGTGTGTGTAGGATATTGACGCAACCTGTAGACTGCTTTCGCTATAGAAGCAGCATCGTGAGAAGCCTGTCGACGGTGATGCTGAAGAGGGTGCTAGCAGGAAAATAAAATGATAGCACGCCAAAAATGGTCAAGTGAGAACAATAAGCAATCGTGATTGTTCAAAAAAAAAAAAAAAACAATTTGCAGATATTGCAGTTTACCTTCTCACAGCAGTATAAATCTGGCAATGAATGTTTTAAGACCATTAATCGATTTTACATGTTCTCTACTTCAATCCTAAACAGTTATAAGATCCTGATTTTGAATTGTTCACATTCAACCCGAGTTTCATATTTTGTTCATCAGTTGCTGAAGAGAAAAAGCCGGTGTGTCCTGCGCCTAAGAGAATTGGTACCTTCAAATGTTATGTAGGGAGTCTTAAAGCCTTATTAGCAATTTCAACGGTGTTTTTTGCCGAGAATTGTAATAACATGAAACACTTGGAAAGTCATCAAAGTAAAACACTTATCTTCTTAGCAAATGCTGCGAAAAACAATATCACTGAAATTTAGAAAGAGAAGGCATAATTTGTAGACAGAGCAAAAAATTGAATAACACTAAAAGTTCCATTACATTGAAAAAAATCTAAGAAATAATCATAACCAAGTCTTTAAAAGGCAGAATAACCTGCAAAACAAATATATCGCCAATGAAGACCAATAAAAGTTTTTAACTAATAAATACCTTTGTGCTGAAAATTATATGAATCAATTAACAAACGTCTTGAAGCACAAGTTGTGCTTTAAAACGTTGTTTAGTTGATTCATTTAATAACAATTTTGTTTAAATGAAAAACTGCGGAAAAAGTGGTTAAAATGACAACAGTCATTTTGGCAGTGGGGCAAATTTTCGTTCATTTGGCAATTCAAAGTTTTGATATTACCTCCATAATGGAATGCATGTTTTATGTGATGCTTTTTAGCGCTAACAGGAGAAAAGTGATGTTACATGAAGAAAAAAAGTGAAAATCCACAAAAATATGGGATATTTTGATAATTGGGAATCTTATGCGGTCGTCTCATTTTTTGCGTAAATAATTTTATTATGGTAACCCTGCTGATTTATAGTAACCCTATGCGAATAGATGTTTCAGATCTCTTTATTTTGATTTGCAAGGAAAAACACCTCTCCCGCAGGCGCTGGAGCCAAAAATTGATGCCAATGAAGAAAGACGCCAGACACAAACACACATACCCCCACACACAAACACACATATCCCCACACACAAACACACATACCCCCCACACACGCCTACATGCACACACGCACACTCATGATTGCGAAAAACATAATTTGAATTCAAGATGACAAAATTCAAATTAATTTTTTTTTTCTTTTTTGCATTTTTGTCATCTTCAGCTTAATGGTACAAGCTTATTCATTTGGTTTCTGCTGAAAGTAAAGCATAAAGAAAGCATCAAATTCCAACATTTCCCAGTTGTTAGTATGAAATTCAAAATGCATTTCTTTAAATATCTCAAACTCTCATTTTTGCACGTACTGTGCTTTACCTTCCCATATCTTTTTATTTCCTAGTTTTAAATCCGGCTATTTGCTGCTTGTTTAGCCTTGTTACCAAGATAGCATGCAAAAATATCACATAAAAAATTCTAAATTATGGTATTCATGCTTGGAGTAAATCAATCAACCGTTGACCCGCCAATGTTCCAAAAATGGAACATGATATTTAGCTAAAAATTTTCCTTAGAAATAATGTTTAAATAAATAGTTAGTTTTTATCAACACATTTACGTCTTACTTTGAAGTATTTTTGAGTTGTGAAGTGAGTTGTGTGTGAGTTGAAGTGAGGTGCTATTTGTAGTTGTTTATTTATTTTCGACTTTTTATTGCAATTTTTTAAGAAATGTGTGTTTTTCTAGTTTTTTGCAGTTTTTTTTTTTTTTTTTGCATAAAATTTACCAAAAATAGGCTTTTTCAGAAAATGGGATGATATTTAATTTATTTGTAAAAAATACTTCAATGTATGATTTTTAAATGTTTGCAGAAATGTACAATGATATCTGCAAAAGGTATGCCCCTTCAAAATAGCATGTTCCAATTTTGGAACATTGGCGCTTTCAGGGAGTCAAATTTCCGGAAAGCGAGTCGCTCGACTCCAAAGGGATACATTTTAAGTTTCATAAAATATGATTATTTCATCTTTTCATTTTGAATGTACTCTCATGTAGATGTTTGCAAAGCCAAGTAAATTTATCGATAGGAAAGGAAATAACAATAACAGATGGACATTGGAAATGACTCCAAATCCACATCTGCTCTAACAGCTGCGTTGTGATGTGTTATACTGAAAAAATAATATAAATGAACTCGGGATATCTCATATTTCAAAAGCATTTTATTGGTTTGCTTTTGTTTTTTTTTTTAAGTTATGCGAAATTTTGTTTCACCAGTACCAACTGTGGGGCTGTCCACAAATGATGTCACGCTTTGAGGGAGAGGAAAATTGTAAAACTGACAGTTTGTGACAATGGGGGAAAAGGGAGTAACATGAAGTCTGACATCATGCATTTTAATAAGAATATATTTAAGAAAAAAATGTGTGACATGTGACAAGAGGGGGAGGGGAGTAAGCTGAAATATTACATGTTTTCACAAATGGAAGGGGGGGGGGTAGGTCAAAAACGGGAAAAAAATTGGCATCTTTTATGGATAGCCCCTGTTCATAAATGTTAAATAATATCAAAGAGATTCTTGCTGTAGCATAAGCTGCGTGGTATTTAGAAACATTATCAGATTCAGAGTTATCAGACTCAATGCAGAATATGCCAATTACCCCCTGCTGAAACTAGGCAATATTACTTAGAAGATGTTTCAGAACATGATTTAGAGTAGATTACAACAATGTGAACATGTAGACACTTTTTCAACAAACTATAAAATTTATCAAGAAAATTGGAGTAAAAGCAAACGCTAGGATCATTAGTAGTATAACTAAGAAACAAATGAACACTTAAAAAAATAAGGATAGTTAGGAAATAAAAAAAAGAAAGAAATGAATAAAAACTGACTTCAGTTGGCGGAAAAAAGCTAATTTTTGCAATTGATTCAATCAGAAAATATTGAAACTGTCTGACATGCATTTCCCAATGTCGAACATTTATTTAAAAAACTTCATTCAAAGTGCCATTGTTCCAAAAATGAAATGCACTAAAAACACAGTAATAAATTTTTTTCCAGAAATTTCATGCTAGTTATGTGTTTCTTAGACATGCACAGACATAATTTCAAAAAATTACTCAAATCTGATCTTCCATCAAAAGTTCGGTATGTAAACAGTTACTACAGATATTTTGTTGTATTGGTATTCATTGAAGCAGAATGAAAACAAGGTCAAATATATATATATATATATATTAGGTTTGAGCTCTAGTTTATTGTTTTTAGTTTAGCAAGTGGTGCTTTTGCCCATTGTTACTCTATATTGCATGTACTGGAGCTTAAACATTCTCTTTTTGCTCATAGTTAAAATTTTGGTCTTTTGACCATAATTAATGAATCCTCCGCGGCTGATGAGCTCTGGATTCATACTTTATCTTTTCCTACTTAATAGCTGTTTGCATTTTTCCTTTGTATCATCATTAATTATTTATAATTTGTTTGATATTTGAAATTCTGTTTGCTTTATTTTATATTTACTTGGCTTTTTAGTTTTGCTGCGTTGCACATCTATGGGCTCTTGGTGTGGTCTTTTCAATATTTTTCAATTTTATTATTATAATTAAATATATATATATATATATATATATATATATATATATATATATATATATATATATATATATATATATATATATATATATATATACATACAATAACAGGAATCTATTACTAATCTATTATTATTTTATTTATTTTTTTTAAACCTTGTTTTTATCCTGTTCCAATCAGGGTTGGCAAGTTTCTGCCGAGGCGGTTAAAACCACTGGTAGAAACCGGTTAAAACTGGCATGGCAAAAACCACTTTCTGCCTCATTTGCGGCAGAAACTGGCAAAAACTCACAAAATGCCAAAAAAAAAATTAGTTGTTGACATTCAATAGAAAATGCATGGAAAAGATAATGAATTTGTAACCAAAGCACAATTTAATTACAATATTAACACAATTCAAAATCAAATGTTACATTGTTTGGCCCCTGCATTTGCCTCTTAGAAAAGATAGTTTCTAAAATCTTAACACTTTATCAATTTAATATGCGCAAATGAGAAACTTTAGCATATTCTTGCAACAGAAGAGCTAGCAGGCAATGCATCAAGGAACAAGCAATATTCGTGAAACTTTCATCTAATTGTACTGGAAAAATAAGTTTGGAGAAATAGGGCTAATTTGTTCTGCAAAGTTTTGACACTAGGTACAAAACCTACGTTAATATGAGCAAGTAAAATTCTGGCATTTTTTCCTTGAAGCTCATGATAATTTCAATCGCAAAGCAATTTAGATGAAGATGAAACACATAAGCAAGCAAATTACAATCAGTAATGCCTGTTTAATTCAGTATTGTACTCCTCTTTCCTAAGCAGCCATATGATTTTTCGTCCTTTGTTAGATTAATTCAAATATTATGAGCATCTGCACTTGAAAAGTTCCCTTTCCGAACTAAATCATGGGTACTAGCATAGTATTTTATTTTTCTAAATTATGAAATGAAGTTCAATTCTTTAGTTTACTTAAACAAATATCTTTCAGTAATTACTTGAGTTATTAAAGATGTTTTAAAGTTTTTGCCAGTTTCTGCCGGTTTTTACCGGTTATAACCAGTTTCTGCCACTGGCACGGCAAAAACTAGTTTCTGCCGGCAGAAAGCCAACCCTGGTTCCAATGAATAACAATACAACGAAATATCCATTTCAACAAAATAGATTTTTAGTCCTGATTAAGTTTTCATCACACTACTTGAATTGAATCTCAACGAAATTTCCATTTCAACAAGCAAAACTTGAGATCCCTCAAAGTTTGTTGTAAGGAAATTTTGTTATATTATGTACTTAAATATGTATTTATTTATTTTCTTTCAGCATGGGTACAATTGAAATCGAACTATATTGGAAGCATGCTCCAAAAACTTGTAGAAACTTTGCTGAATTATCAAAAGTTGGGTACTTCAATAATGTTATATTTCATCGAATAATACCTGATTTTATGATTCAAGGCGGGGATCCCACTGGCACAGGTATTGTTCTTTCTAACTTTCAGTTATGAAAGTTTTTAATGTTTAATATAAATATTATATTCTGTAAAAGTATAAAGTTTTTATGAAGAAAATAGTAGTATAATTTGTTGTAGTCACCTGTAGATAATAGTTATTTTAATAAATGTCAAAAAAATATTAATAGTTACTTTTTACAAATACTACCACAAACTTAATCATGGAAAAATGGGGAGCAACAAGTAAAGGCTAAGCTTAAGGAATTATGTACCTGCCAACTTTTACACTGTTGGGGAAAGTGGGGCACCTTGTAACATGGCCCACCTTGGGACACCATAAATTTCAGCTTTAATTTTGTAAACAGAAATTTGTTTTCTTGGGACATCATCGATGGCAGCAGGATCTATTCTTCCTTTCTCACAGGAAAAGACTGATCTAATTTTCTTTGTTTTGAAAGGTTCGGAGTAACCTTAATAGGTGGTTTCATTATTAAATTTTTTACGTAAGAAATTAAATAATTTCAATTAGAGTATGTGGGAATTAAAACATGTCCTTTCATAACCCGTTCGCACCCAGCGTCACACGGACGCTACGCAACGATTCCTCTCTTATCAGCCCAGCAGCTTCCCTGCTACGCGCTCTGATCGATGCTGACATCCCAACGTCACATATATGCTTTCTCGAAATGGAACGATTAAATTGAATATTTAAACGATAATAGATGGCGCTAAATGGCTATAACTTTCATCATATTCGAGTCACATGGTATTTGACCTTCATGTACATGCGTCAGTTTCTTGTTTGGACCTTTCTGTTATGTACAGAATATCAAACGCCATTAGCGAAGATATCTGACATATTCTAATACTGTCTAACACTAAGCAGAGTGAATATTACACATTACAAGGAAAGATACTTCTGCTATAAAAAGCTTTTATTTAAAAGTCTAAAATAGTTGGTAAGTTAAAGAAATTACAATGTACGTTGCAAAACAGGATGGATGAACATTTAACTTCATACCTGTAAGGTGAATATTCTATATAATACACCCATTCGGACATGAGGAAAAGAAAGCACCATGTTACAAGATAGCCACACACCAAATACCACACAAACCCTCTGTGATCTTACTTCTTATATCCCACAGAAAAAACACAGTTGATGTCTACTCATGGCGCCATCTACCGGACAGTGAGACAAACAATGAGAAAATTGATACGTATATATTTATGATGACAATAGAGGGTTGTTTAAATGGCAAGACCAATTATGTCTGAATATATTATACAACACTTTCAATAGGATAGATTTATTTTTATGTAAACAGACAGTGAATCACTGCTCTGCGCATATGATTTATGAGGTCTCAATTGCTCTTGTTTGTATATTTGCTTCTCTTTTTTTGTTATGAGTAAATGAAAGAGATATACATCTAGCTGAATAAATTATGGGGGAGGGGAGGAAGGTTAAAATATTTTTGCATATGCGTTCCAGACGATTGGGATTCCTCCAGACTATTAGGATTCCCCCGTTCAATGAGAGTACAGGAATGATTTTAAGAGGCACTGAAGTTTATGATTATTTTTGAATCCATTCTGATATTGTTCTTCTTTATTTATTCCTTTTCATTTGGAGACTGGAAAAGTGCAATAAAAATGGTTAGCAAAGTGAGTGAAAGGGAATGTTTTCAAGTGCATTATGAAGCAGTTTTGAGACTTGTCGCATGGGAATTTAACTAGTTTAAAGTCGTTTGCCTTAGTTATTTTAATTAAAATTACATAAGGAAAAGATTTTTTTGCTACATTTCTTTTTCTTTGATTCCCCACTTACAATGTCTTACTCTAACTTTGTTTTTGTGCCCACATCATTTAACTTTGCGCACATAGTTAAAGTTTTAGTATTCTACTTATTTCACTCTCTTCTAATAATGTCATAGTCTTTATATTAATAATTAGTAATCAGTAGTACATTGTTTAAGCAAATTAAAAATTTGGAGTCATTATTTTGAGATGCTGATTTTATATGAATATTTTTGTAAAGTTAGGCTTAACTGCTGTAAATGCTCGGTCTGATAGCAGCGTTTTGTTTCGGAACGTTCGGTCCTGTAGCTGCGCTTTGTTTTCCGTGCGCTGGTCCTCAAGGGGATAATAATTTAAAGGGTAAAAAATGTATTGCGATGCTAAGTCTTAACTTTTAAAATGTTGATATATAATAGCAATCTAAGTGGGGCAGATTGGGACACATAGTGGTGAGGTAGGTTGGGACACTGTCCCAAGCTGCTCCACCAATGTACAGTACAGAAAAATTCTATTTCATTGTACTTAATACATCTGATTAGCTTAAATGAACTAAAATTGAGAAAATGGCTATTGTTATACAGAAAATTGATTTTTCTTTCTAGTATTAAAATTACCGAAATGGTGAGATATAGAAAAGAAAATAGGAAGTTCCATGCTGTTGATGTGTCTGCTCCTGAAACAGCAGCAGAAAATGTTCTTAGTAATAAGATTTCAATTATTTAAGATACAATTAGTAGGATTACTGCTGTTGTGTCAAGGTGCCCCACCTGAGGGGCAGGTTGGGACAATGCAATGACTTTTTAATTTTTTTTATGAAAATTTAATTTGATGATATAATTAAATAAAATAAATTTTAATTGATGCAAAAATATCTAAATAGCACATTTAGCTGAGTTTGATAAAAATTAGTTTGAAAATAAAATTTCTAAAAATCATTATCTAAAAAGTGTCCCAAGGTGCCCCACCTTCCTGTATGCTTAAAATATACTCAATTTGGCTGTGGTTTACAAGCTAGCCAAATTATTAGTGAACTATGACCAATGCAGTTTGATTTTACCACATTTTTCTGCTTATTATCTGCATCAGCAAAAATTCTGCAGGTCCTAAAATTGGCCTGAAGAAAAATAAAATCTTTGTATAATCCGCTTAAAAATATTATTTTAGCAACTAAATTAAAACATGAAGTTTTTTTTCCGTGGGATAATCAAATTTAAATTAAACAACAATGTATAAACATTATGATTTCTTCTCGAAATTGTGATGATAGTATGCGAATTACTTAAAGACAAAAAGTCTAGGCAAAGGAGCAAGCGATCTAATCTTGTGCTAATGGAGGCTTCTCCCTTGCCTCTGGTTGTTTATTTTGCACAGCCTGTATCAAGCAAGAGGAAAACTCAAGCTATGTAAAATAAGCAACCAACTAGCAATGAAAAATTCAAACTTCATAAAATAAATAAAATAAACAACTTACAGGCAGTGAACCGATCTGGTTGTCGTTGAGAAGAAAAAGAGCACCGATAATCCACGACAGCGTATAATCTGCACCTCAATAATTTTACTTACAGGTAATCTACAGATCATTTGCAGGAAAATACGGTACTACTGTTTATCAGTTACTACTGTTTTACCTTCAAAAGAATATTGTGTTATCAAACCCGCCGGCTTTTTCAAAAAAAGTAATAATCGCATAATTAAACCAGCATTTTCACAAAAAGGAATTTTAAAAATCAGTCTACTCGCAAAAGTTATTTTGAAAAATTCTGACTTTTACAATAACCTTCATTTCTAAATAGGTCTAATTGCTCTGATTGAAATAGAATTTTGAACTGAATAACGGTACAAGCCCTTAGGAGATCAAAAGCACGGCAGGATGATGAAACTTGCACAAGTTGCAGGCTTTTTGTCCTTCTTGAAATTTGAATAGATTTTTTTCCCCTTTGTATTATCTTTATTTTTCTATATATTTGACAGTTTCTTTGGATGGGTCATTCTCAGAAAAAGCAGGAATTTTTGCTGCTGATTTTTAAAAAATAAAATTTTTCTTAATATGTCAAAGACTTAAGATTAAGTTTTGACATCTATCCTTAAGTAATAATGCTATTATAGTGGTTCAGATCAAGCGAGCAAATATTTTAAATTTTCTAAATTACATCAGTGCCACTTCCATGGACAAACTGTCCAAGGATGTGATAAAAACAGCCATTTTTACATTTAAGAACATGTGTTTTGACTTGAAAGTTGAAAAACAAATATTTTACAATTAATATTATCAATTCATTGAATTATTGTATTATCTTACTTGGTTATTTTAAATATGTATGAGCCACAGATGTGATGAGTTGATCTTTACTTTTTATAAGCCAAGGACAAAAACTTTAAATAAAGTTACATAAATCGCAAAGCAGGTTTGTTTCTGTCCCACTAAAAAAATGGCTTCTTGAGAGTTGATCCTTCAACCAATACAATTTAGTTCTGAAGCCTGAAGAAATTTATTGACCCTTTCTTTTCTGTCCACAGATGTGACTATTTCTCTGGTTACAAGCATTAAACTTGCAATTAAACAAATATGGAAATTAAGTTTAACTTTAAATTTTTGAGAAGTTTACTAAATGTTTACTTGATCGAAAATATAGCTTGAATAGCTAATTTCTTGTTTATTGCATGAAATATAAAATATGGAAACAAAAAAAGATAAATCGTTGCAGTCCATGGATGTGAAAAATCACATTCTGTGGCCAAAATTTAAACAAGAAAATATTTTTTTCTCACTTAGCAACTTCAATATATTCCATCAGTTGTATTGAAGTGTTTTATTCACTTGAATTATTTTATAAACTTTTATTCTTTATAGTAAAAAAACCAGAGACACAAATTCCTGATTTTTCTGAGAATGACCCAGATATGCTATAACATGTTTTTTGAACTTATTAGCTCAATTATGACTATAGTTTAGATGATATCAGGGTTCAAAAATATCATGATATTTTCAAAAATATAGAAAATATCTGATATTTTGATATTTTCAATTAGCACAAACAAGAGTCTTCTAAATAGTAAATGCATCCTCAAACAACTCTTTATTTTCTTATATTATAATTACAATATGTGTACTTAAAGTTAAGGCTTCTTTCATTATTTGTATCTAATATTTTATTTTAAATTTCTATCAATTTTAATAGACTTATTTAGCATTAGCTGTTTCATTCATTTTTCTTCTGTTAGCTACTTTTACAGTTATATGATTCGGAAATAAAATATATATATTAGTTGGTGCACAGTCATAAAACATTTTCTTTTTTCCGAGTAATGTTAAACATTTAACTAGGCACTTTTAATATAAATTAAAATTGTTCCATTACATTATAATTTTATAAATATAAAATACAAGTAAAATAGGAGTATTATATTACTTTATTATATTAATGATGTATTAATACATCATAAAAATATAGTTCATGACTTTTTGGTTATTTTTAATAATAAATGAATAAATTTACTAAGATTAATATACTTTTTAATTGAAAATACTGTAGTTGAAAAAACAAATATCAAAATATTATGATATTTTCAAAATACATTTCGGATATATATTGTGATATATATGATATATATCAACTGATATATATCGGCGAACCCGGGATGATATTAGTGCCTTAGTGGTAATGATGCTGATGCAGATAGTCTCTAATGTGTCCCTACTTTGATGTTGTTATATTGTCTTTAGAAAACATATTTTCTCTAGAATGATCTGAATTTTCACTGGTAAATTTCAAAGAGAGTCTGCATTTTAGAAATAGAAAAAAAAGTGCTTAAGCTTGAGCATTCTGATGTCGTAAATGTTGTAAAAGTAATATAGTTTACATGAAAAAAGTTCTTGGAAGTTCAAAATATATTTTTCTTTATCTTTCAGGAAGAGGAGGTAGCAGTATTTATGGAAAAAATTTTGAGGACGAAATTCATCCAGATTTGAAACATTCAGGTTATTATTTTTTAATAAATTTGAAATATATAATGTAAATTAATGTGTGAATTCATTTACTGCATTTAAAAAATACTTTAAAATTGCTTTGCTTATCTTTATGTGCAGGACCAGTCTAGAAATCATATGCATAATATAGTATATGGGTCATTCTCCAGAACAACTTCCTTTCAACGCTAATATTTTTCAATTTCAAAACCTTTTTTCTTTTTTTTTTCATTCTTACATGAAAGTGTTACCTACTAGAAGTAACCATAACCAATTGTCCAGCTAAGTTCCAATTATTTTACTCATAAATAAAAAAAAAATTGAAAAATGCCTTGTTCACCGAAATAAAAGAAAAAATTTAATGTTTAAAAATTGAGGCCAATTATTTTAATATCAAAGTAGTAATTTTGTTAATTGGTGCAAACAATGAGCTATTTTAATAATTAGTGGGAATCCAATATTAAGCTCTCTGAATTAAAGTACGGCTTAATTAGTAGTTATCCTTTTAGTTAAAATGTGTGTTAAAAAGTAGTATTTAGTAAATTTGAGGATGTACTGGTAATTTATAATTGTGGTAGAATGCCTAAGATTGATATATTTCCCTTCCATTTATTTTCACCTCAGAAATAATGACATTGATAAGGTCTGTCAGGGAGGTGAGGAATTTTCTATAAGCATTTTTCAGGGAAATATGCTTTTTCTTCGTTGCTACAATCTGCACATTTTCAGCATATGAAAACATGTTCACTTCTTTTTTTACATTAATTTACATCCCTGAAATTCAAGTTCATGGAGGTGAGAAGTCACAATAACCACACATAGTTTTTAAAACAAAATCTATCTTCTTGTTTCTCGACAAAAATCTCAGAACTTCTTTAAGGCTGAAAATAAACAAGGGGGTATTATGGAAAATAAAATTTGATTTCATTATTGCCACGTATTAATGAGGAAATGAAATGATGGAGAGGGGGGGGGGGGGGGGGCTCAGCAGAGCCAAGCATTGCCACCAGAGGTCTATTGTACTAAACCCCAAACAGAAGTCCTAAAACAGACCAGTAGCCGAAGCAAAGATTAGAAGGCATTTAATGGGAATATCATAGATCTCCCAAGGTTCAAGCAAGTGGCAGCGAAGGTGTTCAAACCTGTAGGCAGAAAAGACTTCGCAATCACACAATGTGTGCAGCAGTTTCCTCATGAAAGCGACAGCCTCTACAAAGTCATTGCTATCAGTGAGGTCCATTATAGTAAGATGCCGCTTCAAGGTACAATAACCAGTAAGGAGGCCGATAGCCCTCCAACACTGTTTTGGTTCAGAGTCTTTATCAACCCTTAGCCCTTTTTAACATATCAGAACCTTTCTGAGCAAGGTAGTTGGCTTTTTCATTTCCCTTCACACCAGAGTGTCCAGATCCCTAACAAAGGTTAACCTTGTTCAGTTTGCAAGATTGCAGAGCAAATTATAGCAATCCGTAACAATGTGGGATGTCAGAACAACCTTATTAAGTGCGTTTAAGGCAGCCTGACTATCGGAGCATATATGAACACATCGGAGCATATATCACATCGGTCTCTATAGCCAAGACTCAAGCAAATACTGCAACACACCAGGATGGCATAAATTTCAGCCTGAGAAACAGAAATGAACTTGCCCAAAGGACAAGAATACTCAATACCATCATCGGGGCCGAAAGCCCCAGCCCCAGTTCTTTCATTCATTTTAGAACCATCAGTGTACCAGAAAATGCAACCTTTACCATAAAATAAGGTAACATCCTTCCAGTCACTCTGACAGGGAAAGATAACCTGATATGGCTTGTCAAAAGCATACTCGCAAAGCATGTAGTCACTTGGCGGGCCAGAAAGCGATGATCAAGTACATCCTCATCAAAAATTTTCCAGGAAAGGTAACAAGAGTAAGCTTTCCATTGCTTTGAAAGTTTAAGCCTCTCCATACACAAAAGCGCTTCAACTTCAATCTGCATATAGAGCTGGCATAAAATCAGAAGCTATCGTTATTTTTATTGTTGTAACACATGAGAACATTTAACCTCAATGTGCCAGCTGAAATGATTCAAAATTAATATTGTAAGGGAAAAAATAATCTTCTATAATATAATAAAATCAATGCTTGTTAATGGGAAAGTAATTTGATTCAAAAACCGTGCTGCCTAATATGTTAGCAAAAACTGAAGCTTTTTTTTGGGGGGAGGGGGATGTCTTTTCACCCATGATATAATATCTTTTGCATTGAAAAATGAGTTCCTGATAGAATTTTATGTGTGAACATTTTAAAAGTAACAACATACATGATGCAAAACATTGTTTTATGTCAGCGGTTCCCAACCTTTTTCTCTTTGCGAACCTCTTGGAACAGGCAAAAAAGTTCGCGAACCCCCTGATGTTCAAATTAGTAACATGTAAGAAACAATAAAAAAACAGCATGTTTGCTTTCCATTTTTTGCAGCATTTGATTGCAATAAACAAAAATATAATTGTAAAATATCATTAAGTGCAAACATTAATAAAAAGTTAAAACTACATCCACAAGAAAAATTATAAACAAGAAGTTTTGTAAACCAACTATTTTTTTTAAGCATACTTTAAATTGGGGAAAAAATCCTTAATGCGATATTTGTGGCTGTTTGACGGAACAAAGAAAATGAAAGTTTGGTTCAATGTCTGACAGTTTGAGTCTTAAATTAGGCTCTGCATTCAATCTGCTTCGGTATTTATCTTTAAGATAAGTATAGGAGGAAAATCCTTTCTCGCACAGATATGTTGTACAAAATGGTAATAAAATTCGAATTGCTTTTTTGGACAAAACGGTATAGTCATTTCTTACACTGAGCCAGAAGTCAATTAACGAGAGCTCTTTAAAGGTAGTTTTCAATGAATTATCACAGGATAACTCGATGAGCATTTCCTTTTCAGGTAATGTCAGGGTGTTCTCTAAGCATGGATTTCCTTCAAAAGGATTGCGTATCCAGTTGTTTGAGAGAGGGACGTTACGCCTATTAGGAAAATACTCGTCAAAAGTTAGTTCAAGATGTTGCAGACGTTCACATACATTTCTTTTAACGCTTTCATCAAGTTTCATTGAGTTTTCTGATAAAAAACTACTAAGAGAAGTGAAACAAGAAACCTCACCCATTTTCAGGCATTGGATCCAGAAATTCAATTTTTTTACCATAGCTTCAATTTTATCATATACAACGAAAATATTAACAACTGCACCTTGCAAGGATAGATTTAATTCATTTAATTTTGAAAAGATGTCAGCTAAATATGCAAGCCTTTGCATCCAAAGAGGATCGAATATGCAAGTGGACAAGTGAAATGGATGATCAACAAAAAATGCTTGGACTTCTGACTTCAATTCAAATAAGCGTGTCAAAATTTTGCCACAGGAAAGCCATCTAACTTCTGTGTGAAGAAGTAAAGTAACATGAAGGCTTCTCAATTCCTCACAAAGCGCGTGAAATAGACGGCAGTTTGTGGCACGTGATTTTATGAAATTTACAATTTTTACCGCATGATTCAAAGTAGCGGATAATTCTTCGGGAATACGCTTACATGCTAATGCTTGTCTATGAATGCAGCAATGAGTCCATTCAATTTTCTCGTTGATCTTCTTTACTCGCACCACAAAGCCAACAAATTTTCCTGTCATTGATTTTGCACCATCCGTGCACACACCCACACACAAAGACTAATCTATTCCATTTTCTTCAAAGTAACTGTTGACCAGTTCGAAAATTGCTTCTCCAGTTGTGTTGGTTTTCAAAGGTTTTGCAAATAGTACATCTTCTTTAATTGTATCGTTAAAAATATACCTAACATAGACAAGTAATATTGCAGCGTTTGCTACATCAGTCGACTCATTAAGCTGGATCGCAAAATTATTCTCTTTTATTCTATTCACAAGTTCTTTCTCCACATTACTTGCCAAATCCGTAATTCTGCGTGATACTGTGTTGTTTGGTAGCGGAACCAGGTCAATTTTTTTTGCTGACTTTTCTCCCAGCATACACTTAGCAATATCTTTAGCACACGGTCCAATTAAATTTTCTGCAATTGTATGTGGCTGTCCAGATCTTGCAATTCTATAACTGACTCGATATGAAGCTTCAAGGGCCATTTTACTATCTTCGTTGGATTCTAACAGGAACGTAGAGACGCTACACGTTTTATTATATTCCAATTTTCTTTTAAAATATTCAATAGGTTTGTCCTTGTGTGTCGGATGCTTTGTTTCGAGGTGTCTTCTCAGAAGTGACGGTTTCAAACTGCTGTTCGCTAGAACTTCGTTGCAGAGAAGACAAAGCGGTCTAGGTTCAGACTCTTCTCCAGTAAAATAAAAGCCCATTTGTAAATAGTTACTGTCATATTTTCGCTTTTTTCCTTTTTTCTCCCCTAGTTCACTTTTCTGTTTAGTCGGGGGAGGCGGCAGTTCATTACAGCTATCTATTTCAATATCCTGTGTTGATTCGAAAGTTACTGCTGATGTTGAGGGTTGATCGATTGACTGCTTGTCCATTTGTCGCTCAACCAAACTACCAGTTTTCAACCATCGATCCATAACAGCAGAAAGTTATTAAATCATAAAAATTACCAACACGATTATAACTTCACAAACAGAGTAGCAAGTTCACGTAGCAAAACCAATTGCTAACAAAATCACTTGTTTTCAAGCATCTCTAAAGTATCTCTAAATACGTCTGTTAACAACTATTTCCCCAGAACTATGAGCATGCTAATGTTATATATTTTTGAAAACGAACAGATGGGTAAAATCCAGCAATAAATTTTAAGTTTGGAGCCTTTTGCTGTCATGTCTGCTATTCGATGACTGAATTCGACGGAAATTCCCGAGTTATGTTTCAACCATATTAGAAATAATACCCCTATGATGCATTGTTTGAGAATTCTTTATTTTTTTCGACATATGTATATTATGTATATTGTTTGACTGACTCCACGCGATGGCGCCTTTTTAAGGTCATCGTGATCCCCGCCACAGCTTAATACAACGTTTCTGCGTGGCGCCTCGCAATAAAGGAGGAAGGATATCTCTTTTTGTTGTCTATCGAAAAAAAAAATGAGAAAATTTCTTTTTAACCAAAATTATAAAACCGCTGAAAGTTTTTTTTTTTTTTTTTTTTGAGCTTAATACAAGAGTCTGGCGCGTTTTCAAATTTAAAAAAAAAATTTAGTAACTATGTGTGCAATTTGAATATTTTATAATTTTTTACCAAACTAGGAAAAATCTGCCATTGCACCGAAATTTTCGCGAACCCCCTTCCTGCACCTCGCGAACCCCTGGGGGTTCGCGAGGTGCAGGAAGGGGGGTCAGCAGGAAGGGGGTTGGGAACCTCTGTTTTATGTATTGTAGACACTCATACCGCAGCTCATGCTTTCAGGGAGAAAAAATATTGAGCTCCGGGACATAAGCAGCAGTGAATATTTTACTTATGAAACATTCCTTTCCGTTGTACAATTAGAAATAACATTTAATTGTGCAATGTTGTTCAGATTACTATATACATGTGTTTCTGGGTTACAAGGAACCCCTTTTTTAACCCAAAATAAATGAGCTTATAGATGAAAAGTCATTCGACAAAAGCTAAATTGTTTCCTTGAAACACATGTGAACTGCAATCTGTAATTTTCTGCAATTAAGCGTTATTTCTTATTTTACTTGTCAAGCATAAAGGTAGTTATTCAACTTTATCCTTTTCCATCTTTTGGTCTACAAGCTAGTGATTATAAATTCTTCCCCTCTTCTTCCCATGCCACAGAAAAAAATAAATAAATAAATAAAAATGCAAATTTAGGAAGGAAAATAACTTTAAGCTGTTTTTCAATTTCAAAATACTGTCAGCCCGCTTAATCGGGTAACAGATAAACAAATGCCCCACTTATATGAATAAAACCTCCTAGAACCCAATATTTCCCCACTGACTTAATGTTAAAGGTCCCCACTTAATCGAATAATTTCCCAGGATAATCGAATAATATTTATCAGCTTCCGCAAATATTTTTGCTAAAAATTTTTTTTAATAATTTACAAATTAATTAAATATGAACAATTATTGACATTGAGGAACCAGATTCACATTTCATCAAAACATTTCCACTATTCTATCGAATTTATTTTGTCTTTGCCATTACCAATAGAGACGTACCGAGTACTCGGTAACTACTCGGTACTCGGCCTACTCGGCCAATATGCCGAGTACTCGGTACTCGGCCGAATTTTGATCAGATACTCGGCCAATACCGAGTAGTTGCAAAAAATTGAATGTATTAAAATTTACAAAAAAACTCAAGCATATATAATTTTCTGCAAACATTTACAATTCAAATTTAAATTTTGAGAATAATGAAGTTTGAAATACTTCAATGGAGTAAATCTTGGCTCGAATGTCTCGAAAGTTAATAAAACTTTTTTGTTAAAAATTGTGCAAATATAGAATTTTTGCTACAAACTAAAATTAGTTATAAGATATATAAAAATACCTTAGCTTTAAAAATAAAAGGAAATAAAACAACGTTAGAAGCACAGTGCAGGATCACTGCAGACACGTGTTTTGGCATTACAAGGAATTTCTTTTTCAATGCACAAAATGTGAGCTCGTTGATTTAAAGGCATCCGGCAAAAGTCGAATTTTTTGTCGTATGCCTTTACATTCTTTAGTTCACATGTTATGCACTGAAAAGACGATCCCTGTAACACAGAAAAACGTGTCTGCAGTGTTCCTGCATATTTGTTTTTTTGCTTTTAAAAATTATTTATGTTTAGCGAACTAGACCCATAATGAATAAATTTGTATAATTTGTTTTAATTCCAACTTGATAAGCCATACCTTTTATTTATTCATTTTTACTTTAAAAAATATTATTTTTGCAAAATTTTGTAGTTAAATTTCAGCAGGAATTTAGTTTAAAAACTATTACATGGACAAGGAGGTCTATACTACTATTTCAATAAGTTCAAAATTCATCGGTGTGTGTCGGTGGTCCTTCTTTCAACATAATTGGTACTGGGAAACTCGGCCGAGTAGTGAAAGGCCGAGTTACTCGGTAACTCGGTACTCGGCCGAGTAGTAAAAGGCCGAGTACTCGGTACTCGGCTACTCGGCCAAAGTGCTACTCGGTACGTCTCTAATTACCAAAAAAAAAAAAACAATAGGTAGTGCAGTTGATAGTCAAACTAAATAACTCAAATAAATACATACATTTCAGATGATAATAAATGTATAAATTTTTTCCATAAAACATGGCTGTGAAAAAGAAATTAGAAAAGTGTTCCCAAAACACCTTGAGGACTTTTTCAAAAAAAGGATGTACTGAGAAAAGATACCGAAGCAAGGATTTTATAACTCAAGTTGCAAGTTACATTTTTATAATTTTCATGCGTACTTACAATATATACAATGAAATTATTATACTATTTTGTCGTTCAATTAGCTTATTTCAATTTGTTTTATCCATAACATTAATTACTTCCATTACATAGTTATTGATTCATTATTATAACCAGGGTTCACAGACTTCCTTTTTTTTCCTATGTTCCTACTTTTTAAAATTTTTTGAAAAATTTCCTGTTTTTTCCTATTAATTCCTATTTTTTTCAATGCATAATCTTGCTTCTGGCTTTTTACCCTGATTACTGTATTTTTGTGCACCTTATCTACAGGTTATCTGCTATGAAAGTGCAAAATTAATGATGCACCGATTGTCTGCTTTTTTTCCCCTCAAAGTTAAATCTATCGAACCTCTATTTACAGCAAAAAAAAAAAAAAGCCTGCATGCCTATAATTTTTTTACACAGATTTTCTTTTACTTTATTGATTGAAGGTATGTAAATTAAACAACCTTACAGATAAAGAAAAAGCTGTCTCTGTATGCCCCCCCCCCTCCCAATAGTACAGTAAAACTAAGCGAAAAAAAGGCAAAACACTAACATTCCCCCTAAAAGAGTTTAAATATGGTGCAAATAACTTCTTACCTTTCCAACAAGAAGGGGTAAAAAGTTCCAGCATTTTTGTGTGTTTGGTTCGGGGGGAAAGGGGGGGGGACAAAAAGAATCCTTTCTTTTTTAAATTCTATTACTTAATAAAAATTACGCAGTTTTAAATATTAAAGTTCCTTTGTCAAACCTGTAAGATATTTTTTTCTATATTCCTTTACTGCAAACAAATACCATACACAAGAAACCAAGTTTTATTTTTTGTAAACTAACAAATTTTGATTTTTTGCATATTGAAGAACTCTGGTGAAATTATATAGCTCAAGCTCATCCATGCAATCATTGTTTGAAATAGTTTGCTTTCCTTCAACTTTTTAAAATATCAGTTCTGGTTAATATGCATCTAACTAAATTGCTTTAATGAAGTTCTTTATGGGTTTTTTTTATAAAACATTCCTTTTGATTTACATATTGATGTTTTTCCAAATCTGTTACTACAATCTTCTCAACAAAACAATGTTTGGATAAATGTTTATAAATTCACATGCTAAAAGAAACTAATATAACATGTATAAATGAAAAAAATTCCCCCAGAGTACATAATTCCCTGTTACTTTAAAATCTCTGTGAACTATTTTTGTTCTCATATTCTGTCATTTCTGCATCTTATAATCTAGAAATTATACATCAGGCAAATGGTGAACGCTTGTATTCATTTTTATCTCGAATGAAATACAGCATAACCTCAAATTAACTATTGTCAAGGGACTGGAAAAAGTTATCATTAAATCGAGGAGCATAGACATTCAATGCAGTCAGATCCGGACCAGTGAAATGTATAAATAAAACTAGGAAATTGTTAAATCAAAGTTATACTGTATAGCTTCAATGTTGAATTTCGTATGTGAAAACCTAACTTGAATTAAATGTTGACATTCCGATGCAGACCTACCTTTATAGTACGCAGAAGCTTCTACATTTTAAAACAACATTCTATGTAATTAAAAAAGATGTAATGTCAACAATTACACTATAAAATATTTTTATTGACAAATATTTTTAAAATATACAGTATAAAAAAATATCACAATTCTTCTAAAAGTGATGAGGACAAAACCTCTCCATTCTTTTTTTTTCTTATCATTTCAAGCTTCGATGTACCGTAACTAATTTTCAACTGCAACTTCCATAGCAGACTCTGTTGCAAGCAGCCTAATACTTGATTATTCCTATTTTGAGCAAAAACTAAGAAAAATATAAGTAACTTTAAAAAATACATATTAAAAATAAATACAATGCTTGGAACTTACCAATTTTCTCTGAACACATCCATTTTTTCTGATTATTGATCTTAAGAACAGTCAAGTAAACTTTTCAATTCAGAAAATAAGATTAAATAGTATAATGATGGATGATAGTGTACAAAGCATGTGTTTTGCTAATTATAATGATTAAATTATGAAATATACTTACCTTGCGTGCTTGAGCAGGATACAGCTCAGAAAATCTCGGAAAATATAGACTTCACAGAGATGAAACATAAAAGAGATACAACATCAATTAAATTAGTGCCTTTTACATGTTCTTCCCTATGTGTTTTGTTGGGGCCTTCCTTTCTTTCTTTCCTAAACTAAAACAGACAAATATTTTCATATGAATCAATTGCATAGCATTAGTGATAACTTCAAAAATATCACTGTACCGAGTACTTAGTGCATACTCAGCATGGTGTTCATGCGGCAATGATTTGAAGCATGTCTGACTTTCAGTACACTGCCAAGTTGAGTACTCACCTAAAGGGCTATTTGGTACGGCTCTTGTGAAATCAATTAGGAACATCAATTACGCAAAACGAAAATTTTGAAAACTTTAAAACACCACTGTTATGATAATTCATATTCCAACTTTATAAAATTTACAGCATTCAGATGTTTTCAAACATCTCTAATTTCAATACAATAGCATCCCGAAAACCTGGCACCAGCCATAGAAACAAGAATTTAAATCTAGATCAAAAATTTCTAACATATTTGATAACATAACTACAGGAAGAAACCAATAAAAGTACACATCTGATTAGTGTAAATGATAAGATACGTAGGATATCAGACATAATATGAATGGCAAGACGAAGGGTTTTTCGGTTTTTATCACAGCACAACAACAGAAATTTCAATTTTTACAAATCAAAAGAATTGATACAATTTAAAGAAAAGATTCAGATTCAGACTCTTTGATATTTGAATACACATTGAGAGAAAACTCGAATTTGGGAAATTGAGTTTGCTTTATCTTTTTAATGCAAACCTAATTTTGAGCAATGTATGCAATTGAACAATTTAATTAAAAGGATATACTTTCTTTCTTTCTTTTCTTTTTTTTTTTTTTTTTTTTGGAGAAATTTGAGCATAATACAAATCATTAAATTGGACATTCGGAAATGTTGACACTTCTAAAAACTAAACTCAATTTAAAGTTTTAGCATCCCATTTTTCATCACAGTTATATGACTTTATATATAATTTACTAGCAAAGTAACACAACAAAGCAACACAAGAAAGCAAAGTACCTAGCCTAGTTGTACACAGATTTTTATCATTTAACAAAAAGCAACGAATGAAAGATTGAAGAAATGCAGACCAACCGTACATGCACAGAATCAAAGTTTAGGGTTAAACTTGTAGTTTTGACTCCTCATAAATCGGAAAACAATCATTGAGTTACAAATTATGTTTAGAAAAATTAAGGAAACGCACAAACTAAATAAGAAAGACTTGAAAACAAACCTTTTATATCTTAACACAAAGTAGCAATGGTGAAATGATGACCCATATTCTAATCAAACGACCGATCAGTAACATATGAACACATCACTTACCTTTCATTACAAACTTCCATTGAAAAACAAATTAACACCTGTGGAAATCAAGAAATTAATATCACCTTAACTATCAATTTAATCTTGGGGAAAGAAAAAAAGTCAGCAGACTTGAATCTCCGCATCGTCACAAGCGATCTTGAAAAAAAACAACAAAGTTTAGAGGTAGAAGAAGTTAGAGTTTTCTCAGTTCACACAACTCGATTTTTTTAAAGAGTACGAATTGGAAAAAAGAAGAAATCACTTTTCTTCTATAAAATTTCAAAATAAAATAATTTCGCCGCAGAATTCAGAATACAAACAAATCCGGTCTGATCTAAAAGTCAAATATCTTGAAGTCATCCTGGAAGTAGACATTCGTGGATATTTATAATGCAACGTACGGGATATTGAGCAGTTATCTATAAGATATCCTAATATCTATATCTAAAACATGTAACTACCTAGATCTCTGGAATACATGCAAAAATCCATATCCATGATTTGGAGATACCTGGATATCCTTAGGATGTCCAAATATCTATGTCCATGATTTGGAGATACCATGATATCCTTAGGATGTCCAAATATCTATATCAATGATTTAGACATTTTTGGACATTGTTCAGATGTCTAAGAAATCTAAAAGACGTCTGGACATGTTATAGACCTGTTTAGATGTCTTTGAGATATTTGTGGTTGTCTGGGATTGTATAGTCATATCAAAACCTTACATTTCGAAGGTTTTTTTTTTTTTTTTTTTTTTTTTTTTTTTTTTTTTGCCACCGGTAATAAATAGATTCGAAGTATGATTCCTTTATTGAAATTTTTTCACATCAAAGGTGCTGAATTGTCGCCCCCAAAGCTAAGCTTCCGCCCTAGCTACCCACTGAAATAAAAAAAACAGAAGGCTCATCCTAAAATGATCTAAGTGAGCTCAGAAACCAATTTAGTTGTGACTGGGTTATTTAACTGTTAAGAGCGCTGGAATGATATCAAAAACTAAATTCCTGTGAAGCCCCCCCCCCAAAACAAAGTCCAAATTGACTGCAATTTCCTTGGTCCTTAATTCATTTACTTCAACTTTTGGATTGGACAAATTTGGATCTACTAGTTGTACTAGTGTATAAATAAAACATTCTCTTAAAGCAAAACAATTTCCCGTTATTCTTATCCTGAATAAAATTTTTAACCGTTTTCATTGATTGTCATATCTTTAATAAACATGGAACAGCTTTGTAGCTCTTTTTTCACAGTTACTTTTGTAATTATGATATTTTATAATTGAAATTTTCTTCCTTTTTTAGAATATTATTTTCCTTTTTTTTCCTATTTTTTAAAGCATAATTTTCTTATTTTTTCCTATTTATGAAATTTTTGCTCCTATTTTTCCTATTATTTTTTTCCAAAAACTGTCTGCGGAGCCTGATTATGACGTTTTAAGACAAATGATGTCAATTTGGAAAGGTAAAGAATATTTCCCCACTTAATCAAATACCCCACTTAATTGAATAATATTTCTTGGAACTGACAGTATCCGATTAAGCGGGGCCGACAGTATAATGATTCTGGTTATATTTTTTAATGTGTTCATTATTGTTTTCATGCCTAAGTTGTTAACATTAGGACATTTTATGAACGAAATCATAAAGTGAATCACATTTTTTTTTTTTTTTTGTAAATATTACATAGTTCCATGTTTTCAATGTAACTGTTTCTTTTTCATTTGCACAGGTGCAGGTATTCTCTCTATGGCCAATTCAGGACCTAATACAAATGGTAGTCAATTTTTTATTACCTTGGCTCCCTGTCAATGGCTTGATGGAAAACATGCCATATTTGGCAGAGTTAGCAGCGGAATGCATGTTGTTCAGAGACTTTCAAAAGTTCCAACAGATAGTTCCGATAAACCCCTAGAAGATGTTAAAATTGTTAAGTCATCTGTAAAATATACATGATTTGTTGTATAAATAATGTACTAATTTTTTATTAAAACTTTAATTTTAACCTTTTTATAAAATACTTGAAGTAATGTGAAATGTGTTTTATTGGTGCATTGTAATATCTTATTAATTTTTATGTTTGCATACGGGTGATTCTCCAAGAACCTGACATTTTCCAACCACTTTTTCTTTTTTTAAAAAATAAAAATGCTTTAAAAAAAATCTGAAAAAATTCAATTACTCTTTGTTTGGATTTTCTTTAGAGAAAAATAGAGAGAACTCACTTTCTACCCTACACCCTCAAAAGAGGGGGTTAAATTTTCATATACCAGGAGAATGACAATATGAATTATTTTATCAAAGGTTTTCAATAATGTAACTATAGTAATAAAGAAATAACTGTGGTTTAAATCAAAAAGTATGATGACTGCACGAAAAAACAATCTATGTAAAACCTCCTTTAAAGGACACTCTCAAATAGCGAATATTCTTCAAGTCCCAGTCTTTTTAGTCAGTATTATTCACTATGAACAGCTTACTCTGAATAACGGACTGTTATTTTATCAAAAAATTATTTTTCTATTGCTACTCTACATTTCTAAACCAACAAATTAATAACAATTTTCACATTAAGTTCTATTGTTTGTTATTTCTAATTCTCTAATTCAGAAGAGTATTTGCTGAAAGTTGTTCTCTAATTTATCAAAGTTCAAAATTTAAAACTACTTCACTTACCTATTCAAGCAAGGTTAAAATTGTATAAATGTATAAGCAACAAATCTCTTTTTAAAAGAAAGATTCATCTGAAAAACAAATACCAAAAAAAAATAATAATAATAATAATTAATTAATAGAATTTTTACGCTGATACATATTTTATTTATCGTTTATCACTTTTAGATTTTCTTTTCAATCATAATCTTATTTCGTAATTAATGTATTGGAAATAAATCTTCTACTCTGCTTGATGTATTACCGGTGTTTTATAAATAATGCCATTAAAGGGACATATTTTGATGCGAAGAGAAAGATATTTTCTTACAACTTGTCAATTACATAGGTCCATAATTATAATAGGGAAGTTTTCAATTTTATTTTTATATGATAGAGTAACATGTATGAACATTATAGGTGAAAAAAATTTTGCGATATGATAAGTAGTTTTTTTTAAATTAATTTTTAAAGTTCAAGCGCTTGTGACATCAAATGGCATAGGAAGTGACGTCATGCGCTCTTCCGATAGGGGAGAAGCCGAAGGTCACGCATTCGACTTCGAAGACGAAACGTAAAAGGCTTATCTCCTCGCATTTAACTCCTCATGTTTCTGGAACATTAAACCTCTCATCCTCTCGGAAATATTCGAATATCATCATTGATGTTACATGAGGAAGATTATTTAGATTGTGCTTTAACGAATCCGGTCTCCATAGTGTGTTCAAAAGGATTATTGAATTTCTAAAAAATAAAAATATCAGCGCGCTCAAAATGTCCCTAGCGAAAACAAGGGATCTTCGGCGGAAGGCTGCCCATTCGCGCCCTGTGACGTAGGCTCGTGACGTTTCAGAAGAGCGCACTTTTGAGCGCGGATTTTTAAAAATTCATTAAAAATCAACCACGGTGTTTTAGAATTCGGCGATTTTGAATTTTTTAGTTTTGAGGGTCAATGAACAATATCCAATAGCTAAAATATGAACATTTAATAGGTTGCAACTTCCCTATTGAGGTAAATAATGTTAATTTTGTGTTCAAACCTCTTAATTCAATTACATACTTTGAGTAGAATTAAAAATTTTCTATTTTTAAAAACAAAAATATGTTGTCCACGAGAATAACTGCAAAACTGTTACATATACCCCATTTTTGAACTTCAAAATTTTAATAAGAACATCAGACAAATCATATTAACAAAGTACTCAAGGACTCCATCAAAATAGAGATAATATAAAGTGTTGTAGGACAGCAGTCTAAAAATTCCTTTTTTTTATCTATAACAATTGAACTCATTCCTAAGCCACGAGAATGACATGAAAACCTGGAGAAAATTTTTTAAATGATGATATTTGTGTATTAAATGATTAAATAATGTTATTTTACACCTTTAAGTATGAATAATTTAGTACAAAAAATTGAATTTGTGGAATGTTGATACAAAATTTTAAAATAATTTAAGTACATTTGAGGCAGTGAGCAAAGTGATTTAAGTGGCAAAATTTTAAAAATGGAGGTAACTAGTACAAATGGTAGGTGAACCTCTCCTCTGTCTAAGGGCAAGAGATGGTACTGTTATGCCTGGTAAGTGCTGTTATACAGCACAATTTATAAAAACTTTTCAATGAAAACCTACCTAGGACCTAATCTTTTAATGCGTTTTACTCAAAGCTTGAAAATGTCCACTTGCATCCCTCTGCTTCTCACTGCCTCAATTTTACTAATGACAAATTAGCTATCTTGCTTCTCACTGCTTCATTTGAGAAATGGATTGGGACGTGCCAGGAGAGTGACTTTCTGATAAAAATTTGTTGAAAATAAAATAATAGTTTAAAAAAACACGCTTTCGTAGCAAAATGAACTAAAAAGTGAAAAATAATCTTTGGATGATAGTAGTTGACCAATCACTTAATTTTAATGTAATACAAAAAAGCGTGGGGGGGCTTCTTATCAGTGGTCTTGAATTTCTTCCATTTTTTGTCCATGCAAAAATGTAAATAGACAGCACCCCACGCTATTTTGTATTGCATTAAAATTAAGTGATTGGTCAACTATTATCATCCAAAGATTATTTTTCACTTTTTAGTTCATTTTGTTACAAAAGCGTGTTTTTTAAGTTTCTTAAACTATTATTTTTTTCTTTTTTTTTAGTCTTATGTTGGAGAATTATCATGCGACGAAATTATTTATAAAACGAGTGCGAGGTAATATCTTAAAGTTAAAACAAGGGCGTCCCGATGGGAAGCTACTGAGTCATCGATGTAGTTTGCGGAAATCATATTACTTTGAAAATTTGAGATGCATTTGAATAAAAATTTTGTTCAACAATGGTCTGATCAGCAATGAATTTCCAATTGAAGGCCCACCTAAATTTTGGCATGAAATTAGTTAAAAACAATTATATTTCATGTTCTAATTACCTTGGAACATTGGAATAAATTTTGTCTGATGCAGAAAAATTAAAGGTTTTTGTAGATATTTTTAAATAATTTTTGTGAGCATTTTTTAATGTATTTTTTTTTAATTTTTCCTTTTTTACATTGTTGGATTTATGCCAAAATATTGATTAAAATTGGAGGAAACTAACAATTAAAGGAGTTAATTAATTTGATTATAGAATATTGCATTGTCATCGGGTCTGAGGTCGCGTGCCAAATTTCAAAAGAATCCAATCGCAGGAAGTGGGCGAAATTTGAGCTACAAGATTCCGTTACAAGATACATACATACATACAGACAGTTGAAGCTAATAAAAGCGTGTTAAAAATAAATGAGTTATTGTTTTAATAAGAATGGAATAACATTGGAAAAGTTATTTCTAACTATTGAAAAAAAAAGAACAAAATTTTCTAGGTCAAACAATTCTTGTGTTATGCTCCTTATTGCTAGGATTTTGTATAATCCCCTATACATAAGCTTGAAAATATAATGAATTATACAATTCATTATACTTTATTATATTTAATTTCAATGATATCAACTTTTAGTAACTGGTTGATTTTATCTCTTGGTATAACCCTTGGTTTAATTTTGAAGCTTTTGCATACAATGCTAAAGCAATTTTTTTTTTTTTTTTTTAATGTCTTAAAGTAGAAAAAAAAATGAAAGTCTAGGTTTTCAGTTAATCTGTTAAAACTTTTTTTATATATATAGGGTAACGGCACCTGTAACAGACGAGGGTCCAGTAACAGACAGCGGTAAGTTTGGATTTAAATAATAAGAATTTTAAGCGGGGTAAAACTGATGTTGCAGTGACAGTGACCCATGAATACGGTGCAACCATCTAGTGCTATCAGAGTGAATTTTCTGAACCAGTTGGTATTTACAAGGCAGTGGTGGAAGGTTTACGAACAGCCATCGCGTGGTCTGCCGGTGTTTCATGTTCATTTGAATTTAATAAGGTGTTAGATCTAAAAATAAACTACTCTTGCGCATTTTGAAAAGAAAAGGGGCATTCTGTCTATTACTCATCCTTTCCTCCTCTTATCTGTTGCTGGGGTGTATCATCAGAATTTTTGGTGTCTGTTACTGAGGGTCGTACCTTTTTTTCGAAATTGAGCAAATGATACTAGAATTAACTTATTCAGAAGATCCCGAAGCAGCCCAAACGTTAAATGAGATGTTGTATGCATGAGAGAAAAATAGTTTTAAAAATCTTAGTACATTAAAAGGCTAAGAAAATTGAGTTAACCTGAGAGCGAGGTTTTAAATATGTCTGTTACTGGTGCCGTTACCCTATATAATACGGCCACCAGTCTTTTCTGACATGAGGCGTCTTGCAGTCCAGTACATAATTGAAGTGGCTCCAGAGGGCGTGAGGGCTCGAAAGTCATTACTGAAACGATTGTAAAAAAGAGGGGCAACTAAAGAGATGCTTCCCAGTCATAAGAGAGGTGTTACAAAACACTCAAATAGGTGACAAGATCAGATTGATTTTATGTAAATGGGCTTGCAGATAATCGTGTCCATTAATCATTCTAAAACAAGCAAGTTGCTCAGCTGTAGGGAGGATGGAAAGACGAGAATGCTGCTGGCCATCAAGAACGCACGCCCAGGATTTTCCATCAACCATGTTCCTAAAAGGGTCATTCCACCGTGACAAATGTAACATTCAGAGACTCTTTCGTTGCACAACATGAGTTTTATACGTCTAATAATCATTTACTTGTGGTTTTGCAAAATTTCGTAAAAGAATAAAACTTTTGTGTAATATTTATGCAATAAAACGTAGTGTAAATCACATAAATTGTTTTGGAAGCAAAATAAGTATAGTATGACGAACCTAACATGTTTGCAACATGAAATACAGCTCTCAATTTCTCTAAAATTTTTAAAATTAAAAAAAAAACACCAACTGAGTTGCAAATGTAGAATCAAGAGCGAAAATTGAAAATCATTTTAAGAGCCTTATACTATTGAAAATCAATTACAAGTATTTTATTTGTTAACAAATAGAAATTGGCAGCAGATACAAATTTTAAATCATTGCATTTAATTTCCTTCTCAGCCAACAATGAATTTGGCTACCAATCACGTGAATAAAGGCTTTGTCGTATTTAAAATCTATTTTTTTAAAAGTTATGATTCGAATTCTATATAGCATGGAAGTTCGAAACACATTCTATCAGACACAGAAAAAAAATATGTATTTTGGTACTAAATTTTTAAATATGTTTTCACTGCAAAAATTGAAAAACCTTTTAGAGGTTTTAAATTAAAATCTTCATTAATTTATGTCATCTGAAGACGCAACCTAGCTAAGAACACTCTCAATCAACTCTCCTTTCAAACAGTTTTTTTTTTTTTTTCAAAATCTGTCCATCCATTTAGGAGCTAGAGTGCCACAGATAGATACACAGACACGTCAAACTTACAACCCCCTTTATATGTATGGCGGGGTAGCATAACAGGACAGAAGAGAAGAGTGAAGAATGTTGAAAAAAAGTGACGTGTGTGTGTGTTTATGGACCTTTACCAATCAACTGCAGAATTGATTCGACTAGTTATGCATAAAAAACTTTTTTTTTTTTATGGAAAAAGTGCAGAAACATGGTTGTATGTGTTCATGTAGGAGAATGTGGGGCGATGTGAAAAAGTTAAAATTATTTAATGAACAATTTGGAAAAAAATTTCAGAAAATTAAGGTACATAAAGAAAGAACTATATATTTAAAAATAAAACTTGCATTGAAGCATTAGTTTTCATTTTTTCTATTCTATTTCTATTCAAGAGTCACAACTGACTACAACTGTATTTATGTCGAGGACTGCATACTAGTGCCTTGCCTCCATTGTTTTTATATACCGATAGATGGCAGCACCATCACCGGATCGAACAGTTAATGAGAATTTAGAACTAGACTAGTTGAATTCGATATTTATCAATCCTTGATAAAACTAAATATAATAACTGTGGCCTGACAAGAATAACAATTAATGCTAGGTAATTTGGTTATATGACAGTATGAATTATTGTCAAAAGAAGATGATACTTCTTTGCTTTGCTTGGCTAGCGCTAATTGTTTTGCATTTGTAGCCGAGTTATTTTTCTCAAATTGCCGAATCGGTTATTTTAAAATTTTTCTGTTTCGTATGTTTCTAATTTCTGAGTTATGATTTAATTATCTATTCTATTCAAGAGTCACAACTGACTTCAACTGCATTTATGTCGAGGACTGCATACTAAGTGCCTTGCCTCCATTGTTTTTATATACCGATAGATGGCAGCACCATCCCCGGATCGAACAGTTAATGAGAATTTAGAACTAGTCCAAGAGCTAATAGCTACCTGGTACTAGCACCCCCAGAGGTATCGTTTCACTTGGAGGACATTGAGACCACGAGCATATTTAACGTCGCCCAGTCCCCTTTAATGACGACGGTGGGTCTTCGACCAGCGGGTCGGTCGAACCCGAGCCCCTCCGGCCCCGAGTCCAATGCCCTACCGATCAGGCTACCACGGCCCCTTTTCATTTTTGACAGTATTTTTATACTTCTAAAAAAAGGAGGAAATAATTCACTTTTTTTCGTGGAGTAAAGTGAAAAATAAAACATTTTTCTAATGAAGTATTTTATATTCGATTATGAAGGATATTTTTCATCAAATAAATGAATTAATAAAAGAATGAATGAACGTTTTCCGCTAAAAGTCAGTAATGCAGGGATGTGCCAGCTGCGCCAATCGCCGATTCTGCGCCAAACTGCTCCTGAAGACCGCCAAATGGACTTTTCTGCGCCAAAACTGTAATTTTGCTTAATGTTGAGTTCCTTTAGCATATTTATTTGGCAGAATATCAAGTTTATGCATTTGAGCTTGTTTTTACGATTTTTTGGCTTAGTCCCGATTTTTTGCGCATTTCAAAATCCGATTGCATCCGCTTTTGAAAAACTCGAGCGTTAAAATTTTTTATGTGATTTTGTTCCTCCTTGACTAGAAAATTTTGCACTGATCGTTATTTTCAACATTTGTTATCTTTTGTTTACAGTATATGAGGTCTTGTAAATTCCTCTTCCACTCGAAAATGTCAATCCAGTTGCATTCAAATTTATTTAAGCGAATGCCATCTGTAAAAATTAATATTGTTCACCAGTTTTTAATCTTGGATTTCTTAGGATTTTAGGACAGAAAATTGATCTCTAGTTTTGGTTGTAGACATTTAAGATAGCAAAAATCTTGGAATTCTAATGCTCTGTTAATAAGTATGCAGACATTTCAAGTTTCTCAGATTCAGGCATTTTTTCCATATTCTTAGTCTGTTTTAAAATTTTTATGTATTTATTTATTTATTTCACGTTTTTCATTTTTTTTCCATGTGTATTTAAAAATTCCTTTTCTGTGACATCATTTCTAAAAATCATTTTTTTTTAAATAATAATATCTTTATTAATTTGCTAATTTAATATCAAATAGTTAAAAATAAAAGGTTTTAATGCTGCCTTTGCTTGGTCTCAGATTTATTAATCAAGTAGGGGGATATTTCGATAATTGGGAATCTCTCGATCTTTCTTTATTGGCGTCAATTTTTGGCGTAAATAATTTAATTTTGGTAACCCTGCTGATTTATAGTAACCCTATGTGAATAGTAGATTTGCAAAGAAAAATACCTTTCGTGCAGGTGCTGGAGCCAAAAATTGACGCCAATAAAGAAAGATCGCCAGATTCTCAATTATCGAAATCTTCCCTTATTTGGCATATATATTTATATACTGAACTACTTGAGGAAAGAACTACTTTTATACTTATTGCTATTTTACTTTTATGGATAAGGAAGAAGCTCGATTTTTAATCACGTCAAAGCGGTGTGTTTTGAGTTTTTTCAGTTTAAACAGAAAATTAAAGAAAGTAGCTATTGTTTCTCACAATTATTACTGACCCAGGCAACTCCGGGTATTTTTGCTAGTGTTACATAAAAGCAAGCAACTTTTAAAAATAGGTCACTAAAGCAGTGATGTTTTAAACAAAGTAAATGTGTGAACTAAGTTTAAATCAAAAAAAGTGTAAGAAAAAAGTAGAGTAGGACAGGACTTGTCTTTTGTGAAAAATATTGTTACAAATCCTGTAAATAGTAATTATTGTAGTAACGTAACCTGTAAATAATTTCCCGTAATGAATATACAACCCCTTAACATATGGCTAAAGTATACAACCCCCTATTCTTTTTATTTTCATTGATAAATTTTGATAACGGTCTACGCATTTCTCGAAGCAGAAAGAATGTTGTAGAAAATTCTTGGATGTTTATAAAAGCCGTTAGCGATGGATAAACGGAGAGTTTCGATTGATATTTCGAACTGAGAAGATTTTTGCTCTGTTTATAGCGAGGCATTTCGCTGTGTTGTTTTCGTATTTGGAAGTAAATACGTGTGTAAACGTTGAGTTTACGGTGTTGTGTGATAATTGCTTAATTGCTGATGAATAATTTGGCAGTTGTTGAAGATCTTTCCTGTACATAGTGTAAATAAATTTCGTGTGTTTTTATCAAGAACTGTGTCTTCATTTCAAAAAAGCGGAAGTCGCACCGAATCCGTTACAATTTGGCGCCCTAGCGTGGGGCTTCTTCTGGACTTTCTTGGAGTAAGTGTGACTTTGGACATTTCTTCATAAAGACTGTTTGAATTTATAGACTTTGTTTTTATGGTAATTACTCGCGCAATGGATGACCAATTGAAACAACTCCTGGAAGCAATTAATGCTGCGAAAAGCGATTTGGCTGAAAGTTTGGCGGCTAATCAAGAACAATTAAAAAATGATATGGCGGCTAATCAAGAACAATTAAAAAGTGATTTGACTGCAAGTTTTACTGCAAATCAAGAACAATTAAAAAATGATATGGCGGCTAATCAAGAACAATTAAAAAGTGATTTGACTGCAAGTTTTACTGCAAATCAAGAACAATTAAAAAATGACATTGCGGCTAATCAAGAACAATTGAAAAGTGATTTAATGGTACTGAAAAATGATTTAGCTTCTAACCAAGAGGAAATTAAAAACGACCTTACTTCGGTAAAGACTGTGATGGAAAACAAATTTAATGAGATAGAGCATCGAGTTGATGCTTTTGATGAAAAATTTGAAACAGTAGAAAACCGTATCGCAACAGTTGAAAATCATGTGGATGAGAAAATTAAAAACATGGAAAGGAGATTGGCGATCGCGGAAAGCAGCTCTGTACAGTTTGGCGCTCCCACATCGGTTGCTCGACCGTCCACTAAACTTGCCACATTTGATGGGAAAACTTCGTGGCAGGTTTACAAAACTCAATTCATGATAGTGGCGGAAGCGAACGGATGGGACTCTGCTACCAAGGCCTGCCATCTTGCAGCATCCCTGAGAGGTGACGCAGCGGACATTCTTCAGACCCTTCCGGACAGCCAGCGGCTTCATTTCGCCGCCCTCACATCTGCGTTGGAGCTTCGCTTCGGTGAGAAGTGCCAGAAAGATTTCAGCCGACTCCAGTTGAAGTCCCGTTTCCAGAAAACCGGGGAAACCCTGCAAGAGCTAGCGGCGGACGTCGAGAGGCTGTCTCATCTTGCTTTTTGCGACTGCCCTGCGGATGTTCGAGACCACCTGGCACTCAACTACTTCATCGACGGGGTTCGAGATCCGGAAATCCAGAAAGCTCTACGGATGGCGGATGTCAAAGACCTGAGTTCTGCTGTTGTGTATGCGATGAAGTGGGAGGCCGCCCAGCAAGCAACCCGTGTGGATCCCCATCCCATCCGAACTCTGGAAGCTGATGAGTCTGATTCCAGGTCGTCCCACCTCGCTGAACTCGAGAGACAACTCGGTGACTTGGCAAGACATCTGAGCAGCATAACAGCCGAAAAGAAACAAGAGCAGAAGTGCTGGAAATGCGGTAGTGAAGGACACTTGCGAAGGAGTTGTCCGGCTCGCCAAGCTACACGAGGGAAGGAAATCACCACCACCAGAGCTCTGCAGATTTCCTCTTCTAGTAGTGGCAGTGATGGACTTTTCATTTACGCCCATGTAAATGGAAACCCCTGCAGACTGATTGTCGACACTGGAGCCAATGTGACAATCATTAGAACAGATGTGGCTCGTGAATTTGGATTGAAACTGCTGTGGACATCGCCACGCGTAAGTCTCCAGACTGTGACAGGTGACAAAATCGAGATTGACGGTAAAGTGGACTTGGAAATAGTGTTCGGGAATGCCACCTACCATCATACGGCATTCGTCGCTAATATCACGGACCCCTTCATTCTCGGATTGGACTTTTTGAAGAAATATGACTTCACTCTCGACTTCAAGACTAATGAGCTGCACTCGATGAGAGAAGACATAGCCGTTTTCCCCGCAGAAAGTGATGTAAAATCCGCTCATCAAATAATAGCCCAAACAGATTTATCGATTCCCTCAAGGTCAGAATCATTAATAATTGGCTCCCTTGAAGAAAGCAATAGTTTTCGATTTGGACTCATTGAATACCCTAACCTAAGCAATAGCCTAAAAGGAGTGCTGGTAGCATCTACGCTTGTGGACCTTTCTAAGGATGTAATTCCTGTGAGAGTCGCCAACGTGAGTGAAAGGTCAAGGAATATCCGAAAAGGTGAAGTGTTGGCAACTTGTACTCCAGTAAAGTGCGTCATTAGAAGAATCAATTCCCCCGAGACTGTGTCTTCCGAGTCCTTGACATCGAAGTTAATTGAAAGTGCGCCGTTATCGAAAGATCAAAAAACTGCTGCGGAACAATTGGTGGATGACTTCAAGCATCTGTTTTCATCTACATCGGAGGATGTTGGCCGTACGAATTTAACGCAGCATAGGATTTACACTGGAGAACACCCCCCTATTAAACAGCATCCAAGACGACTACCGTTTGCCAAGAAGGAAGAGGTTGAGACCCTCCTGAAAGAGATGAAGGAGAATGATGTAATCGAACCTTCATCCAGTCCTTGGGCCTCTCCCATCGTCTTGGTCCGAAAGAAAGATGGCTCCACTAGATTTTGTGTAGATTACCGACGGCTGAATGAAATCACCAAGAAAGACAGTTACCCTCTTCCACGGATAGACGACACCTTGGACACTCTTTCCGGACACAAGTGGTTTTCGACCCTGGACTTGAAGAGCGGCTACTGGCAGGTCGAGATACACCCTGATGACCGAGAAAAGACAGCGTTTACAACTGGACAAGGCTTATGGCAGTTTAAAGTGATGCCCTTCGGCCTCTGCAATGCACCAGCTACTTTCGAGCGTCTTATGGAGACAGTGTTAAGAGGACTTTCCTACGAATCCTGTCTGGTCTACTTAGACGATATCATCATCGTGGGACGCAGTTTCGAAGAACATCTGGCAAATCTTAGGAAGGTGCTGCAAAAGCTTAAGGAAGCCAATCTGAAGTTAAGCCCGTCCAAATGTAATTTGTTCCGCCGGGAAGTGAACTACCTTGGTCACATCATCTCTTCTGAAGGTGTACAAACCGATCCAGAAAAGGTGTCTGCTGTCAAGAGTTGGAGTCGTCCCGAAAACATCCATCAGCTGCGAAGTTTCCTGGGGCTCTGCACCTACTACAGGAAGTTTGTAAGGGGTTTTTCCAACATTGCACGACCTTTGCATAAGCTGACGGAGAGCAAGCAAAAGTTCGAATGGTCCAAAGAATGCGAAGATGCATTTCTACGACTGAAGGAGGCTTTAACATCAACGCCTATCCTCGCCTATCCTCAGCCTGAAAAATCCTTCATCCTAGACACTGATGCGAGCAACGAGGGCATCGGAGCTGTTTTATCCCAAGAAATTGACGGAAATGAACATGTCATCGCTTACTGGAGCAAATGCTTATCAAAGTCGGAGCGAAATTACTGCGTCACCAGAAAGGAGTTACTGGCCATAGTGAAAGCTGTAGAACACTTCCATCATTACCTCTACGGCCGAAAATTTCTGCTTCGGACAGATCATGCCTCATTAACTTGGCTTTTGAACTTCAAAAATCCGGAAGGTCAGATAGCCAGATGGATACAGTGGCTCCAGGAATATGACATGGAGATCAAGCATCGAAAAGGGTTGTCTCACGGTAATGCTGACGCTTTATCAAGGAGACTCTGTCCTGAGAACTGCCACTATTGTTCCCGAATCGAGAAACAGTATGGAACGATTAGCCCTACCGCCTATCAGGTGACAGTGACTCCAACATCATCAGAACCTGATCCATGGAGTGACGACCATGTTCGAAAAGATCAACTTGAAGACCCCGACATAAAACCAATTTTGGAGTTCATGGAAAGTGACAGTCGGCGACCTAGCTGGCAGGACGTTTCCGTCTTCAGTCCTGCAACAAAAAGATACTGGGCTTTATGGAACTCACTCCATTTACGGAACGGCGTGCTACACCGGAAATGGGAATCTGACGACGGCAAAACATCTAGGTGGCAGTTACTACTTCCCCGATCAAGGATTTCAGATGTTCTGAAAGAAATACATAGTAGTGCGACTGGAGGACATTTTGGTGTCTTGAAAACCCTCAATAAAGTTCGGGAGCGCTTCTTCTGGAGCAAGGCGAAGGATGACGTGGAGAAGTGGTGCCATTCTTGTGACGCCTGTGCTGCTCGTAAAGGACCGAAGAAGAGAAGCAGAGGGAAGCTACATCTGTACAACGTTGGAGCTCCTTTCGAACGAATTGGGATTGACATCCTGGGTCCTCTACCAAGAACTGCTGATGGGAACAAATACATTCTTGTTTCCATCGACTACTTCACCAAATGGCCGGAAGCATATCCCATTCCAGATCAAGAGGCTACCACCGTAGCAGAGACTCTAGTCCAACACTGGATCTCGAGATATGGAACACCTTTGCAGATTCATTCCGATCAAGGGAGGAATTTCATCTCTGCTGTGTTTAAGGGCCTATGTCAAATTCTCGGAATTGAGAAAACTAGGACAACACCACTACACCCACAATCGGACGGCATGGTGGAGAGATTTAACCGCACAATCCTGAACAATCTCTCACTTATGGTATCCAGAAATCAACAGGATTGGGACAAGAAGCTACCTTTGTTCCTGCTGGCCTACCGCAGTGCTGTCCACGAGACTACCGGATATGCCCCATCTCAGATGCTCTTCGGACGAGAGCTTCGGCTACCTTGTGATCTCGTCTTCGGTCGTCCTCCGGATGCGCCTGCATCGCCTGAGGAGTACATCCAGGATCTACAGGCCCGGTTGGAAGACGTTCATAACTTCGCACGAGAGCGAATCAACATCGCGGCGGAGAAGATGAAGACCAGATACGACACAAGGTCTACTGGACATGAATTCAACGAAGGCGACAAGGTTTGGTTATGGAATCCCATCCGACGGAAAGGTCTGTCACCCAAATTGCAGTCGCATTGGGATGGACCCTACAAAGTCCTTAACCGACTAAATGACGTCGTAGTGAGGATCCAAAAATCACCTAATGCAAAACCTAGGGTTGTACATTATGATCGGTTAGCCCCATACTATGGCCATAGTTCATGAGTATTACGAAAACAACCATGGTTGATAACATAAAAGTTGTAGATAATTTTTTTTGCTTTTAATGTTTAGTAATATTTCTTGTTATTATTGTGTTTCCTTTGCACTATTGGTTATTATTTAATGTGTGTAATTGTGAACTTGTGATAGAAGTTTGGCACCCTTTCTGGGGATTGTACTGCCCGGGACGTGCAGTCCTTAGGAAGGGGGCAATGTTACAAATCCTGTAAATAGTAATTATTGTAGTAACGTAACCTGTAAATAATTTCCCGTAATGAATATACAACCCCTTAACATATGGCTAAAGTATACAACCCCCTATTCTTTTTATTTTCATTGATAAATTTTGATAACGGTCTACGCATTTCTCGAAGCAGAAAGAATGTTGTGGAAAATTCTTGGATGTTTATAAAAGCCGTTAGCGATGGATAAACGGAGAGTTTCGATTGATATTTCGAACTGAGAAGATTTTTGCTCTGTTTATAGCGAGGCATTTCGCTGTGTTGTTTTCGTATTTGGAAGTAAATACGTGTGTAAACGTTGAGTTTACGGTGTTGTGTGATAATTGCTTAATTGCTGATGAATAATTTGGCAGTTGTTGAAGATCTTTCCTGTACATAGTGTAAATAAATTTCCTGTGTTTTTATCAAGAACTGTGTCTTCATTTCAAGAAAGCGGAAGTCGCACCGAATCCGTTACAATATTAAACAAAAAAAAAATGTTTTTAAGAGAACTTCAATTAGTAGTTGTAGTTATTATGGTGCTTTTACATCCTTCATCTCTTTTTTTTTTTTTTTTTTGTTATTATTTTATCATGTCACACGTGTTTTTGTGTGTGAAATATACATAGTTGCTCGAAATTGATGCAAAATTCAAATTTTTGCTGCTGTAAGCTGCTCTAAATTTGCAATTTTACTGTTCCAAATTCACCGTTTTACTGCTCCAAACTCACCATTTTCCTGCTCCTAAGATTGCTCCAAAAGCGAGTTTTGGTCGGCACATCCCTGGTAACGTTCCTGAAATCATCCTTTCCTTGCACCTGTCCAAATGATACTGAAATCTCCTCGTTTTTGAAGCCAGTCATGTTTCTAAAACCTTCAGAGATAAACTTAGAGGTTTTAACTATTAAGCAATAGCTTCACTCCTTCCTGATCTTTCCAAGGAAGCTCCTAAGCAGCGGTTCCCAACCTTTTTAGTTATGCGGCCAGTTTTGTAGAAAACACCATGGAGACCCACTAACGACTATATTACTTGTACAGTCCAAGTTTACTTCTAGGAGGGAGGGGGCGTGTCATATGCTCATAACTGTCCTTAAGTGTACTTAATATACCGTATTAGGATTGTAACTGTGTTAAAAACGAGTTCTGGAGATGTTAATCCCCTTCCCTTCTCCTGCTGTACCACTGATACAGATATACTGTTTAAGAACAATTTTCAAAACAATTTTTAAGGAAGAAAATGACTATATTGCTCAAAAACAAGTCATCAAAGTTAAAGCTCCATGGGATTTTTGACGCTGTTTATCCTCTACAAAGGAGTTGATATCTGGATTGAAACTGGATAGTTTTAGTCTCAAATAACTCGCAACATGCATTTCTATATTACTTTTTCTAAGGAACTGTTCCTCAAGTGTCTCAATTCACTGGTCATCATGCCAGTTCAGCAAAGGGAGCTTGATGCTAATACTAGTTTCTTTGGCAATTTTCTTTGGTGGAGTTTCTGATTCATTAGATTTCCTCTTCTACTATAGGGGAAAGTTCCTGAGAAATATGAAAAATCTTAATCTGAAAGTTCCTTATTGGTTATGAGTTTTTGAGTGACGGTGGCGGTACATCTAATAAGTGAATTTTTGCAATAAACGGAAATTAAGACCCCAAGATTTATCTTATCATTGTCAACGGCCCAGTAACATGCTGTTCGCGGCCCACTTGTGGGCCGTGGCCCATGGGTTGGGAACCGCTGTTGTAAAGCGTTAATGCAACAATGCCAAAGGCTAAGACAGAACTGAAAGCAAGTACCAAGCATCTCACTTGCCTATAATTTTTGTGAAACTGCAGAACTCAGAGAATTATTCGCTCGCATTGGGAGCTTAATCAATCTGGACGGGCAACAATCAAGTCAAAGCCGATGCATTTAACAAATGCGTTTAGTTAATTTTTAAACTAGTTGTTAAAATTACTTTTCACAACAGTGAGGAGTCTGCATTCGTGAAATTTGTAGTAATTCAAAAAACTTGTTAGGAAAAAAAAACTTAATTTTCATAGGAAGTTGGGAAAATCCCGAAACGTTGCATAGAAGTCATTAGTGACGCTTCGAAATTTTTTTACAGTGATCCTAGAATTAATTAAATGGTGTTTTCATAATTTCTGGTAAAGTAATATCGTTCATTATAAAGTAGAATCAGTACAAAAAAAAAAAAAAAAACGAAGTGCATGTACGTGCACAGTACAGTACGATACAGTGCGATTTTCGCTGTGAAAACATATTTAAAATTTTTTTAATTTAGTACCAAAATCAAGAGTATTTTTTTTTTTTTTTTTTTTTTTTTTTGCGTCTGAGAGAATGTTTGGAACTTCCATGTAGAATTCGAACTAGAACGCTTTTTTAAAGCAGATTTTAAATACGGCAAAGCCTTTATCAAGCGATTAGTAACCGAATTCATTGTTGGCCGACAAGGAAATTAAAAGCAATGATTTAAAATTTTAACCTGTTGCCATTTTTTATTTGTTAAGAAGTAAAATACTTGTTATTGATTTTTAATAGCATAAGGCTTTCAAAAGGATTTTAAATTTCCCCTCTTGATTCTACATTTGTGACTCAATCGGTGGTTTTTGAGCAATTACAAATGCTTATTGCTTTCACTTCACCATCCTTGATGTTGTGGTTCCTTTTTCAGCTTGGACCAGGCACACCAGCACCACCGCCTACCGGTCCCTGCAGGCGCGGCTCCGAGCACTACCTCCTGGAATCCGTTTCTCCTGGTCGATGGCATCCATGTCCTACACACACGCGCGCTCATAAACACACAAGCCTTTACACACATACACACAGGCCTAAGTGCATAAATACAGGTCTACGCACACGCACACACACAAGCCTACACATGCACACACGCGCGCCTATACATACACACTCGCCTGCACACACACACAACTATACACACTTAACCGCCCAGTAGGAGAGGTAGGCTTGGGGGGACAGGAGCTGTTTCTAGAAAAAATAGTCCTCAATGAGTAGGGCCCTGTCGCAACTCGTGATTGCGAAAACATAATTTGGATTCAAGGTGTCAAAGTTCAAATTAATTTCTTTTTTTTTTTAATTTTAATCTAAGACGATCACTTGTTACTTTAATTTTTACTGTTAGGTTTTTCAGCAATCTCGCGTGGCAGCACTCAGCCGCGCATCTACGGACGCGATCTTCGACTAAGAAAGTCTCCTTAAGTACATTCCCATGCCAAATGGTTAGTTGTAATAAAATTTCTGATAGAGAATCGTATTCAGAGATTTTATTGACTTTCGCAAATGTGTGTGAATATGTTTCCAAAATGTTCTCAAATATGTCCTCAATGTGATCCCATTATGTTCTAAATAACGTCTCCCAGTTTAAATTTAACCAATATCTCGAGCAGGATATATTCCGTGCAGATTTGAGCACATTTCAGATTTTTTTATTTATTTATTTATTTATTTATTTATTTTTATTATTATTTTTTTATTTTATTTTTTTTTTTTTTTTTTTGGTAACGAAGCATATTTGAATATTTGAAACACATTTTAGTACACGTTAACCTTTTAAGCAATGTTCCCAAACGGGAACATCAACTTTAAATAATCGCATGAAATGAAGTTTCCCTTGTGTTAACTTCTTTTTTTTTAATTTATTGACAGAAGTAATATAGACAAGGTTTTTCGAGAACAACACTAGTTTTCCTCTGCAATTACTGTTTTCTACGAAAATTCGCAAAAATGTACTTTTTTGTTGATTCTCACGAAGATTTACACAAAAAATTTCCAAATTTTCTTAACTGTTTCGACATTTTAGAGTGACAGTAAAGATCATTTCGATAATCAAGCACGATAGATAATAATTTCCAGTAGAAATGTATTTTTAATAATCCTTCCAACTTCTTTGTTCCAGTTCGGGAACATTAGCATAATCCACTGTACCAGGTTGGGCAATTTGCACGGCATAGTCCGTTATACCAAGTCGGGCAAATTTGCGCGGCATAATCCGTTATACCAGGTCGGGCAATTTGACCGTATTATAAGTTCAGTTAACGCCGATGTTCCCAAGTGGGTTAATAATCTGTCTCCTTCAAGCAGTTTGCAAAGGAGACTCATTTAAATAATATGAAAGCTATTGAAACTCGCACGGGACAGTAGCAAAACATTTCATTATATATACAATACACAATAAATATAGCTGGTAGGCACTAAGAAAAAAAAATGAATTGATTAATATTAATTTAAACAGATTTTACGTTTGACTATCAGTTTTCTCGAAATTAACCTTTTTTATTTGCCCAGAATCAATTATTTGCAACTTTATTAGTAATTTTTTGATTAATACATGCCATGATTAAATAATTAGTCAGTAAGTTCATAGATGACCATATCTAACTTCTAATCTAAAACAAGGTTCCTGTTTTTAAGCTCCATCTGTTAGTAATAAATTTCACTTTCTTGTAACGTAATACACTTCAGGGACTTTCGGAGACAAATGGCTTAGAGCTTACTTCGAATGAAACCGAAAATTCATGTCACCGTAGGGTCTCGCGCCCATCAAAAATCTGCGCGGCAATCAGACACTCATTACAGTACTGAACATCCGAGCAACATCCGAAAATTTGTAAATTTGAACTGGGTTGTTTTTGTTTTATCTATTTATTTATTCGCAACTCCAGTGCTCAATAACGCTACCATGCGGTGATTTACAAAATTAAAGAAAAAGGTAAAACAATGCGTTCCACGCGTGTCTGTTGGTAAACATAGGCATTTTGTTATAAGTCTTTATTAACGCATTCGATGTGTCTTAGATTGCTTTCAGTTACATAAATTGTTTCGTCCCTTAATAGAGTATTCTCGAGCTTCTCAAAATAATGTTAGTTTTCATTATTTCCTTCTAAAAAGCGACTTGATTGTCATATGGTGAAAGCGTAAACACAAGAAAACTCTGGATTAACAAACTTGGGTAACGTTATACCAGGTAAAAATTTTTTTTATTGTTTTGTGTGAATTTGTAAGAGTATGTTTTTTTTTTTTTTTTAAATCTTAAATTAATTTACCTAACCATATTTTACAGCAGCATTTAGTTGGAATGGATAGTATGCAAAATATTTTCTTGAATATATTATCGTAGAACGAAATGAAAAATGTTTAACGGAGAAAGAATTTACTTGAATGCTTACATTCTCAGCTGAAAGGTTTCGCCAAATTTGTTAAGAACTATAGTTTTAGCATTGTGCGAGCAAAGAACCCTTGGCAAGATGTTGCATGTCAGTTAAACCATTTTATTTATTTTTTATCATGAATGAAATAAAATGGTAGACAGATTACAGAATTCGATAAGTAAAAAGAAATAATGGTAGATCAATTGAAAAGAAAACTACCACCATATATCCGTGAGAATTTTGTTGATGATTTGCATAGAGGCCGTGGTAGCCCGATCGGTAGAGTGTCGGATTTGGGGCCGGAGGGTCCTGAGTTCGAACCTCGATGGTCGAAGATCCACCGTCGTCATTAAAGGGGACTGTGCGACGCTAAATATGCTCGTGGTCTCAATGTCCTCCAAGTGAAACGATACCTCTGGGGGTGCTAGCACCAGGTAGCTATTAGCTCCTGGTCTAGTTCTAAATTCTCATTAACTGTTCGATCCGGTGATGGTGCAGCCATCTATCGGTATAAAAAAATAATGGAGGCAAGGCACTTAGCATGCAGTCCTCGACATAAATACAGTTGTAGTCAGTTGTGACTCGGAATCGGAATCGGATTTGCATAGCATGACATAATTAAATCATAACTCAGAAATTAAAAACATACGAAGCAGAAAAATTGTAAAATAACCGATTCGGCAATTTGAGAAAAATAACTCAGCTACAAATGCAAAACAATTAGCGCTAGCCAAGCAAGGCAAAGAAGTATCATCTTCTTTTGATAATAATTCATAATGTCATATAACCAAATTACCTAGCATTAATTGTTATTCTTGTACGGCCACAATTATTATTTAGTTTTATCAAGAATTGATAAATATCGAATTCAACATCGTGGAAATGGCTGCTTAGAACTACGAACTGCGTAAGTGAACCAGAATATCCACAAGACTTTGAACATTAATTTGAAAAGAATAAAGCGAAAAAATCGTGCATACGAACAAAATTTACTAGACTTATGAGAATTCTCTACGCTACGGCGTGCGTTTGTTTTACCTTTTTCATCCGCCATTAGACAGTGGTTGAAGTGCCCCCTATAGTTAGTTGGAGTTGCGAATAGTTTATGCTTTCTTCATCGTACATATACACTAGATATTAATTGATGTTAAGTTCTGTTGTGCAAAAATACAAAAAATTTTACTGTACTTTAGCGGTTGAAGAAAGTATTATGCATCAATGCAGCTAAATTTTTGAGGAAGGACAATTTTTATACTAGGGATGTGTCGTTCATGAACGAACGGGTCAAAAAGAACGAATCCTTAAAATGAACGGATCCGTTCGTTCACTTAAAAAATGAACGACCTTTCTTTTGAACGGTGAGCAGTTTGGAACATTGTATTAATGCACTTGTGATAAAATCGCATTTTTTTTTTTTTTTTTGAACTGCAATTTATATTCAAATTTTTAACTTTCAATCAATTTCAAATTTCCTTTTTCTCAGTGCAGTAAAATATAATTATTTCGAAGCTTTTTACTTTCTGTTTTATTCACAATTTTTCTTTAACCGTTGCAATTCATTTACAATTTTCCAAGGTATCCGATACTAATGTTTTGTGTAACTTGTTTGGGCTACTAACAAAATATTTAGACTTTTCACTTCCTATCTCACGCACCTACTAAAATCCTTCTCGAGCTTTCTGTCGCCTAAATTATTTCGAAAAATACCTTTTATAATTTTTTCTGGCAATCCTTTTGTCTTCTATAACAGAGGTTTCCAAACTTCAGACTTCCGCGGACCCCCTCCGGAAAAATTACAAATTTCACCCCCCCCCCCCCCCGGCGCGGAAAAAAAAATCACACAGTTAAATCGTTTTTACTTCCTTTTACAAAAAAAGAAGTATTGTATTCGCGAAAAAATTTTCACTCAAAAATCGGCTTTAATTCCATTTTTCCCACCCTCGAATGAATGTTGAGTTTTTTTTTTCGGCCCGATCACATGTGGATATATGCCTAGGCACGTACAGACACCCGAAATATCCATTTTGACGACCCCCGAGTTAATTACAACGAATTTTCTCGTGACGTCCGTATGTATGTGCGTATGTGTGTATGTATCTCGCATAGCTCAAGAACGGTATGTCCTAGAAAGTTGAAATTTGGTACATAGACTCCAAGTGGGTTCTAGTTGTGTACCTTCCTTTTTGGTTGCATTCGGATGTTCCTAAGGGGGTCTTTTGCCCCTTTTTTTTGGGGGGGGGGGAATCATTGTTAATTTCGATGTAAACTCAATTTATGTCATAATTTGTCGGACACTTGGTGATATATCGCCAGTCTTTTGGTCGCCAAGTTTTGTCGCCAACTTGGTGAAAAATTTGGCGATTTTTTTTTCTTTTTTTTAAAATTTGGTTTCGATTTGGCCACTGTTGGTGATATTTAGAGAGTAAACAATTGAATCACATTAAAATTGCCAATAATGGGGAAATGACATTAAATTGGAGTAAAAGGAAGTCATGTGATGCACACATCAGTTCGTTTCCCAAACATATTTTTACGCTTCTTTTTCCTTTAATTTAATTTATTCATTGTTCTGTATATTTTTCAGAGCTCTTGTCTGGTTTTCTTTTCTTACATTATTATTTTGAGTTATGGAAGTAAAATTCTGTTTGAAAATCAATTAGGAATAAAAATGTTATCACAAAATTTCTGCAACAAGTTTATTAATAAACATGAATTTTTGAAGTTAGTGAACAAAACACTGTTAGCCTAGTTTAAGTGTGTTAATTTTTTATATGAGCTGTATTTTTATTTTATTATTTATATTATATCCGCATTAGTATTTTTATTATTAACTATCGTTCGGGCAAACCTACCCTGGAAGCGTCGTAATGCTGTGATTAGGATCTGCGTAACCTTCGCTATGCTGCCTGCAAAGGTTTACCTCAATTAAAGGAAGCCACCGCCCTGTGATCGCTATCGGTCGTCAGGCCCCGGAAACTGCTAGCAGTTTCATTCATCGCAATCAATGCAATATTAATGCATTGATTGCATGTATTATTAATGCACTGATTTCAAAATGAGGTGGCCCATTGATATACTCCGTTGTAGGGGCACAACTATGGGCCACGGGGGAAAAAAATTCCTTTTCCTCTTCTTTCCACAACTTAGATTTTTTTTAAACGTTTCATTTGAAAGATGAAATGTATAGCTACCATTGCTAAAGTCTTCAAATTTCTAAATAAAAGATGTACAGGGAATTTTCATTGAAAACATCGAAAAATGGCCAGGGCCGATCCTAGCAGGTGTGCAGAGTGTGCGGCGCACAGGGGCGGCCAAAGCAAGGGGCGGCCGCAGGCCGCATCATATAGTTCTTATAATCAAGCAAAATTCCTCAAGATATTCTCACAAGATAACTTATAATAAGTAGAATAAATATGCTGATTTTTAAATGTTCAATTGTCAAAATATATGTCGATTTCCCGACAGCATAGCATAGTTTAAGAAAAATAGAATGTTAGGGTACATTGTGCTAGTTCATTGTCCATTAATATCTACTCTTAACACACATGCTTCGTTTGGTTGCAAAGTTTGTGACAGAACCGGTAATCAGGCACGGATACAGGGGAGTGGAAAGGCCCCCTTCTGAAGCATGAAATGGTGGCGTCTAAAAGAAGCACCGAGGGCGGCCACTAATGTTTACCCCCCCCCCCCCCCCAAGCTTTTATAGACCTAAACAATGAAGACATATTTTATTTATTTAAAAAAAAGCTATACTGATTAGATACTCTCGCAAAAGCCTTTCAAACAACAAACTATGTAATAAACTCTGTTTAACAATCGTGGATGCGTGGAGAGAAAGTGGAAAATTGCGACTCCCTTGAGTAACATATATGAATGACGAACTAAAAGTTGTACTTTTCCCCCTTTACGACAGTTTTTCAGATTAAAATCTTGAATAAACTTCCCGGTTTCAGATCAGGTAGAAGGACAGGACCCTTGCCCCGGGAAGCAAATTTAAATGTAGCTCCAAAACGAAGATCCAAAAGGATGCCATGACCTCCTTGACGAAACTAAAGAAGGCTTAAAATTGCGTTTCTAGGACTTTACTTTCGGAAAACTTCGCTGGTTGAACCATCGATCTTAAGGACCCAATTAAGTCCCTGATTCACCTCTTCCACAATAACTTAATCAAACGTAGCCTAAAAAGACTGGCTCCAAAATCCAAAACGTGTTTCCAGACGACAGTCCTTCCTACCATCAAACGTCATATAAAATTGCTTTGGCATTTTTCGAAATCTTTGTAGTGGAGGACCCCGAAATCCATTCGCGAACATTACTACAAAAGACAGTCTCAATTAGCGTCTTTAGAGAAGCCCCTAATTCCACCCCCTCTCACTTAACGTATTGAAAAACAAACTAAAATTGCGTTTTTCAAACATCAGTTTCAAGAACTTTTGGGGAAAGACCCCGGATCCCCCTTTTCTCTAACGCAATCACTATACCAAAAAATTTCATTTTTAGACGGTTCCGTGGAGCCACAGCTTCCTGCCAAAACTAGCCTGAAATTGACTTCAGTTTCAAAAACACAGTTCGTGAGGGCACACTGAACCCCCGCCCGCTCTTAGTCCCATCGTTATCAAACAATGCTTAAAATACGATTTTGGGACTTATATTTCTAAAGAATTCCGGAGGAGAACTGCCAGGCTTATGTAACTTTTTACGGCGCTAGGGCATATCCATTAATCGTCGAGGTGAGGTGGACAAAAGTCTATAGTTATATTTTTCAGATATTAATGTTGAAAAACATCCGAAAGATCCGTAGAAGCTTCCCAATTTTGTTAACGTCACCAAAGATAATATAAAATTGCAATTTTAGAAATATCCGCTTAAGAGCTCCAAAATCCTTTCTTCCCAAAAATAGCCTATAATGGATTTCAGTTTCGAAAAATATTTTGGTTCGGAATATTTTTACGTTTCCCCTATTGTTTTCAACTCTAGCCAAAAACGGGTTTTTGAAAAAATAGTGCCGAGAAATTACCGGAGGATAGCCGCCAGATCCCGTACCGTCATCAAAGACGGCCTAAATTTGCGTTTTAAACTTATATTTCGGAATCTTTCGATGGAAGACGATTGAATCTCCCTCCCTCTTGCAACGTCAACAAAGGTAACCCAAAATCGCGGGTTTAAAATTTCGGTTGCGGAGATTTTTCGGGAAGAACGCCGATCCTTCCTAAGCTACGGTCTTAAAAAAATAGTTTCAAATTGATTTCAATTTTGAAAGAATTTTAGGAAAGAACTGCAACATTACTTTCACCTAAAGTCTCGAAAAAGTTCCTAAAATTGCTATATTTGACGTCAATTTCGAAAATTTCTCCACGCACCTTGAATATACTTGACTCTTTTGTCCTTTCAACCAAACACAACTAAAGATTAACTAAAAATATTTTTCATACGCCGATTTCGATAATTTTCTTGGAGCAATCCTCCTCCCCTGAACCCCTGACACCTCCCCCCCACGCTTCCCCCTTCCTCCGTCCCTTTTCTGATGTCACCGAAGAAAGACTATAAAATGCGAAAAGTAACAACGTATAAAAAGCACAAATTCGCAGATGGTAATCTGCCGAATTTGTGCTTTTTATACGTTGTTACTTTTCGTTTCTTTACAACAGCACAAAGGTATTTATTTATCTTACTATAAAATGCGTTTTTACGACTAGTAAATTTTGGTATCTATTACTTTCTTCAAAGATATAAATTGTACCCAAGGAGTTTCTTAGTATAAAAATTTCTTCCTTTTTATAAGATCATTCTTCTGTCCCCCCCCCCCCCTTTTTTAAATTCGAACTTGGCATAGAAATTTAAAGAAAGATTTATATAGACGTTAAAGATTAGTCAAAATATGTGAATTGCTCTTGAGGGGCGGCACATTAGGTCTTTGCACACGGGCGGCCGACACCCTAGGATCGGCCCTGAAAATGGCCCATAGTTGGAACATTTTACGGAACGTTTTCTGGTGATGTTGACGAGAGAGAGAGCAGAGAAGGGCATTCTCTCGAAAGATTTTTAATGTTGCAGCTTTAAAACGCAGTTTTACTCATTTTTACTTTCTTCTATATCTAATATATAGAAGAAAGTATTGGATTCGTGCAAATTTTCGAATTTCGAATTTTGACGGATTCGAACATTTTGAGGTGTGCTGAGTCCATTTCGACCATTTTTGGAAAATGTCTGTCTGTCTGTGTGTGTGTGTGTGTGTATGTGTGAGTGTATGTGTGTGTGTGTGTGTCACGTCTGTGTGTGACCAGTTTTTTGTGGCCGCTCTACAACAAAAACTACCTCATGAAATCGAACGAAATTTAGTACACGTATGTGCCCCTATGTGAACTTGTGCCCATTAGTTTTTGGCGCGAATTCCTCCAAGGGGGGTGGAGCAATGGGACGTTTTTCGAGTTACGCGGGCTTGCTATTCCTCAGGAAGTAACTGGCGGAATCAAACAAAATTTGGTTCATATGTTGGTATTAACAGGAACAGATGCTGATTCAATTTTGGTGTCAATAACTCAAACGGGGGTTGAGCTATAGAACGTTTTTTGTCGTCAATTGTGACTGCTGTATCTCAAGAAATAATGAACGGAATGAAAGAAAAATTTATCGGCAAGTAGCCCTTAGTGGGTATAAGAACTGATTTTATTTTTGTGTCAACAGCTAAAAAGGGGGTAGCGCAATCACCCGTTCTTTTTTTCCATTTTGAGTGCCCTATCTCAAGAAGTAATGCTACGTTCTGGTTGAAATTTGGAATATATGTGAATCCATATGTAAACAGGCTTTGGTTCAATTTTGACGCCGATCGCTCCAAGAGGTGTTGATTTTTTTTTTTGTGAATAAAAAATATTTTTATTAATGCAACAATAAGAAAGATAAATCGTAATAGATTGTCGTCTGCGTATTTCTCGTGATTTTAATTGTATGGAAATGATAGGAAATATTATCTCAATGATTTAAAATTTTTAACCGTTGCCATCTTATGTTTGTTAACAAATAAAATATTTGTAATTAATTCAAGCAAGGCTTTTAAAATAACTTTCAATTTTCGCTCTTTGCTTTGCTTTTGCAATAATTCAGACATTGGGATAGTCGTCAAGTTTTTGCATGTGTAATTCTGTTTTTGTTGGGAATATTGCTTCCTCGTCAAGCATGGGGAGGGATCAGAAAAAAAAAAAAAAAAAAAAAAAGAAAAATATAGAACAAAGTTTCGTGATGGTCACAACATACTAGTTTGTTAATGTTAATGGGAAGAGAGCTCCTCTTCAGACGAACTTTCGAAATTGAAATTCCATTAATGCAATCGTAAGTAATCTTTAATAATGTTATGAGGAGCAGGGCCGTCCCAAGGGAGGGGGGGTGAGCGGGCCAATCGCCCGGGCGCCACGAAATGAGGGGGCGCCGCAAGGCGCCCCCTCATTTTGAGGGCCGCAAGGCGCCCCTCGAAAACGACATTTTCAAGAGGGGGTCCCCTCATTTCGTGTATCATAGATAAACTGTCATAGACGCACAAAATAGAGAATCATTGCAATGATTTTCTATTTTTTCATAGGGCACGAAAATATTCCTCTCTCTAAGTCTCCAAAACATTCGTTTCTTTTGTATTATTGAAGCAGATACAATTTCTGAGGATATAAGTGTTTAGAATCAAACAAAAGGCACTTCTCCTTTGTCTAGTTCTCACCAAATTTGCTTGAATTCTACCCCAGCGTGCAGTGACGTAACCATAAAAAAGTTTTAAGGGAGCACATTCAAAACAGAAAGGAATCTTTTTGATCGGATAGGAAAAAAAGGTCAAAAGCTGTCCGGTCAAAATTATGAAATTTTTAGTTTTAAAAACGCAATTTTAGCCTTAAAAACGAAATTATAGGCCGTATTTGTTGACGTTACGGTAAGGGAGTAAGCTCAGAGACTATTTCCGATCGATTATTTTTTTTAAATGCATTGAAATCAATTCTTTCTCCTCTTGTAAGTTTTCAAAATTGAAGTTTCAAAAATGCAACTTTAGACAAACTTTAAAGATTTTATGAATAGAGGATCTGGAGCATTTCCCAGGAAAACTGTTCGAAAATATGGTTCAAAAAATTTAAGCAATGTTTTACGTTCAGGGGCTATTCAATTTTTTTTTTTTGGAAGTGTCGTTTAAAAAACCCATTGCTTGTGATATAAAAGAAAGGCGGCATGGGGACCCTTGCACGAATATTTTCTAAAACTCAAGTCTTGAAAGGCAATTTGTGAGGCCATATTTTGTAATATTAAGACCAGTGATTTTTCGAAATTTGAGCTCCAAAAACGCTATTCTGAGCGATTTTCGATGTTGTTGAGTATTTGTTGGCTTCTACCTGAAACTCACAAATATTTGATGCAAAAGAATAATATCGTTGTTCATAACATATATGAAAGCTGGTATTAAGTTGGTACAAGTAAAACCAAAAAACTCTTGAAAATAATCATTGGATGAGTCCAGATTTAAAATTTAATTTTAATGTAATTTACTTCGATAAATACATTTTCTATTTATAATCAGCAAATTATTTATTCGTGTTCTTAGTTTGATCAATATGAATAACTAACTCAGTTTTAATTGTTTGTTTTTTATCTAGTGAGATAACATTTTACGAGATAAATATTTGGATTTTCAACATTTCCATTTTTCGAAAAAATTTTGGGGCATTAATTATTCGAAACAGATTTATTGCTTGCGTTTTAATTTGTATTATCCATATTCCTTTGATTGTTCTGTTAATTAATATGCTAAAAAATAAATATGTATTATGCATTAATGTCATTACTAACTTGATTTTTCTGGGTGAATAGGGGGGGGGGGGCGCCAGGAAACTTTCGCCCCGGGCGCCATCAGCTCTTAGGACGGCACTGATGAGAAGAGGGGGTTTGGGGAACCTCCTCCGAAACATTTTCAGGTTTTCAAAACCATTTGTCTGCTTGGATTTTCCACGTAAAATTTTCAATTTCCAGCTTAACTTTTTTTCATTTGCTTAAAATACAAGTTGTCCGCGGTCCTACTAAAACAACTTTTTATATTTTGAACAGATGTGGCACTTTGTTACGATTTTTCTTTTCTTTTTTTTTTTTAATATGCGCCACAACGGTTCTTGATAAAAGTTTTGTTTTACTTACGATTTTTGTATTCAAACGCTTTAGAACATCAAATGCATTGCAATATCTTGAACCTTTATTTATGTTTAACATTTTTTTTTCTTTTTCAAATATATTTCCGCGGCCGATGCATTTTTCTCTTAGTTACTTAGCTACGATTTTCAAAACAAAATTTTTCATTAAAAAATTACATAATATGTGACTTTATGTCGTCACGTGTGACAGTACGCGGCGTCGTATGACGTAGGCGGCGTCTCCGAAGCTATATCATATTTATTTACCTAACCTTTTTCAAATTAACTGCAGGAAAAAAAAAACATGGGTTTAAACAATCCGGGCCGCCGAGAGCCAAGGCATCTCCCATGTTAGTTCTGTCACTGGGCCTTCCTCCCCTTACGCGTACTACTTCAATTCCGAGCCAGACCCCCAGATTCCGACAAGGCAGGTATAAGAGTCCCACTTTGCGGCCCAGTGAATTGTACTGAATACTTTTTGTTTTCGTTAAAAAATGTTTAAAGTTTACATTTCAGCGGCAATTATTTAGATACTCTAAATGAAAGAGAATCATGGATGTTCCAAAATTGTATTGTAATTGCATCTTCTATTTAAATTTACAGAAAAGTACTTTTTATCACTTATGTTCCAATTGCTCATTTTTTATTTCTATTCTAATTTTTGGAAGCAGCGAGGTTTTCCCTTTTCCTTCGTTTGTCGCATTGCTCAAATAAAATTTCGGTGCCATATCTGAAAAAGTGGAAGGGTGATTTAGCTAGACACATAATAAGAAGAGATCCCCCCCCCCACCCCACCCCTTGACGACGGCCCTACTAGGAGCGAATGGCGCAATCTGGCAACAGTAATTTTCATCCATTTAAACCAATAAAAAGTAATTGATTACTGAAGAATCAATATGTCCCCAAGAATAAGTTTTTTATATATATTTACATGGGGAAAAAGTCAACTAATGTATGCAAAGTTATCCTGAGAAAAATTTTTGGTTAAAGATTTCAGCAAAAATAGAAATCAATTTCATAAAAAATCCTGACGTGATGGAGAAAAATGGTTCTCATTTTCGAAATCAGCACACCAAAAGCCATAAAAATCAACGAAAACTTATTTTGTATTTTCTCAGGCATATGTAATAAAGATGACGTTTTTGGTTTACTTGATACGTACGAACATCGAAATGTGTATAATTTGAGCAGAGTCAAAAGTACTACTTTTAGTCACTGAAATTGATAGAATAAGCAAAAAAATAAAAATAACATGGACCCAGAAAATTCTTTTATTTTCCCAACGGTTATTTTTAATTAATTTTTTAAAATGTCTGATTTTTCAAACAAGGCGTGGTCTGATGCTTTTTGGCGCATCTCTGTACCGCGTTTCCACGTTATGATAATCAAGAAGTGAATCAAAATTGCGCTCTACGCTTGCTATCAAACACATCTTTGCCAATGCACGTGAGTAAAAGTCGAATTAAATATTTTGCTCTGTGAATGGCATTTCATCATTTGTGATGTCATCGGCAAGAAGTGTAAACAATAAAAGATCCCCGATTTAAGTATTTTTTTAAAAATATTGAACTTAAACAAATTATTTAAAAAATGGTTAGATCCTATGTTTTTAAGCATGTTCTTTCAGAAAAAAATACTTTTTAAAATATTGGAAACGATCCCGTTGAGAAATACGTAATAGCATTTGATACCGCTGTGCTATGTGCGCAAAGTGGGCTTTTCTGAATTCAGGAGAATTTATGTGTTCAGTTATTAAAAAAACTTTTCAACTATTTATAGGAAAAGAATACATTCTTGTCTTACCTAATCAAGCAAGCGGGTAACCTCAATTTACGCGTCGAACTAACTTTTAGCTATTTTTTATAGAAAAAAAAATTTTTTTTTCTTAAAATATAAACATTAGTTCAGAACATTCGGACCAAATGTAACTGATTTCAGAAAAAAAAGTGTTTTCATGCGGACAATAAAATACCGTTTTGGTATCATTTTTTATTTTTTTTACTTTTTCCACCGGTGAAAAAATAAACTAAAAGTGTCACACTACGTTTCAGATATTTTTTTATTAAATGCGATTCAAAAGGGGGAAAAAAGGTCCTATTTTTAAAATCAAACCTAATTTTGACGCAGAATTATTCTCTGCGGTTCATTCTCTCAAAAAAGTGTGAGAAAACCGAAAAAATACCCTGAGAGGAAGTCTTGAGAAAAAGAAACCATAACTGTAGATTATTGTCCGATAAAAATCACATTATCGTTTCTGGAAGCTCTAAAAAAATCTGTCGTAATATTCTGAAAATTTTATTGATTTCTCTCCGTAACTGTAACCTTAATTCAAGAAAAAAATACTGCGAGAACTTCACTAACCTGAATGAGCACTAGGGTGAAAATACAATATAACATCTCCAATTCGGAGAAGTGGATCAGTCCTCCCGAAAAGATCACCAGAATATGATTAGGTTCGAAAACGTACTAACGAACATCTAATTTGATTGTTTTTTTTTTTTTTCTTTGCTTCTAAATTAGAAAACGTGACTTAGGTTTGGGTGCCATTGTTTTCCCTATTTTCAGAAACTGGTTCTGCTCAGTGGCGCGTGGTGAAATTAAAGATTTGTCTTAAGTTCATGTTATTTTTGTTGGGCATTAAGAATGAAATTTCCTATGTTTGGTGTTTGGAAGGCCTGGTTTTGTGTTCCTGTCAGAATTGGATATGAGCAGGGAAATTTATTTCAGGTTTCGCTTCGTACATTAAAAAAAAAAAGATTCATCATATATAAGATAAATAAATACCTTTGTGCTGAACAGTAAAGTAAGACAAAACAACGTTAGAAGAAGCACAAATTTGTAAATTACAGCAGACACGTGTTTCGACGTTACAGGGAACGCCTTTTTCAATGCAAAAAATAATGAGTTTATGGATGAAAAGACATCCGACAAAAGCGGCTTTTGTCGGATGTCTTTTCATCCATAACCTCATTACTTTTTCCATTGAAAAACCCGTTCCCTGTAACGCCGAAACACGTGTCTGCTGTAATTTACAAATTTGTGCTTCTTCTAACGTTGTTTTGTCTTACTTTATTATTCATCATATATATCTAGGAATTTATCATGAAGGCCTGGTTGTTGTGTTGCAAAACAGTTAGAAAGCAGCAGAGAAATTTCGCAATTTATTTCAGGTTTCGCTTCGCATATTTTGAAAAAAGAGTTAATCACGTATACCCAGGGATTCATCAAGTAAAATTCACCATGAAGGCCTTCTTGTTGAGTTGCTATCAGAATTAGAAATTTGCTGGGAAATTTAGAAATTTATTTCAGGATTTATTTCAGGTTTCGCTTCGCACATTAAAAAAAAAAAAAAGATTAATCATATATACCTAGGAATTCATCATGAAGGCCTGGTTGTTGTGTTGCAAACAGAGTTAGAAAGCAGCAGGGAAATTTCACAATTTATTTCAGGTTTCGCTTCGTATTTTTTGAAAAAAGAGTTAATCACGTATACCCCAGGGATTCATCAAGTAAAATTCATCATGAAGGCCTTCTTGTTGAGTTGCTATTAGAATTAGAAATTTGCTGGGAAATTTCGAAATTTATTTCAGGTTTCGCTTTGCACTTTTCACAAAAAGGATTAATTTAGCCACGGATTCATCATTTGTGTTCATTGTGAAGGTCTGGTTTCTATCTTGTTATTAGAATTAGAAATCAGCAGAGAAAGCTCGCATTTATTTAAAATTTTCTTCGCACTTTTCAAAAAAGGGATTAATTTACCCAACGCATGTGTTTATTGTCAAGGTCTGGTTTCTGTGTTACTATTAAAAGCAGAAATCAGCAGAGAAAATTTCGAAATTCATTTTAGGCTTCGCTTTGCACTTTTCGAGGGAAGAAAATAATAATAATAAAAGAATTCATCATGCATGCAAAAACAAAAATAAGTGACGAAGTCCAACAAATAATTTCCAGCTTCTGATAGAAATTCAATATCTAACATGATATTTTTTAAAAAAAATCTAAAAATTTTATCCATTTTTTTATTTATAAAGTTGAACTATGCCTTTCTTCTTCTTCTTCTTCTTTTTTTTTTTTTTTTTTGACCTAGCTTTCTCGGTATTTTGAAACCTTCTTTAAAATTAAGCTTTTATCTCACCAAAATTTGTCTGAAAGTTTTTTATATAATTTTCTTATTTGATTTTTATCTATTTCTTTATTTCTTATACATTTATTAACTTTTATATTCAATGTTTTTGCATGTTGTCGCTTCAGAGCAACAGTAATATAACTCAAAATAACTTACTATTGCTCCGAGGCGACGTTATACAACCCAAATTCAAAATAAAAGAATATCAGAACTGTTTGAACAAAACTTGTCCCTGAGTCGGGAAAAATGAACGCATGCAAATTAAAAAGAGTAAAACTCGTTATTTATGAATGAGTAAATCAATTTAAACAACTTTTCAGACATTATTTTAATAATCTATGGATCATTAACACATTAGAAAAATAGATAGATTTTTTATATGGGTCAAAAAATTAGAATTATCTATTCATTCAATGTGAATTTTAAAAAGTAGCGACAATATTTGCATCCCTGTTAACCGATAGTTTGTCACAAGTATGGAGCTTGGCACCCGGATAATTTTGCGCTTTTAATTTCTTAAACTGGGTCGTCAAGGTGATAAATAGGAAAAAAAAAAGTTATATATTGTATCATTTCTTAACGTTAGAAAAATATTATCTAACTCAATACAAATGAACATTTCACAATCTACGATATGTAAGATTTTATAGGAATATAGAAGGACTGACCAATTAAAAGTAGCCGAAGTAAACGAGGTAGAAAAATTGTAACACCTGGCAGGGATGAATTCAAATTACAGTAAATCTTCCAAAATAATCGTTAAAAAATGCTTCTTATGTCCATAAGTGTTGGGAAGAATGTATAGCTATCTTGTCTAAGCCAACCACACTTGGACGGTTGCATAAACTGAAGTTTTGATTGTGGATCTACGAAGTAATAAGATCAAATATAAACATGAAGCAGAAACGTGAACGAGTCTCCTTGAGCAAAGAGAAGCTCATACAAGGACAACAAGGTTGGAAAAGTATAATATTCAGTAGCCGCATTCACAACTTACTTTTCGACCCGGTAAATCCCCGCTCTGGCTCCGCAAAAACCCGATTGAAAAATTCCTCATTTCCATGTAAAAAGAGGTTCTCCCATTTACTAGAGAAAGCGGTTTTTACCCAGCATCCTTAGCGGCTAGTAGACGAACTTGTTTCGCGTAATGCATTCCGGGTAAAAACACCGCTTTCACTCCAGAAGCTAGCAGGAGTAGTAAGATTCCACATACAATCCGCTAATAACCGGAATGAGATGAAAAGCAGGTTTTTTCCGGGGTCGAAAGTGTCCATGGAAACGGCACTAGTGATGAATATCTTTTTGAAATATCTGTGAACGAAAAAAGGTGTTCGGGTTTGACGTTTAAAAAGAAAAGCGTATGAGAAATCTTGTGTAAGACGTTCTCTCCAATTTGACATATTCTTTTTGGCTTGTGGGTGCATGAGTGCTGCTGGAATTGAGAAATTATATCTATCTTAAAATAAAAACAACTTCCTGCTGTTTATCAATAATACTGCATGATACTTCATCTGAGGTTGAGGCACAGCAGTTACACATTTAGTGACACATTTTATCTTTCAGCAAGATTCTACTCCGTGTCATATCTCTAATCGTGTCATGTCTCCGTGTCACATCGACTCATAGATTTTATACAGAAAGAGGAATTTCGGTATTAAACTGGCCAAGCAACTCTACCAATCTCAATACGATCAAGAATTTGTGGTACCGTCAAATCTAAAGAAAGCAGTTCCAGACCTGGTGCCCTCCAACAAAATCGAACCCGTTGCCGCATTGAAAATCGTATGGAAACAAGTGTCAGAAGCGATTAATGTAAACAATTAGTAGAATCGGTGTGTGAAAGGATTAAAGCTTTGAATCCAGCAAAAATTACGCATTTTAGTTTTGATATTGTTCCTTTTAAAAAAAATTCCCCTTTAATTGAATACTCTAATTTTTTGACCCAATGTAAACCTTCATCACTATATACTTTTGGATTATTCTGTCTAAAATTATTTTTAATTGAATATATTTGAAATGAAATGCACACTTTAAGGTCTAAGAAAGGTGGCACGTTCATTTAAATACCTAATTTGCACTTATATTTGGTTAAAATAAGCTTTTTTCCAAAAAATGTGAAATATTCTATTATTTTGAATTTGGATTGTAGTATATAAGAACTTTGTTTTCGCAGACATTTGCCTCAAAAATAAATGCGCATGCATTTCCGAAAAAAAAAAAGAGAGAGAGGGAGAGATTCAAAAGCATCATACTTACCCAACTTCATAAAATTAAATTAGTATCTGGAATTCGACGTAAAACAAATCCGAAACCTGATATAGATTCGAAGGCGGGGGGGGGGGGAACAAGGCTCACATGCTCAAGGGCGTAAAAGAAAAACCACAGGACCTCAGGTTTAAGAGAGCAGAAATGAAAAAAAGGGAAATCACGCAGGGGTTTGAGAGAACAAGAAGAAAAAAAAAAGAAGGCGCACAGGTTTGAGGGCGTATCGGCCCGCTGGGCCTACGGACCAGCGAGCCAGTCCGCCCCTGGACGGAAAGATTTGTGCCGTTGTCTTCGAGAGGTTGGACTCCCTTTTTTATTCACAGACACAAGAACAACACAAGAAAGATTTACACTGCGTATAGAGAGTGAATAACGCTCAGGGCAACGCAGGGAATTAAGCCCACGACGAAGGGCGCTCCGATGGGAGGTCACTGTGACTTCCCAAAAACTTCCTTATTCGACAAGTTTTGTCTGACGATTTGGCAAAATTATCACCATTCGGCGAAATTTAGTTTTATTCGGCAAAGCTATCATCATTCGGCGAACTTTCGATTTCTACTCGGCAAAATTATCATCATTCGACAAAATTTGGAGTTCCATCCGGCAAATTGAGAATGTCTGCCCTCCCAAAAATGTAAGCTCGGAGCACCCCTGCCTCCCGATATATCAAGCAAATTTTCTACCACAGAGTCACGAAAACCACCTAATTATTTAGTTAATCTTCCGTCATTCAAGTTTTTACATCATTTACAACAATGAGAACATGCTCAATCATTCCAAAAGGAAATGCTAACAGATGCTAAAGCCAGTGAAAACATCATTTAACCTAAAATTACTAATTAATCGCAGCTTACTGGAGCATGGCTTTTCCCCAGATAATTCATGAATGAATCTTCCCTGCCCTCTTCCATTTTACTCACGTTATTCATCACGTCTCATTTTTTTCCCTTACCTGTCACCCAATGGGCACACCCGTTGTCTTCAAAACACACTATCCATCGCCGAACTCCAAGCAAGCGTGAACTGCGACCGATCCGCCTAATCAGCAGTCCATGAGCTTCATCATCACAAAGACTACTCAAATTTCCGGCATTATCTTCCAAGAGCTGTTAGGTGCTGTCCCAGTTCTGATCATTTCATTGTATCCGAACTTTTTCTTTTTTGCTCATTTTTCTGCTAAGACAGCGATGTAGTATGAAGTATTTGTCATGAGTTGTGGCAGGGATGGACTCAAAATATGGATGTTCTGCTTTGTGGGATTTTCGATACTGTGCCATGGATTTACTGGAACTATCGAACATAGGAAACTCGGTTTGTTGAAGCCCATTGCAGGTAAGCGATGTACTCTAAAGGACTATCACTTAAATGAGCTTTCCCTTTCTTTCATATTAGGATCACTCCACGTCAAATCACCTAAATTAAATAGTCGGTCAGACCGTCATGTCTCAGATTTTGTCCATTATTTTTTTAGTAATAGATTTCGATGAGATAAGCTCAAATAATTTTTTTTTTAGATATTTGGAATGAAAACTAAGCATTGTGTGTAGAGAATGTTTTTCAAAAATTCGATTTTTGATCACTTTTCGGAGTCACCTTTTTGGTATGAATTTAGAAAAATCTCTTTAATTTCTTTATTTTTCAATCAATTAAGCCTAATTGGTACGAATCAGGTATCAATTTCAAGCTAATACTTTTTTTCTTTCAGCAATAAACAACAGAAAGTATTCTATGAATAGTAGAGTAATCGCACTTCTTAACCAATGCTTTTCAACTGAGAAATTTAATAAGTCATATCTCCCTTGTACCAACTAATATCTGCATCACCGAACTTCTTACCGAAATTATTCATTTTTCAATTTTTCCTCAAAGTATTCACAATAATTCAATTTTTTAGGCAGTGAATATGAACCAGATCATTTAGGTAGCAACGAAGCCGTTGCAAAACTAAATGAAAACCTCTGAACGAAGAATGATTTCAACATTATATAGTTAAAAACGAACTGGTTTCGTACTTGCTACTATAGTAAAAACAATTTTTGGCATTCCTTTCATAATTTAAGCAACACAGTTTTTAGGTCATATTACACATCATTCTTCCAATGCTTTGAAAGTGGATCGACACATAGCTTTCGTTGATTATAAAACATTAAATGGAAAGCATGCCTATGCCGAATTTTCTCTATATTTTAATGCAATGAAAAGCCAACTGTCATTTTTTTTTACTGCGGAACAACTTGAAAGTTTCCTTCCATTCCTCTTGTTTGAGCAAAGAGGTCTCTTTAAAAAGATGGCAGATGAAACAAGATTTTCTCTTTTTCAAAAGATGGACCAGGATTCACCAGGACTTCTGTCAATTTTAAAATAAGTTTCAAAGGGATTTTAAAATATTCTTTAATCAGAAAAATGATCTTCCTTAGAGAAATCTAGAGTAGAACTATATTAGTGATGTAAAAGTAGAGGATCACAGGCGTTACGCAATCCAAACAAGTTCACGTTATGAAGACTTTTCAATAGTAATTTATTTATTTATTTATTTATTTATTTTTTGACTTTTAATGTCAAAAAAAATTTTTTAATGCAAAATAAAGTCATTAGAAATGTTTTTTTAAACTATTATTCTTATATTCATTCTTAATATTTGGTATATTTTCAACCAAACGTGTTTTTTTTTTTTTTTTGGTCAAGTCTAAAACGGAGATTTTTGCATGATTCTTTCCCAAAGTGAACAACTTTTTAACGATTTATGATTAATACAAATTCATTTTTATTCTTTGACATTTCAATATTGATTTTTCTGAAAAGTTTTTGAGCTTTTTTTAAGCTCAAAAGGACGTTAAAGTTATAGAAACTTGTATTTGAAGTAAATTTTAAGCAAAACAAACCTTTTTTTTTTTTGTATTTTAAAGCAACAAAAAACACCCTTCTATTTTTTTTTCTACATAGAAAGAGAATGATTTGAATATACTACGGAAAAAAAAAGTTGATACACATATTAGTTGGTACTCTGGGAGATATGACTTATTAAATCTCCCAACTGAGAAAGCATAAAAACTGACTTTAGATGCACTGTAAAAACGATTCCGAACCGTTCCTGGAAAATAATAGGCAGCTGATGTGCCCAATTTCAACCTGCAACATATCTTGCAAAAACCAGGAAAGTTTCCCCCTTAAACTCAGTAACCTTCTTAAAATTATCCTGAAACCTTCACGTTTAGAGCCAGTCGTGCCTCTAGAATTCAAAGGAATCTGAGATAGGAATAACATAACAGCTCCAGAAGCAGTATTAAGCCGGAATTGCAAGTCATGAATGCAATTCTTGCAAAGCTCAATACTCCAGACTTAAGCGCTCCCTTTGGGAGCTTATCAGTCAGGACGAGCCGTAATTGAATTAAAGTCGATACACTTTATAAATACTCTCAGTCAGTCTTTAAACTGGGAGCTATAAATATATTTTACAACAGAGATAAGTCTGCATTCCTGTAACTAGTAGCCATTCAGGAAACTTTTTGACAATGATACTTGATATTTCTCGGAAGTGGATGGAAACCATTAAAATCCCGAAACGTTACACGGAAATGCTCAGTAACGCGTCTGAAATTTTTTACAGTGTGAGGAGCGGCAACACCCCACTATTCACAGAATATTTTATGTTGTTTATACTGAAAGAGAAAAGTATTAGCTTGAAATCGATACCTAATTTAGCCTAATTGGTTGAAAAATAACGAAGTTAGAGAGATTTTTCTTAAATCATTCCAAAAACCGAAGTTTTAAAAAAAATAACACAGGTCTGCAACCAAATAACTGCATAGGATTTTTTTAAAGTTTCATATAGATTTTTACTCACTGAAACCGGAAAACGTAGTAAAAAATTTCCATCACGTCAATATTTTTTGCAAAACTCACATATTTATTTACTCATATTTCATTGATTCATCGGAAAAGAGCCTCCAAGCAGTTTTGCTGAATGATGGAAATACATTTGAATCACTTCATATGGGACACTCGGTAGATTTTTAAGAAAACTATAACGATTTGGCTATTATTCTTGAGAAAATCAAGTATCAAAAACATCAATGGATGGTTTGTGGAGATTTTAAAATACTAACTACGTTGTTGGGCCAACAGGCAAGTTATACAAAACATCTCTACTTCTTATGCTTGTGGGACGTTCTGCTAGAGAGATCTTCATTGGACAAAAAATGACTGGTCACTTAGGGATGTCTTAATCCCCGGAGAGAATAACGTAACTAGGTCTACCTTGGTACCACGTGAAACAGTTTTATTATCACTTCTGCATATTAAACTAGGGCTTTTGAAGCAGTTTGTAAAATCACTGCCAAAAGATGGGCAATGTTTCAAGTTCTCACAACTGTTTACAACCGAGTTGAAAGAGGGAGTTTTTATCGGTCCCACCATACGAAAACTTATCCGTTCCACTCTTTTCAGAAGCAATGGAAAAAAAAAGAAAAATATGCACAGGAATCCTTCAAAGACATTGTGCCTCTATTTTTGAGGAAAACTAAAGACCCTCTCTATAAAACCATTGTACAACGCATGCTGGCTGCATGCAAAGCTCTAGGTTGCAAGATGAGCTTAAAGGTCCATTTCTTCTCCTCACATCTCACCTATTTTCTCGAGACATTAGGAACCTATAGTAAAGAGCTGGGTGAACGATTTCACCACGATATATGTGATATCGAAAAACGCTACCAAGGAAAATTTAATGTAAATATGCTAGCTGACTACTGCGGGATGATTAAAGCAGGAAACGGAAAATGGAAAGCGAAATCGAGTTCGGAAGAACATCAAAGAGAAGAAGAAAAGGTTTCACAGACAAAAAGAGTGAACACAGAATGTGAAATATATCATGAAAGAATTGTTTGTTTATTCTGAAGAATAATATGTTTAGTTTAATGTAATAAATTTAGCGTTTTTTTATTTCCATAATGATATTTTAAATATTTTGCACCTATATTATTTTCTCAAAAACCGTACGTGATAGGGGGGAAATGAATGTTATATTTGTGGATTCACACACACAGCATCCTCAAAAACATAAAGTTTATCAAAAATATCCCATGCAGCTGAATTTTTTATATTTTTGCAGACCTGTGTAATGAACGAAATCTGAGACATGACGGCCCATGACATTAGGCGATTTTACGTAAAATGACCCATTATTAGTTTCATTTTCAGTCGCTAAATTGACATTTTCAGGTGTGTCAAAATTTCGCACAAAATGTTTACTTTCTGAAAAAATGAGCTTTTTCATTTCTATATATATATTGCAAGCCATGGCTAAGTAATATATTTCTACCATTTTTTAAAATAAATCTGTGCATACAGTATCCGGCTTACTATTATGTTAAAATTTTCATTTTTATTATTTTGCATGTACTGTAATTTGCAAGTTTATATTTTTATCTTTCTGATTTATTAAATTTATTAACTATTTGCACTGTTAAAAAAACAGGAACGTTCCTCGAAAGTAAGGGGTGGCTACCTTATTTCTTGCTAGTAACATATATATTCAGAAAACCTTCCCAATAAAAGTCCGTCATGTTCCGGGAATAAATTAGGAACTTTCCTAGAAAACTTTGCCACATTTGTGTTAATAATTTGGGCTTGGCACCAGGTCCGTCATTTCGAATTTTTCTAGGGAGAGGGGGGCACGGGATGCAAACTCAGTGACGCACACAAGGGGAGGGTCCAGGGGGCTCGGACCCCTCCCAACGCTCTTCAGTTTGTTTTTTTTTTTTATTAAAGATAATCCCATTTATTCAGTGGGTAAAATAATTGAAAGAAAAGTAATCAATAATTTCAGATTTGATAAATAAAAAGTTATATATATTTCTCACTTTCTTCCCCCGCAAAATTAAATTGTGTACAAACATAAATTGTTCTATAAAGAAGATTTTGCCGCTGTTTTTATAAGTGATCTTAACAACTTAAAAGTGTACAGTGATGTTTACGAACGAAGCATTCATTCAATGTTTATAATTTTAATCTGTAGGACATTTACACTTGCTAAGGGAATGTCGTCGACAAATCACTTTCGTTGCCTCCGTTGCAATTGGAGCATTCGTCAACAAGATCATCAAGGATTCTCCTCTTAGCCCACTGCCTCTGCCACCACTGGCAGATCCACCCAAGTGGTCATTCTTTACGTTGCCTTTGCACATGGCTACCCCTCATTTGCAATGGATGCTTGGACCTCAACCTCCTCCAGTGTATTTAAACCAGGTAAATTATTCAATTCACGGTTTCAATTTACTCTCGTTTTCATAATATGTAACTATATAATGTATCAGTTTGTCAATGTGTATGAATAAAACAAAAGCAATTCCGTTGGAACTTTCAATGTATATTGTAAGTATAGCGTATTCACATTTACCCCTGCAAGATCCCAATTTTCGCAACCGTTAGTCCGAGATACATACTTCTAATTTCAAAAATGATCAAAATAAGATGTAGAGTTTAAAGATTAAAGGCTATAAGCGAAAAATAAAATGAAAAATACGAAATCTAACTTTTTATATGGTCCCTAATTCCCCTAAGTTATAATTAAGAAAACCCCAAGCATTTAAAAACAGTTCGAACACAACACAATTTGACATTACAGTGAAACCTGTGTAAGTTGACCACTTGCGGTGCACTACTTTAGTGGTCAACTTAAGCAGGTGGTCAACTTACAGAGGTTGATTTATATAATTAGGGCTAATTCCGTGCCTGAAAACAGTGGTCTACTTAGGCAGGTGGACAATTTATAAGGGTGGTCAACTTCACAGGTTTTACTGTAGTACGTCCAATATTCCCCCAGATATGAAGTCCAGCGTTTTGTGACTTATCTCACTCACTTACATCTTTTGAGGGAAATACAGCAGCTAACATATCTTTTGCATTAATTTTTCAATAGCAACGAGAATGATAAATATGTATATATATTTTTTAAAAGCAATTATGAATTGCTTATTATTTTAACTTGACCGTTGAATGATGTCTGCGTCTGTCCGCAATATTTGATTTGTAACCCCCCCCCCCCGTTCCTCTATGAGCATCACCGTATCAAGGTACTGCTCCTCTGTTCCTGGGCCTCCACCATCAGCAGCAGTGTCCACCGGAATCCACTTCTGGGTGGTTGTCCTGGTGGTTGTCCCTGGGGGGCCATGTTCTACACACAATCACGGCTACACACACACACTCCTACAAACACACACCTACACACATACCCTTACACACTCGCATACGCGCACACACACACAAATCTACACACACACACACTCGCGATTGCGAAAAGCATAATTTGAATTCAGGATGTAAAATATTCGCACTTTTTTTTTGTTTCTTCAATCTTTTTATATCACAACTCATCATCTTATTTTTGACCATTTTTGCATTTTGGTTGTTTCCTTCAGTCAGTAGTACTTTTAATCACTAAAATTGTTAGAATAAACAAAAAAAAAAAAAAAAAAAAAACAACATAGAAACAAAAAAAATTCTTTCATCTTCCCTACAGTTATTTTCTTAAATTAATTTTTTAAATGTCTGATTTTTAAAGCAAGGCGTGGTCTAGATGACGTCACAAATGATGCTTTTTGGCGCATCTTTGTCCCGCGTTTCCACGTTATGATAATCAAGAAGCGAGTTACAATTGGGCTCTACGCTTGATATAAACCATAATACACGTCAGTAACGATGCGAATTAAATATTTTGTTCTGTGAATGGCAACACAGAATGGCATTTCATCATTTGTGATGTCATCGGCAGTAGCGTAAACAATAAACTTAACTTAATACAAAAACTTAAACAAATTAAACTTAAAAAAATTATTTAAAAAATGGTTAGATCCTATGTTTTTAAGCATGTTCTTTCAGAAAAAAATGCTTTTAAAATATTGGAAACGACCCCATTGGAAGTATGCATCTAGGACTGGCAGTTGCGAAAATATAGGTATTACAGGTTGAACGGGGACACGCTGCATAAAGCTTGCGAGATTTCTGAAATGTTCAACCCGGACACTGGGATACTCCCCCCCCCCCCCCCCCCCGCCAGCGTAGTGAGCATTCAAAAGGATACGAACCTCCTGATTGCTTTTTAGAGTGTTTTAGAGGGTAGTTCATTCTCAATGCTATGAGTAAATGGTTACTAATTATGAGCCTAAACAAGGAGTAATAAATAATTCATGACGTAAGTAGATACATTTAAACGTCCCCCCCCCCCACATGTTAAGATTTTAAAGTTACGTTAGTAAGAAGAAAAACTTTTAATGAGGAAAAAAATTTTGAAAAATATTTACATGTTCTTTTTATTGGCTAGGACTTTTTAGCAAGTCTTTTCTGCTTTTAATCTTGTTGTAAAATCCTCACAGCCTAATCCGATATTAATTTTACACGTCAATGCTACAAATCTGTACCTCAGAGCAAGACTAACGTAAATCACATAATCGCTACTTTACAGGAGATAGGAAAAGTATTTGTCTGGAGCATGCAAAGGAAAGGACGCGCGCTCTTTTTACACTGGTAAATAATTACAGTGGATTTTTTTTAAATATAGAATTACGTTTGCATGGTTCGATGTGGATTCTACATACAATGCAGTAATAAACAGAAAATCGCAATTTTTGAACTTAAATCAGTCTGGCTCTGATGTACAGAAATTACAAAGTTAATATTTCAAATAATCCTGTACAGTTAATTATTTTTAGACTTTTTTGGTCATCTGTAATCAAATTTTTTCCTTTATGGAGATGTGAAGAAAACCGGCCGGGACACCGGTATTTTGTCTGAAAACCGGGACTGTCCTGGTCAAAGTGAGACGTGTGGTAGACCTATATACAGGGTGTCCAGCAAATGACTCCCTGGTTTCAAAATTAAATGTCTCGAAAACAAAGGACGATATTGGAATAAAATAAACGGTACGTTTATTGTGAAACCCATAAAAATCACATACAGGAACTTGTAAATTAGTTTTAAAAAGTTCCAACAGGTGGCGCTGCACGCTGTAACTGCAATAAAAGTCTCCATAAATAGTGCTGCGAAGAGGTTGAACGATAATTTGTAGTGTATATGTAAGCATATCTGAGAGACTAAACTACTGCTGAAATAACTAACCTCTTCGCAGCAATATTTATAGAGACTCCTATTGCAATTACATTGTGCAGCGGCACCTGTTGGCAGTTTTTAAAACTAATTTCCAAATTCCTGTACATGATTTTTATGGGTATCCAGGGTTGGCAAGTTTCTGCCAAGGCGGTTAAAACCACTGGTAGAAACCGGTTAAAACCGGCATGGCAAAAACCAGTTTCTGCCACATTTGCGGCAGAAACTGGCAAAAACTCACAAAATGACAAAAAATTAATTATTGACACACAGTAGAAAATACATGAAAAAAATAATTATTTGTTAACTAAAGCACAATCAATTGTTACATTGCAACATTGTTTGGACCCTGCAGTTGCCTCTTAGAAAAGGTGGTTTCAAAAATCCAAACAGTTTTCTCAATTTAATGTGCACAAATGAGGAACTTAAGAATATTCTTGCAACAGTAGAACTAGCAGGCAATGCATCAAGGAACAATGTTCCTGAAACTTTCATCTATTGTATATTTTTTCAAACTGGTCCACCATCTAATAACTGGGAAAGTGGTAAAAATTTGACTGAAAAAATAAGTTTCGAGAAATTTGTTTTGCAAAGCTGTGACATTAGGTACATACAAAATCTAGGTTATTATTGGCAAGTAAAATTCTGACACTATCTTCTTGAAGCATATGATAATTTCAATCACAAGCAATTTAGGTGAAGCATATAAAGCTAGCAAATTACTATCCGTAATGCCTGTTTAGTTCTGTATGTCACTCCTCTTGCCTAAGAACCCATATGATTTTTGTCCTTTGTTAGATTACTGCAAATATTACAAGCATCTGCAGTTGAAAAGTTCCCTTTCCAAATTAAATCAAGGGAATTAGCATAGGATTTTATTTTTTACAATGATGAAATGAAGTTTGATATCTCAGTTATTTAAACGAATATCATTCAGCAATTACTTTAAAAGTTAAGTAAAGTTAAAGTTGTTAAAGACACTTTTAAGTTATTGCCATTTTCTGCCGGTTTTTACCGGTTATAACCAGTTTCTGCCACTGGCACGGCAGAAAGTCAACCCTGTGGGTATCACAGTAAACATACCCTTTATATTATACCAATATCGTCCTTTGTTTCCGAGATATTTAATTTTGAAACCAGGGAGTTCTTTGCTGGACACCATGTATGAGGATGATGCAGTTTATAAAGACGTGATTTTATATGGCAGTAGCCAGGTTATTTTCAGTTAACAAGTGAATTGACTTGAAAAAAACATATGTTTATTTATTTAGTGTTCAGTCCATTTGCATAAATGACACATTTTTATCCATATACCCTCAAACCTGTTTTTGTGCGGTAGAGAGGGACCGCATAAAAAATTCTCTCAAAATTACCCTATTGAGCACTCGTTTTAAAGATAAGTGGGTCAATTGAGTCCCATTTGATTGAAATTTTCGTGTACCGCACAAAAAATATAGCACAAAAACACCGCACAAAAACAATTTCGATTGTATTTGCACTCAATTGGAATTTTAAACGCTGTCTTCTAACTGTGACATATTAGATAACATGTAACTAATATGTGTCACAATATGAAGCATTAACTGTCTAAAAAGATGCCGTGCTATTCCATAGAAACGGTCTATTTATTTCGCACGTGACGCCTCATATATTAACGCCATTAAAAATAATACTTTAAAATGGTAATGAAGGTTTTTTTTTTTCTGTTTAACAAACTACAAACTTAGGTTTGACTTCTTAAGCAAAACATTTTGCTATTACCCTTCCAAATTATTTAAAGAAATATATGAACCGTCACGTGCGGGACGAAGTGGCTACTTTTACGTGGGGAATGGCATTATACATATTTTTTTTCAGCGGTTTAAATTATCGTATTTCTCAACAAATGAGGCATGTTTCCTTTACTTTGAAACCTAAACTTTTAAAACCTACAATTTGTTTCGTCATTGCTATATAATTAGAGCAAAACTATTAACTAATTCATAAAGCATATTACAAGAGGTCGACTTTGGATGTCCCGCACGTGACGCATTCAAAAGAATAAAAATTTAAGTAACAAAATTATGTAATAAAAATATAACTGTGCCAGGAGTATCCTTGCATCAAATGTAAAGATTCAAAAATGTGATTACCTCTGTTTAATTTAAATATAAAAATCTATAACAAAATGTTGATGAAACGGAAGAATCTGATTGTCCCGCACGCATCGGTGGGACGGCCCTTTCTTATATTTTAAAAATAATGGTTTGTACGTGCTGCGACCCGCAATACGTACAAATCATTATTTTCAAGTACAAAACATTATTTTAGGAAATCGATACTTCGTATTATGATACATAACAGCTCCTTATCGTCTAATATATCGTAATTAAAAGACAAATTTTAAAGTTCCAGGAATAAAGTGCAAAAATATGAGTAGAATATCACACCCGTGAAAACGAATTGAGCATCCACTATAATATTAAAATCTGTTCGCGTCCGTCTGTCTGTCTGTCTGTCTGTCTGAAGATCGATCTCCTCGAGAACCGCTGCGAATCGAGAGTCGAACGAGATACCGATCAATTCGAAATTTTCCAAAGAAAACAATAGAACCAATCTCGTAATTGTACGACTTTAATTAGCGGAGATATTAATTAAAACGTTAATTAACATAACGTTATTCAGGAATTTTTATTTCTTTCCTGTTGCCATTTTGCGTATGAGCAAATAAAATTCTAATAATTGTTTTAAAAGAGATTTTTTTTGGCTGCTGTCCAAATCTTAAAACAACGTTTCCATCCAGAATTTCATTTCAAATTAGTTTAAAATTGGTTGCTCTATTCGGATATAGCCTTTATTTTATCGTCTGTCCTTTTTTTATTTTTTACATTCAACGTTCTTAACTCTTTTCCTCATATAAAAGTTGTTTCTTTAGCTATGTTTATTGATTGTAGTGTAAGTTGATCATTCACCGGCCTCATATTTTGATACATTTAGGATGTGCGACTAATTATGTTTATTTTGTTGAACTTTTTCCCGTTACATGGGTGAGTTTTCGAATTGCAATAACTTTCTTTTTCTTTCCTGTTTCTATTTTTGAAATGCAGTTTGTATCGTTAAAAGAACATGTTAAATTAAGATTATTTGGATTTCTTTAAGTGAAACAGAGTTGAACAAAAAAATTGTTTTTAAGGATTTTAACTAAAGCTATCTTGGAATTTGATGACTTGGTATTTAATTAATGCTTTTTGGTATTTATTTAGTCTTGTTGCTTTAGTTTCACATAATCAATCAAAATGTGTGTGTCATTTTATGTAAAAAGATGATCGTAATTGTACATAAATATTTCAGATATAGTCTATCAGATTTAATTCAGTTTAAAGTGACCAGAGATTATAGTTGATAATGCATATATTTTCATCTTTTGTGCTAATTGAAAATACTCATAACTTGTATCATTGATAACTATGATTAACGTTAAAGAGAATTTTGACAAAAATATGCTCTACTGGTGTTTTACAAACCTTGCATTACGCGAATTTATTTACTTCTTAGCGCTTTAGAAACTGATGTCAGAGTAATACAAAAACATCAATTGGACATCTCTTTCATTTTTTAAGTAGCCCGTGCAACGCCGGGCACGCAGGCTAGTTATTTAATAAACTCGAAAGTCGCCCGTTAAAGCATGACGGGTGAAAATTGCTTTTACATTTGAACGAAGCCATTACCTGTTTGGGGATATTTTGATAGTTCAAATCGTAACCCTCACTCCAGTGGATTAACACTAAATTCCGGTAGGAAGTGTTCATTGTTGACCATTTTTTCGTTTCTTCATTCCCCTGAAATCACACTCTTACCAGTAAAACAATTAAGTTACTGGATCGAGTTCAGCCTTGTCACAATAAAGCCTTTCCTTGCATGTTAAACATTACCAAAACATATTATCGAACTCAGAAGTGCCCACCTAGGGCGGGGGGGGGGGGTCGTGGGCAGACTGTGCCATTGAAGTTTTTAAGGGGTGTTTTGAGGAGTATTTTTGGGGGGGCGCTCTTGCTTTTGGGGGGTCTCCGCAATATTGGGGGGGTTGCGCCCTTGACCTTAGGGGGGTGGGCACCTGTGATCAAATTATCATGCCGTGTTGCGAGTTTCATTGTTGAAACTCGCGCTTTACTCGATTATTGGCTATTATATGTATGAGGATGGTTTTTTTTATACCTGTTCATTTTCATCGTTTCATTCTAGATGTACATGTGTTTAGTTTTTGTACCTGTTTTACAGGGTCAATACGATCGCTTTCCGATGCTTCAAAAGCGATCTCTGACAGTTTCAGACGAAATTTCAATCCGTTGGCAAGAGATGGGTAAAATACTTCACAGACATCTTTCAAGAACTTTCAAGCCAACGCGGGACTTGATATTTACTGCTGTGAACCGAACTATGCGATCTTTGAAGTAAGTTCAAAATTTATCCCTGCTTAATTTGAATAGTCAAACAAGGTTAAGATTACAAGTAAATTGCAAGCAGTTCGTTACAGCATGCAGATACTGATGTTAGATAGCCATGATTGACAAGGTCCGAACCACACTGTAAAAAAAAAATAATAATAATAAAAATAAAAAGAAAATCCGAAACGTTACTGGTTAACCGTGGAACGTTTCTGATTTTTTCTGAATTGCTAAAAGATGCACGAATGCAGATTTTTCACTGATGTGAAAAATATTTTGTGCTGCTAGTTTAAAGATTGACTGAGCGCGTTTGTTGAGTATATCAGCTTTTTTCGTTTATTGCCCGACCAGATTGATTAAGCTTCCAATGGAAGCAAATAAGTCAATGGATAGCTGCAGCATTGCAAGGTATGGGACATGCTTCCCAAACTTTCTTGGTGAATCATGAAGGTTCTGATCAATGAAATGAAACCCACCTAATTTTTCTTGACGCTTCCCGAGGCATGACTGGCTTTAACCAGGGATATTCCCTAGTTTTTCAGACAGTTTCAAGGATAATTTGTTACTGACTTTTAGCGGAAAAAGTTCCTGGTTTTTGCAAGATATGTTATTGGGAGAAATTGGGCGCATCAGCTGCCTATTATTTTCCAGGAACGTTTCTGAATCGTTTTTACAGTGCAGAATGAAACTACAACTTCTGTATGTTGTACCGAGTTGTTCAGTACTTGCTTGCAATAGGGAAATAGCCGATTTTGTAATTTTATTTTTATCAGATAGAATAACATACATGAGCATCATCTGTGAAAAATATTTTGCTGCTCGATAAGTATTTTTGTTTAAAAATAATTTTTAAAGTTCAAACGAAGGTGATGTTTTCACGATATGCCTTAGATACGTCATTACCTTTTGATTTTGGTGACTGAAACGGCGGACTGAAGCACTGTAAAAACAATTCAGAAACGTACCTGAAAATAATGGGCAGTTATGTGCCCAATTTCTACCAGTAACATAACTTACAGCAAACGTGAAAGTTTCGCTCTAAAAGTTTGTAACCTTCCTGAAATTTACCTGGAATCTTTTTGAAAAATTCAAAAATCTTCCCAATCAAAGCCAGTCATTTTCCTGGAATGAGTCAGGAAATTCAGTGAAAACCTTCCCAATCAAAACCAGCCATGTTTCTGGAATAACTCAAGAACCTTCCCAATCAAAGCCATTCATGTTTCTGGAACAACTCAGAAACTTCAGTGAAAACGTATGCGTTTGTATAAGTAATAGCTTGCATCTTCCTGCTTTACCAGGAAAGCTTATCAAGCAAGCATGGCCGAAGCTTAAGCGAAATGGCAAGCAATTCCTTCATAGCTGCAATATCTGGAGACTGCATTATGCCTTTAATTGTGGCTCAGGTTGATGCTTCCCTATTCTGCCTTTAGCTCCAGCTAGCTCTGCAAACGGTGAAAATTCAATACGTAGCCCCGTTATAAACTATTGCAGTCATTGTCTTCAAGTTTTACTCAGACTCTTATGACTAAATATTCTTTTCTATAGAACATTCTACATCAACATCATGATATGATAAGTAAAATCCTTTTATAGAGTTCATGACTGCATTATGCTCTTAATTGTGGCTCGGGTTGATACTTCCCTATTTTGCCTTTAGCTCCAGCTAGCTCTGCAAACGGTGAAAATTCAATACGTAGTCCCGTTATAAACTATTGCCGTCATTGTCTTCAAGTTTTACTCAGAATTTTATGACTAAATATTCTTTTCTATAGAACATTCAACATCAACATCATGAAATGATAAATAAAATCCCTTTATAGAGCTCATGACTGCATTATGCTCTTAATTGTGACTCGGGTTGAAACTTTCCTATTTTGCCTTTAGCTCCAGCTAGCTCTGCAAACGGTGAAAATTCAATACGTAGCCCCGTTATAAACTATTGCAGTAGTTTTCTTCAAGTTTTACTCAGACTTTTATGACTAAATATTCTTTTCTATAGAACATTCTATATCAACATCATGATATGATAAGTAAAATCCTTTTATAGAGTTCATGACTGCATTATGCTCTTAATTGTGGCTCGGGTTGATACTTCCCTATTTTGCCTTTTGCTCCAGCTAGCTCTGCAAACGGTGAAAATTCAATACGTAGCCCCGTTATAAACTATTGCCGTCATTGTCTTCAAGTTTTACTCAGAATTTTATGACTAAATATTCTTTTCTATAGAACATTCAACATCAACATCATGAAATGATAAATAAAATCCCTTTATAGAGCTCATGACTGCATTATGCCTTTAATTGTGGCTCAGGTTGATGCTTCCCTATTCTGCCTTTAGCTCCAGCTAGCTCTGCAAACGGTGAAAATTCAATACGTAGCCCCGTTATAAACTATTGCAGTCATTGTCTTCAAGTTTTACTCAGACTTTTATGACTAAATATTCTTTTCTATAGAACATTCTACATCAACATCATGATATGATAAGTAAAATCCTTTTATAGAGTTCATGACTGCATTATGCTCTTAATTGTGGCTCGGGTTGATACTTCCCTATTTTGCCTTTTGCTCCAGCTAGCTCTGCAAACGGTGAAAATTCAATACGTAGTCCCGTTATAAACTATTGCCGTCATTGTCTTCAAGTTTTACTCAGAATTTTATGACTAAATATTCTTTTCTATAGAACATTCAACATCAACATCATGAAATGATAAATAAAATCCCTTTATAGAGCTCATGACTGCATTATGCTCTTAATTGTGACTCGGGTTGAAACTTTCCTATTTTGCCTTTAGCTCCAGCTAGCTCTGCAAACGGTGAAAATTCAATACGTAACCCCGTTATAAACTATTGCAGTCATTGTCTTCAAGTTTTACTCAGACTTTTATGACTAAATATTCTTTTCTATAGAACATTCTATATCAACATCATGATATGATAAGTAAAATCCTTTTATAGAGTTCATGACTGCATTATGCTCTTAATTGTGGCTCGGATTGATACTTCCCTATTTTGCCTTTTGCTCCAGCTAGCTCTGCAAACGGTGAAAATTCAATACGTAGCCCCGTTATAAACTATTGCCGTCATTATCTTCAAGTTTTACTCAGAATTTTATGACTAAATATTCTTTTCTATAGAACATTCAACATCAACATCATGAAATGATAAATAAAATCCCTTTATAGAGTTCATGACTGCATTATGCTCTTAATTGTGACTCGGGTTGAAACTTTCCTATTTTGCCTTTAGCTCCAGCTAGCTCTGCAAACGGTGAAAATTCAATACGTAGCCCCGTTATAAACTATTGCCGTCATTATCTTCAAGTTTTACTCAGAATTTTATGACTAAATATTCTTTTCTATAGAACATTCAACATCAACATCATGAAATGATAAATAAAATCCCTTTATAGAGTTCATGACTGCATTATGCTCTTAATTGTGACTCGGGTTGAAACTTTCCTATTTTGCCTTTAGCTCCAGCTAGCTCTGCAAACGGTGAAAATTCAATACGTAGCCCCGTTATAAACTATTGCCGTCATTGTCTTCAAGTTTTACTCAGAATTTTATGACTAAATATTCTTTTCTATAGAACATTCAACATCAACATCATGAAATGATAAATAAAATCCCTTTATAGAGCTCATGACTGCATTATGCCTTTAATTGTGGCTCAGGTTGATGCTTCCCTATTCTGCCTTTAGCTCCAGCTAGCTCTGCAAACGGTGAAAATTCAATACGTAGCCCCGTTATAAACTATTGCAGTCATTGTCTTCAAGTTTTACTCAGACTTTTATGACTAAATATTCTTTTCTATAGAACATTCTACATCAACATCATGATATGATAAGTAAAATCCTTTTATAGAGTTCATGACTGCATTATGCTCTTAATTGTGGCTCGGGTTGATACTTCCCTATTTTGCCTTTTGCTCCAGCTAGCTCTGCAAACGGTGAAAATTCAATACGTAGTCCCGTTATAAACTATTGCCGTCATTGTCTTCAAGTTTTACTCAGAATTTTATGACTAAATATTCTTTTCTATAGAACATTCAACATCAACATCATGAAATGATAAATAAAATCCCTTTATAGAGCTCATGACTGCATTATGCTCTTAATTGTGACTCGGGTTGAAACTTTCCTATTTTGCCTTTAGCTCCAGCTAGCTCTGCAAACGGTGAAAATTCAATACGTAACCCCGTTATAAACTATTGCAGTCATTGTCTTCAAGTTTTACTCAGACTTTTATGACTAAATATTCTTTTCTATAGAACATTCTATATCAACATCATGATATGATAAGTAAAATCCTTTTATAGAGTTCATGACTGCATTATGCTCTTAATTGTGGCTCGGATTGATACTTCCCTATTTTGCCTTTTGCTCCAGCTAGCTCTGCAAACGGTGAAAATTCAATACGTAGCCCCGTTATAAACTATTGCCGTCATTATCTTCAAGTTTTACTCAGAATTTTATGACTAAATATTCTTTTCTATAGAACATTCAACATCAACATCATGAAATGATAAATAAAATCCCTTTATAGAGTTCATGACTGCATTATGCTCTTAATTGTGACTCGGGTTGAAACTTTCCTTTTTTGCCTTTAGCTCCAGCTAGCTCTGCAAACGGTGAAAATTCAATACGTAGCCCCGTTATAAACTATTGCCGTCATTATCTTCAAGTTTTACTCAGAATTTTATGACTAAATATTCTTTTCTATAGAACATTCAACATCAACATCATGAAAAGATAAATAAAATCCCTTTATAGAGTTCATGACTGCATTATGCTCTTAATTGTGACTCGGGTTGAAACTTTCCTATTTTGCCTTTAGCTCCAGCTAGCTCTGCAAACGGTGAAAATTCAATACGTAGCCCCGTTATAAACTATTGCCGTCATTATCTTCAAGTTTTACTCAGAATTTTATGACTAAATATTCTTTTCTATAGAACATTTAACATCAACATCATGAAATGATAAATAAAATCCCTTTATAGAGTTCATGACTGCATTAGGCTCTTAATTGTGACTCGGGTTGAAACTTTCCTATTTTGCCTTTAGCTCCAGCTAGCTCTGCAAACGGTGAAAATTCAATACGTAGCCCCGTTATAAACTATTGCCGTCATTATCTTCAAGTTTTACTCAGAATTTTATGACTAAATATTCTTTTCTATAGAACATTCAACATCAACATCATGAAATGATAAATAAAATCCCTTTATAGAGTTCATGACTGCATTATGCTCTTAATTGTGACTCGGGTTGAAACTTTCCTATTTTGCCTTTAGCTCCAGCTAGCTCTGCAAACGGTGAAAATTCAATACGTAGCCCCGTTATAAACTATTGCCGTCTTTATCTTCAAGTTTTACTCAGAATTTTATGACTAAATATTCTTTTCTATAGAACATTCAACATCAACATCATGAAATGATAAATAAAATCCCTTTATAGAGCTCATGACTGCATTATGCTCTTAATTGTGACTCGGGTTGAAACTTTCCTATTTTGCCTTTAGCTCCAGCTAGCTCTTCAAACGGTGAAAATTCAATACGTAGCCCCGTTATAAACTATTGCCGTCATTGTCTTCAAGTTTTACTCAGAATTTTATGACTAAATATTCTTTTCTATAGAACATTCAACATCAACATCATGAAATGATAAATAAAATCCCTTTATAGAGCTCATGACTGCATTATGCCTTTAATTGTGGCTCAGGTTGATGCTTCCCTATTCTGCCTTTAGCTCCAGCTAGCTCTGCAAACGGTGAAAATTCAATACGTAGCCCCGTTATAAACTATTGCCGTCATTGTCTTCAAGTTTTACTCAGAATTTTATGACTAAATATTCTTTTCTATAGAACATTCAACATCAACATCATGAAATGATAAATAAAATCCCTTTATAGAGCTCATGACTGCATTATGCCTTTAATTGTGGCTCAGGTTGATGCTTCCCTATTCTGCCTTTAGCTCCAGCTAGCTCTGCAAACGGTGAAAATTCAATACGTAGCCCCGTTATAAACTATTGCAGTCATTGTCTTCAAGTTTTACTCAGACTTTTATGACTAAATATTCTTTTCTATAGAACATTCTACATCAACATCATGATATGATAAGTAAAATCCTTTTATAGAGTTCATGACTGCATTATGCTCTTAATTGTGGCTCGGGTTGATACTTCCCTATTTTGCCTTTTGCTCCAGCTAGCTCTGCAAACGGTGAAAATTCAATACGTAGTCCCGTTATAAACTATTGCCGTCATTGTCTTCAAGTTTTACTCAGAATTTTATGACTAAATATTCTTTTCTATAGAACATTCAACATCAACATCATGAAATGATAAATAAAATCCCTTTATAGAGCTCATGACTGCATTATGCTCTTAATTGTGACTCGGGTTGAAACTTTCCTATTTTGCCTTTAGCTCCAGCTAGCTCTGCAAACGGTGAAAATTCAATACGTAACCCCGTTATAAACTATTGCAGTCATTGTCTTCAAGTTTTACTCAGACTTTTATGACTAAATATTCTTTTCTATAGAACATTCTATATCAACATCATGATATGATAAGTAAAATCCTTTTATAGAGTTCATGACTGCATTATGCTCTTAATTGTGGCTCGGATTGATACTTCCCTATTTTGCCTTTTGCTCCAGCTAGCTCTGCAAACGGTGAAAATTCAATACGTAGCCCCGTTATAAACTATTGCCGTCATTATCTTCAAGTTTTACTCAGAATTTTATGACTAAATATTCTTTTCTATAGAACATTCAACATCAACATCATGAAATGATAAATAAAATCCCTTTATAGAGTTCATGACTGCATTATGCTCTTAATTGTGACTCGGGTTGAAACTTTCCTTTTTTGCCTTTAGCTCCAGCTAGCTCTGCAAACGGTGAAAATTCAATACGTAGCCCCGTTATAAACTATTGCCGTCATTATCTTCAAGTTTTACTCAGAATTTTATGACTAAATATTCTTTTCTATAGAACATTCAACATCAACATCATGAAAAGATAAATAAAATCCCTTTATAGAGTTCATGACTGCATTATGCTCTTAATTGTGACTCGGGTTGAAACTTTCCTATTTTGCCTTTAGCTCCAGCTAGCTCTGCAAACGGTGAAAATTCAATACGTAGCCCCGTTATAAACTATTGCCGTCATTATCTTCAAGTTTTACTCAGAATTTTATGACTAAATATTCTTTTCTATAGAACATTTAACATCAACATCATGAAATGATAAATAAAATCCCTTTATAGAGTTCATGACTGCATTAGGCTCTTAATTGTGACTCGGGTTGAAACTTTCCTATTTTGCCTTTAGCTCCAGCTAGCTCTGCAAACGGTGAAAATTCAATACGTAGCCCCGTTATAAACTATTGCCGTCATTATCTTCAAGTTTTACTCAGAATTTTATGACTAAATATTCTTTTCTATAGAACATTCAACATCAACATCATGAAATGATAAATAAAATCCCTTTATAGAGTTCATGACTGCATTATGCTCTTAATTGTGACTCGGGTTGAAACTTTCCTATTTTGCCTTTAGCTCCAGCTAGCTCTGCAAACGGTGAAAATTCAATACGTAGCCCCGTTATAAACTATTGCCGTCTTTATCTTCAAGTTTTACTCAGAATTTTATGACTAAATATTCTTTTCTATAGAACATTCAACATCAACATCATGAAATGATAAATAAAATCCCTTTATAGAGCTCATGACTGCATTATGCTCTTAATTGTGACTCGGGTTGAAACTTTCCTATTTTGCCTTTAGCTCCAGCTAGCTCTTCAAACGGTGAAAATTCAATACGTAGCCCCGTTATAAACTATTGCCGTCATTGTCTTCAAGTTTTACTCAGAATTTTATGACTAAATATTCTTTTCTATAGAACATTCAACATCAACATCATGAAATGATAAATAAAATCCCTTTATAGAGCTCATGACTGCATTATGCCTTTAATTGTGGCTCAGGTTGATGCTTCCCTATTCTGCCTTTAGCTCCAGCTAGCTCTGCAAACGGTGAAAATTCAATACGTAAGCCCCGTTATAAACTATTGCAGTCATTGTCTTCAAGTTTTACTCAGACTTTTATGACTAAATATTCTTTTCTATAGAACATTCTACATCAACATCATGATATGATAAGTAAAATCCTTTTATAGAGTTCATGACTGCATTATGCTCTTAATTGTGGCTCGGGTTGATACTTCCCTATTTTGCCTTTTGCTCCAGCTAGCTCTGCAAACGGTGAAAATTCAATACGTAGTCCCGTTATAAACTATTGCCGTCATTGTCTTCAAGTTTTACTCAGAATTTTATGACTAAATATTCTTTTCTATAGAACATTCAACATCAACATCATGAAATCTTACTAATATTATATATGCGAAAGTTTGTCTGTATGGATGGATGTATGGATGTATGGATGGATGTATGGATGTTTGTTACTCTTTCACGCAAAAACTACTGAACGGATTTTGATGAAACTTTACAATAATATAGCTTATGCATCAGAATAACACATAGGGTAGTTTTCGTCCCGTTATGGGGGGGCAAAACCCCCTTAGGGGGGCAATAAAACACAATTTTTGTATAAATTCTCTAATATTGGGATGAAAAAATACTTGCACATATTTACATTATATCTCCATCGAAAGCTCTGATTTTTCTGCTGAAGATGGCACCTGTTCGAAATTTCTAAGTAGAATAAAAAACGAGTTATGAGCTTTTTAGATCCATGTTCGAAGGCTTTCCTCAACTCAATACAGTATTTAGTGTATCATCTCAACTCCCTGTCGATAGCGACAATTGTTGTAATGTTGACTTTCTTTGCTTTTCGTGATTGTTCAAGGCTTTTCTCAAGTCAAATCTTGAAGTAAGTTTTTTGCACAAGATTGGCAAATAATACATGATTTGGCTGATGATTTTCCATTTAAACGGAAACTTTAATGTAATTAATGGTTTTTATTATTGTTTATGCTGATTGAACACTTACTCATTATCCAAAACAACCAGCAGATCGCCAAAATTTTTGCAGAAAGATTTCCGTAGCTGATGCATTTGGCAGTTTTTTCAACGTTGCTGTTTTTGAAGCCGAAGACTACGTCATAATGTTTCTCAGCTTTCACCATGTAAACAAAATATCGCCAATCAAAGAATTTTCAAAAGACTTTTTTTACTGTGTTAAATTATCCAGCAACTAAATTAGGCAAATCCATAAACAGCACAAAAACTTCCATTAATTTTCCTTTTTGCACAATTTCAAACAATCACCAAATTTTATTACTTATTTTGGTAACATTTCGGATGAAACTGTTTAGCGCCATTTTATGGTGACCAAAAATATCTCAGCATCTGGCGACGATATCTCTGTAACGAAAATTAATATCATATCGTTTTACAAAGTAAGGAAAGAATGGGGGTGCATCATCGAAGGTACCCCGAAACGACTTTCGCAAATTCGGTAAAATCGCACCAAGAGCCACAATGATTGAAATCTCCCGAAATAACTAAAGCAAGTATAAGGGGATTACGAGCGCAGCTACTTTTTTTTTAATCACTTCGTACTTCATTAGCCATACAGAGAAGGTTTTAGACTCCGTGTTAAAAAAAAAAAGTATCAACAGATTAATCT